>NW_024425230.1:13448928-13703831 GCF_017311325.1 Ursus maritimus | reverse complement strand
CATACCCAGAGCAATACATCGTTGGCCTGCCAGGAAAGTTAATAACCAGTAACTAAAAATTGATGTGATAAGTGTTATATAATATGATAGAAGAACACAAATGAGGGATCAATACTTCCACCTTGGGGTCAGAATGCTACGGAGAGTTCAAATGTTTCAAAAACACTCTTATCTTCTTTAAATGACCTAAAAGAATCATTCATTCAACAAATATATCTTGAATCTCTTTGTGGCAGACACTGTTAAAATGAAACAGAACAAAACACCAACAGATTGTGATTTCATGAAATTTATACTCTAGTGGAGGAAGACAGATATAAGTTAAATAATGACATTAATGCAGGAATAGTACAATCACTGCTTTGTGTGATAGGAGGCACGTGATGTTTTCAGGTATAAAATAGGAGAATTTGAACTGGTCAGGGCTGGCAAGTATGGGAGAGGAGAGTATTCTAAGCAGAGGAAAAGACCTTTGCAAAGTCCCCTCCTGTGGTAGCTGGAGCATAGGGCATCTTAAGGGAGACTGGAAGGAGGCCAGTGTGACTGCAGCTCCTGGAGTGAGGGAACAGTGTGGTGGGATGTGAAGCTGGGGTGTGGGTTGGGCAATGCTATGCACACGCTTAGACCGTGTTAGACTTTTGGGTCTTTTTTTTTAGAGAGAGAGAGAAAATGTGTTTGCGGGGGGTGGGGGGGGCGGTTTGGGGGAAGGTAGAGAGGGAGAGAGAGAATCTTAAGCAGGCTCCATGCTCAGCACAGAGCCCAAGGTGGGGCTCAGTCTCACAACCCTGAGATCATGACCTGAGCCAAAATCAAGAGTTGACTGCTTAACCAACTGAACCACCCAGGCATCCCTAGACCTTTGGGTCTTTATCTCATGATAAATGAATGCCATTTAAAGATTTAGAAAAAGGATTAAAAAAAAAAAAATATATATATATATACACACACACACACACACACACACACATATCCCCCTCCCCATTAGGTGGGTTTGCTATATGGAGAACAGATTTGCGAGATGCTCTATTGTTAGAAAGCTATTGTATTAGTTCAGTTCCAAGAGGAGAGCTGATTCAACGGCAATGGACGGAAGGGGCAGGCAGGTTGGAGCCATAGGTATTCAGGAAGTTAAGATGAGAACATGGTGAGATATGGGAGGAAAAGAGATGCGACAAAGAGGACCTCAACTGTCCAGCTTAGATGGACAAACTAGATGGAGGGTGGAACCATTCCTGAGCATAGGCAACGTGGAGAACAGTCAGAGGCATAGTGTGGAGGGAGGAACAGTGATGAGTTCAGTGTTAGGTATATTGAGTTTCAAGTGCCTCCGAATCATAGAGATGTCATCCAGTAGATGTGGCCGGCTATTTATTTATGACTTCCTTCTTTTCCAAGTATACCAATTCCTCAAGGTTCCTTTAAAATTCCCCTTCACCAGCTCTTTTGAACTTGCCTGTCTCTGAATACATGTGGGATACTCCCTACCCACCATTGTTGCTTATCTTTTATTCTTATTTGTTATTTGTTGCAGAAGAAGCTGAAGGGAGATCCACACTAGGAAATAAAGAACCCAGTCTTTATGCCAAACGTTGCTTTTGGCGGAACATTTTTCATATTCCTGGTGGATATTTTAGGTACTTGATAGCTGAATAATAGTTCAAATATATTTCAAGTGGTGGCTGGTGGCTCATTTGGTTAAGTATCCAACCCGTGATTTTGGCTCAGGTCATGATCTCAGGGTAATGAGAGTAAGCGCCTTGTCAGGCTCTGTGCTGGGTGTGGAGTCTGCTTGAGACTCTCTCTCTCCCTCTTCCTCTGCCTCTACCCCTGTTCCCACACTCTCTATCTCAACCAAAAAAAAAAAAATTTATACACACACACACACACACACACGCACACACACATATACGGGTAAGAAGTTAAGACAGAAGGAAAGACAGCAACGCAGATGGAGAAGGTTGATTATTATAACTGATGATTATAACTATCACGTACTGAGTTTACTACTGGACAGTCATTTTTATTTTTCTAATCCATCCCTCTATTCACAATAGCCTTTTGAAATTAAGAAATACAGACCCAGAATGCTAATACAGAAGTGAAAGTCTGTTCACCTTAAATTGCTTCTGTGCAGTATGTATGTGGTGTGTGTGTGTGTGTGTGTGTGTGTGTGTGTGTGTGTGAAGTGTCGATGGAGCTGAAGATGGTACCTCTACTTAGGAAATTTTCCCTCTCAGGTAAGGATATGCTGGGTGGATAGAACTAGCCTCCTCTCTTTATTCCTGTCATTGCTGTTCTGTTTCAACAGTAGAATGCCCATATGGATGGACACATTAGCAACCAATAGTCTTTGAACTTGGCATCTCCTTTTATGCTTTCTGAGTAATATCAGTAGGAAGGTAAAGAGGGAAAAATCAGAATTCATAGTTTTCTGTTCATAACCCAAACACAAACTCACTAGTGTCGAAGCAATCTATTTCCCATCAATTCTTAAGACCTGCAGAATGGTAGAGTTAAAACATGGTCACCAACATTAATTCATCACCCAGTGAAGACTTTCCTTTTTATAACGTGGTAGATAGACCTCATAAAGTTCTGGGTTGATAGGAAATCTAAAAGTCATCTGGGTGAAACTTCCAACTGAGGTTCTTAAGAATTCATGTGGAGAAGAGTTTACTATTTTTCAAGACACCCATCTCATCAATAGTACTCCAATTCAAGTTCAAGAATGTGAAGAATTTGAAGGGATTACAATAGTGTTCAAGTATTATTATGTACCCTTTCCATAAGATCTCTCGTATTCATCCTGTATTCTCTTTGAACTTCTTCAAAAATGTGAGATAAGCCCAATTATTTTGTTTGTTTGTTTGTTTGTTTGTTTTATGAGTCTCTCAGATCACTGAAAACTGTTCTTTGGACCGCCTCTCATACCTGAAATATCACTTCTCTGTAGACATGTGTAACCAATTTCATTGTGTTAAACATGTGATAGATTTCAAGATCTCTCACTATCAAAATTGCCCTCTACTCTGGATGATTCCTGTAAGATACAGGAAAAAAAAGAGAGAGAGAGAGAGAGAGAGAGAGAGCACTCCAGATTTGACTGACAAATACCAAATAAGGACCCTGGGCAGAGTCAGGGCTCATCTACTTACCAACTGTACATCTTTGAAAGCATTACTTAGTGCAGATAGTTCCTTGGGAGTTAGATGAACTATTTGCTGGGACCCAATTAAGCTAAAAAGAAAGTTCTAGAACCTCACTAGTAAATTTGTTAATCCGGATACTTAAGTTTTTAAAACACAGGCAAAACATGACTGATTAATTCATTTGACTGTTGCTATTTTGTGTGTTTGTTTTCGTTCTGTATCCATGGAAATGGTAGACATACATATTTCTGGTTAACCAACAGTCTTGGATTTTTTTTATTGAGGTATAATTGATATACAGCATTATATTATCGTTTCAAGTGTACATATGTACATAATGTATGTAACTTATATATTGTATGTATTAAGAAATGATCACTACAATAATTCTGGCTAACATCCATCACCATACATGTTTATAGACTTTTCTTGTGATGAGAACTTTTAAGACCTACTCTCTTAATAACTTTTAAATATGCAATACATTATTTTTAACTATAGTTGCCATGCTATACATTCCATCCCATGATTTATTTATTTTATAACTGGAAGTTTGTACTTTTTGATCCCCTTCACCCATTTCACCTGCTCCCACCCCAGGCTATGGCAATCACCAATCTATTCTCTGTATCTATGACCTTGCATGAACATGGGATTTGGGATTTTGTTTGTTTTAGATTCCACATGTTCAGGAGATCATAGGGTACTTGTCTTTTTCTCTCTGACTTATTTCACTTAGCATCGTGCCCTCGAGGTTTTTTCTTTTGTTTTTGTTTTTTGTATTTTGCTTTTGTTTTTGTTCTGGATAATTTTCTTGAGAACTTGATTCAGCAAAGAGTCCCCCCACATGATTTAAACAGCTACATATATTCTCTCTCTGTGTATGAGGTTTATGGAGATATGGATATAAATATAAATTATAGATATATACATATAGATACTATACTAGAAATTTAGGATATTTCCTGAACAGCCTCTCTCCTTGTCGACTTGTGTTTTAACCAAAGTTTATACAGAAAAAAGGAATGAAATTTTGCCCTTTGCAACAACAAGAATGGACCTTGCTTTTTTTTTAATTCACTTTAAAAAAAATTAATTCTAGAAAATGTCACTCTTTTTGATACATGTTCCATGAGTTTTCATAAATGTAAACAGTCAAGTAACTACCAATAAAATGAAAGTACAAAACAGTCTATCTTCATAAGCATTCCTCTGTGCCACTCGGTAGAGAATACCCCACTCCTCACCTCCATAGCTTCTGGAAACCTCTGGTTTCCATTCTTTCCCAGAATGTTATATGAACGGAGTCATGTCCAGGTCTTAGCAATTATGGATAAAACTGCTATAAACGTGTGTACAGGGTTTGTGTGAACCTAAGTTTACATGTCTCTCTGGTAAATACCATAGAACAGTGAGGCGTTGATGGATCATATGGTAAATAGATGAGTAACTGATTATGAAACTGCCAAACTCGTTTCCAAGGTGACAGTATCATTTTTCATTCCTATCAGCAACATATGGAAAGATATTCCATATATTCTTTATTACCTTTTAAATGTGCATGGGATCAATAGTTATGACCCTCTTTATTCTGATGGTGGAGTAATTTATGTCTTCTCTCTCTTTGTGTGGTTAGCTTGGCTAGGAAGTAATACATTGCTACTACTTTCAAGGAAATTGCTTTCAATTTTGTTGACTGCCCCTTTTGCTTTCCTGTTTTCAATTTCTTTCATTTCTTTCCAAATGGGTATTTCTTTTCTGCTTGCTTAAGGTTTGGTTTGCTCTTCTTTCTCTAATTTCTTAAGAAGAAACCTTACATTATTGATTTTAGATCTTTCTTCTTGGAGAAATGACCACCTTATCATTACGTTATATCCCTCCCTTATTCCTGAACATCTTACTTGTTCCAGAGTCCTTTGTGCTTAAAATTAATACAGCTCCTCCTACTTTCTTTTGATTAGTGTTAGCATGACATTTCCCTCTCTATCCCTTTATATTTAACTTATCTGAATCATTATATTTAAAGTTGGGTTCTTATTGGGGCACCTGGGTGGCTCAGTCGTTAAGCGTTTGCCTTCAGCTCAGGTGGTGATCTGGGATCGAGCCCCGCATTGGGCTCCCTGCTCAGTGGGAAGCCTGCTTCTCCCTCTCCTGCAGCTCCCCTGCTTGTGTTCTCTCTCTGCCAAGTAAATAAATAAAGTCTTTAAAATAATAAATAAAGTTGGGTTCTTTAATAATAAGTAAAGTTGGGTCTTTTTTTCATCCAATTGGACAATTTCTTTTAATTGGTATGTTTAGACAATTCAAATTCAAAGTATTTATTGACATAGTTAGATTAAAATTTACCATCTTTATAACTGTTTTCTATCTGTTGCTTTTGTAATTTTGTTTCTTCCTCTCTCCTACACTTCTGTCTTTTTCTGCATATTCTGGTTTTACTCAAGCAGCTTCTATGATTCCAATTTATCTTCTCTCTTGACATCATTTGCATTGAAATTTTTTGAGGAATTACCCTCTAGTTGTAAGATGTATTTTTAATTAATCTAAGTCTACCTTCAAATAACAATATATCACTTCGCAGGGAGTACAGGTAACTTATAAAGGACTCTTCAAAATTCCTTTCTCCTATTCCTATGACATTGCTGTTATTTATTTTATTTTTCCATATGATATGAATACCCAAATACATTGTTATTAGTATCATCTTAAACAGCAGTTACCTTTTAAATTAGTTAAGAAAAAGAAAAAAAAGGAATAATATTCTTTTCTATCTGAAAAGGTATATATATTTTTTTACATTGCCTGTGGGAGAGCTCTACTGATAAGGAATTCCCTCATTTTTTTGTTGCCTAAGAAAGTCTTTAATTATCTTTCATTTTTGAAGGATACTTTTGTTGGGTATAGAATTCTAGGTTGGTAGGGTTTTATTTTTCTTTTCTTTTTTTCCCTTTCAACACTTGATAGATTTTACAGAAATTTCTTTCTGCTCGCATGGTTTCTGATGAGCACTGGCTCTCATTTGTATCTTATTCCTCTGCAGGTAAAGTTCACCTCTTCTGGCTTCCTTGGAGATTTTCACTTTGTCTTTTTTTTCTCAGTTTACTATCGTATGTCTAGGGTGTGAATTTTTTGTTATCCTTCTTGGTGTTCTCTGAGCATCTTAGGTCTGTGGTTTGGTGTCTGTCATTAATCTTTAAAGGGTATTATTGGGTATTATTGGGTATTATTGGGTATTATTTCTTTAAGTATTTTTTCTTCCCTACTGTTTCATTTCTTTTTGATATTCCAGTTGTATATATGTTACACCTTTTAATATCATCCCGTAATTCTTAGATGTTCTGTAATGTTTGTTTTGTTCTTTACTTTTCTCTTTGTATTTGTATTGCAAGTTAGCTGATTCTTTCTGCGGCTCTATCAATTGTATTGATGACCTCTTGATGGCATCTTCATTTCTTACTGTGTTTGGTTTTGTTTTTTAATTTCTAGTATTTCTTTTGATTCTTTCTTAGCGTTGTCATCTAACTACTTGTGTTACCCATCTGGCCTTACATTTTGCCTAATTATTTTCATTAAATCCTTTAACACTTTAATTGTGCTCATTTTAAATTCCTTGTCAGACAATGCCAGTATCTGTGTCATACCTGAGCCTTGTTCTCATGATTACTTTGCCTCTTTGGACTGTGTTTTTCTTTCCTTTTGTGATTTTTTTGCAGTTGTTGTTGAAATTTGGGATAACAGGAGCTGAGATTAAAAAAAAAAAAAAAGGCCCAGGATTTATAGTAATCTAGCTAGAGAGTAGATTGTGTTTAACGGTTGTAGCTACAGGCTCCAGAGGCTTCTACTACCTTCAATTTCCTTGTTTTTATCTGCTCTTGTTCTGTGGCTTCCTTTTTTACTGTTTCTCAGAAACAGTCTGTGTCTTGAAGCACTTTCTGTCTTAACCTACTATTATTATTACTGGAGGTTTGTTAATGTGGTGGTAGAGTGTAGAGGAGGGAGTTAACATTTTTATGAAGTCTCAGTTTTTTAGTAGGCTTATCTCTTTTTTTAAAGATTTATTTATTTACTTTAGAGAGAGAGAGTGTGTGCATGCACACACACACACACACACACAAGTGGCAGAGGGGCAGAGGGAGAGAGAGAGAGAGAGTCTTAAGCAGATCATGCTACATGCTAAGTGTATGGAGCCTGATGCAGGGCTTGATCTCACGACTTGAGCAGAAACCATGAGTTGGCTGCTTAACCAATTGCACCACCCAGGCATCTTTAGTGGGTTCATTTCTTGGAAGCATAGACTTCAGAGGTATTTTGCCCCTTCTCCAGGAGTAGAGCTATTTCTCCACCTTTTGCCGCTTGTCCATTCCCTAGCTACCCCAATCCCAATCTATTTCCTTGAAGCCTTCTCCTCTGTTAACTATGGTTCTTATTTATTGTTCGTTAGATGTGACAGGGAAGCTGGTGAGGGCTGGTGTGGGGCAGAGTTCTTTTCCCCCAGCTGGGATAAAGTTTCAGAAGTGCCCTTTGGAAATATCCTACCCCAGAAGACCAGGCTTTTTTTCAATTGAAAAGTCTGGAAGGGTTTCACTATGGCCCCTCTTCCTCTCCATTACCAAGGAAGCTTGGGGAACTTTTACCTTATTCAGCATGGAAACGTGGTGGGGTGTCTGGAGAGATAGTCCACAAAAGTTTGAGGTTCCACCTGTGACTGTGACCCCCAGGAGCTTCTCCCTTTCACACTTTCCTGCACTCAACCTCCTTATTTTATCCAGTCCACTCAAACACCCTGGAGCTATTAATTACTGTCAGCTCTATGGAGTTTAAGGACAGAAAGATGAGAGCAGATAAACCCTATCATGGAGAGCTCTATGCACAGAGAACTACAGTTAATCCCTCTCTCCCCACTGAACAGCTCAAATGAAGTCTTACACTCAGTCCCTTCCCAAACTACCTATATTGTAGTCAATCTACCTTATATGGCTTTGAAGGAGTAGGGGAGGGAGAGACTTTCCAAAGCTATTTAACCTAGAACTTTCTTACTTTTTTGCTCTCCTGAGCAAGTTCATGTACTGCCATAGTTTACTTTTGAAGATACCCTCACCAGAGTCTGGGGACAGGCATTGGTTGTCTCTAGCAAGAGTGGGGATGAAGCAGAAGCTGACTCTCAGAAGTTGTTTTTTTTTTTTTTTCCTGTATTTTCCCACCACAGCTTTCCATGTACCTCGTGAACCATCGTCTATACACAAAAGGTAAAACAGAGATCTGTTTCTCCTGTGGTTTTCCATAGTTGCCATCCTGATGTCTTGTCTCCATTCTTCCTCTAAGGAATTGATTTTCCAGAAGGGAACCAACAATTTCAAGAACTATTTGGTTAAATAACCGTTGCCATGTTTACAGATGTTTATCAAGAACTCTTATGTGTTGGGCAGGTCTTTTATGGTGTAGAAACAAGGGAAAAATGAAGATGTGATCCACTCCTAACTCCTAGAAAGCGTGTCATCTGTTGGAGGAGAGACATAGATATATACATAATTGCTTTAGTTATCTGCAAAATTTCATGAAATTACAATGGAAGAAAACAGGAATATTGCCTGGGAAAATCTGCTTTTGTCAAATCTCAGTGATACCTATTTACTTTGCTATTGTTTATATTCTAATATAATATCAATACATTCTAATATTATATCAATACATAAACATCTGAGGTTGCCCTCATCCATAACTATAATTCAGCAGTTCTCAACTTTGGCTTCACATTAGAATCATCAGGAAATCTTTAAAACAAAAAAGAAAAAAAAAAAGGAAAAAACAAAACAAAAAACAACCCTTTCCAATTTCAAATATTCTGCCTGGATAATTCCTATCCGGAAAAGCTCCCAGGTAAATTCCTTTCCAGTTGAGAATCACAGCTACAGATCTTTTCATGTCTCCCCTGTTATCTTTGCTAATATTAGATTATTCTATGTTATACAATGGCATTCTCTTTTTCAAATTTCAGTGTAAAGCATTCTTGTCCAACTTAGCAAATTACCTGCCCAACATTGTATTCTTGCTGGGTTTTCAGAGATATGCTCTATTTCCCTGTTGGGAGGTAGTATCCAAGGGTGCAGAAAACAAATTTTTTTTTTAAACATTTTATTTATTTATTTGACAGAGAGAGAGACAACCAGCGAGAGAGGGAACACAAGCAGGGGGAGTGGGAGAGGAAGAAACAGGCTCATAGCGGAGGAGCCTGATGTGGGGCTCAATCCCAGAACGCCGGGATCACGCCCTAAGCCGAAGGCAGATGCTTAACTGCTGTGCCACCCAGGCGCCCCCAGAAAACAAATTTTTAACAAACCAACAAAATTTCAGTACAGAACTTTCTGAAGCATTTAACTATATCAGACTTACACCAAGAGAGTGTTTTAGTTCATCTTTTTAGTACATTATCAAAAATATATGGGGGAGTGTCTGGGTGCCTCAGTCTGTTAAGCACCTGACTCTTGACTTCCACTCAGGTCATGATCTCAGGGTGGTGAGACTGAGCCCCACATTGGGCTCCACACTGGGCATGGAGCCTGCTTAATTCTCTGTCTCCCAGGGTGCTTGGGTGACTCAGTCGGTTGAGCACCAAATTCTTGATTTTGGCTCAGGTCATGATTTCATGGTCCTGGGATTGAGCCCTGCACTGTGCTCTTGGCTCAGCAGGGAGTCTGAGAATTTCTCTCCCTCTTCCTCTGCCCCTCCCCCTTGTGCACTCTCTCTCTCTCAAATAAATAAATATATCTTTAAAAACATTACCTCTACCTCTCCCTTTGCCCCTCCCCCTCACTTGAGTGCTCTTTCTCTCTGAAAAAAAAATTATATGGGAACCCAGTTGACCTCTTAAATTCTGTAATTTATACAAAATCTCACACCGAATATATTACATGAGTGAGAAGAAATATTTAGTTTCTTGGGGTTCTTAAGAAACAAAGATGGTCACACAGTTCTCTTCACAGAGAGTACATCATGGATGACCAGAAGACATATAGTGATGGATATTGACCAAAGTGTTCAGTGCAGCCAAGGATAAATTGTTTAACAACAAATTTTAGGCGTTTGTGCCACTTTGCTAATGGCATAAAATAATCCTCAGTAACTTTATCCCAGGAAGAAAATAAATGTGTCCATATGATACTCTTACCTGTGTTATAATAATTGCAACTGCATTTCATAATGAGTGCAGATTGGTTATGCAAATTATTGCTAGAAAAATCTTGTAGAGAAAAAATATGTACTGAAAAATAATCAAACAAGAATTTAAAAGTAATAATAATAATAATAATAATAATTAATAATAATATAATTAGATGTGTTGTACCAATACAGCTATTATAGTGATAGCTAGGTTTAAGAATAACCTTTTTTAAAAAAATGTGTATGTCATGATATCTATTTCTGTGTGAAGAGATATACCAAAATTTCATCTTAGTATATTTTGAGCTATGCTACTAAAAAACTCATCTAGCAAAGAGTACTATTCATATTAATTTTAACAGGTTGTAAAATCTTCAACATAACACCGAAAGTAGTGTATATTTTGACTCCTGGATTTCTCACTTGTTTTTACTTAGCTAATAGTAATAGTAATGGGAGATATTTTATTTGAGTTTATGACAACTTATTTGACTTTTCTTCTTGGAACAGGAAAGACTTCTATGTTTAAGATTATTTAAAAAAAAAGCAGTAGTCATTCAGATGATGAGCCCTTATTTGTGATACAACTGGTCCAAACTAGCTATATACAATAAGGCGACAAGATATTGGAAGTTCATGTATTTTCTGACGAGGTGAAGCGAGGTTTATTTGCAAGCTCTTTGGGCTCATTTACTTTCATTGCCTCTCCATCTGTTTCCATTGGTTTGTCGTCTTTAGCGCAATGGAATGGCAGCCTATCTAATTTAACCTGCAGGCCTCACTTCATTCAACGAGGTCAATGGCTGGTTATGAAAGATTTTATTCATTTTTTATCTGATTTTTTTTTAATGTTCACTGAAATACAACTGGTCAACTAGTAAGAAGTAAATATGTCTCATAGAAAAAGTGTTCTTTATAAATCCTTGGTAAGATTCAGATGATATAGTAGGTTTTTTGGAGGTGTCATTAAGATTAAACTCTGATGATGGTTTCCTAAGTAAGACCTAGCTCCTCCAGACAATCACTTTTCACTAAATGAAATACAAACAGAACAAAACAAAAACAAAAACAAAAACAAAACAATCATGGCTAACTGTTAACAGCAGTTAATACTGAGGAGTGGAGAAGGGGGAGTACTGTCTTTGACTATTTTATGCACTACTATGTTGCTTGAACTTTTAAGCAATGAGACTTCTTACATTTGAATTATAGAATAAAACAGAGGGATGCCTGGGTGACTCAGTTGGTTAAGCATCTGCCTTTGGCTCAGGTCATGATCTCGGGGTCCTGAATTTGAACCCCGCATTGGGTTCCAAGCTCAGTGGGGAGTCTGCTTCTCCCTTTCCCACCCCCCTCCTCCCACTTGTACACACACTCTCTCTCAAATAAAAAAAAATAATTAAAAAAAATAAACAAAATAAAACAGAAAAGGTAGTTCGCGATAGATATGGCTTTAGGATGATTCTGTGTAATAGACATAGAACCAGTGCATGTGACAGTGGAACTGAAGGGGGCCACGTACATACAGCTTCCGTCCATTCCACCATTTTTGAACAGTTGTGAGAATCCCTGAACCACTCGTTTCCTGCCTTTTACTTATTTGCCTTTCTTTCCTGTTACTCCTTGTATTTATTAAGGAGAATCCACATAACATAGAGTTAATCATTTTAAAATGAACAGTTCAACACCATTTAGTACGTTCACGATGGTGTGCAACCACTGCCACGATCAAGTTATAAAACATTTTCATCACCTCAAAAGTAAAGCTACAACAAATAAACAGCTATTCCCCATTCCTCCTTCTCCTTAGCCTTCGGAAACCACTAGTCTGCTTCCTGACTTGATGGATTTCCTTCTTGCAGAAATTTTCTACAAGTCAAATTATTCCATATATGGCCCTCTGTCTCTGGCCTCTTCCACTTAATATAATGTTTCCAAGGTTCTTGCATGTTGTAACATGTATCAGTACTTCACTCTTTTTATGGTAGAGTTATATTTCGTTGTATGGATATACCAAATTTGTTTTATTGATTCTACTTTTTGACTATTGTGAATAGTGTCTCATAAAAAATTAATGTACAAGTATTTGTTTGAATATCTATTTTCAGTTCCTTTGGGTATATACCAAAGAGTGGAATTGTAGGCTCAGATAATAATTGTATGTTTAACTTTTGAGAAACCACCAAGCTCTTTTCTACAGCATGTTGCTCATTTTAAATTCTTCATGTTTTCTCTTCCATTCTCTTCTCCTTGCCTGAGCAACACTGCTCTTGCTCAGGGAGGCAATTGTAGAGAGAGCCCCTGACTCATGCATCAGGACTGCCTTTTACTAATCATAAACTTGGGCAAGTCACATAGTTCTTGAAGGCTCAGTTCCCTCACCCTATAAGGTGGACACACTGTAATGTAGGATAATGTTTCCTCCACAGGATATTAGTAAGAGTAAATGCTATAAGGTAAGTAAAGTGCTTGGACATTTAGGCATTCAATACTTAACCAAAACATGAGTAGAGTCAATTCTATAAGGTGTGGGAGAGCATTCTGCAATCTGTTGAACTCCTCCCTCCCTCCCCAACTCTGCATTGGAAGTCCACATCAGCTAAAGCACAATCATGTAATTATAAGCATATTCAAATTTAGGTGAGAAAGATGGAATGAAGAAGAATATCTGCATCAGTTCAGTAGTTATGTTTTATTCAACTTTATTGCTTCTAGGACTAAAACATCAGTGTGTTAGGAGGAGAAAGCTCAATTTGGAGATTCTGCAAGTTCTGAATGATGAATATTTACTTTCTAGGGATTCCACTCTGTATTCATATAAAACATCATCACTCTCTGCTCACAATTCTCAAAGGGTACCCCATCTCTTTGGGAGGAAATAGGGTCATAACAACGGCCTCAGAGGGTTCCATGATTTGGTTGACACCCAATCTCTGTCTTCACCTTCAACCACTGGCCTCCAAGGTCATCCTGCTTTCATGACACTGCCTTTCCTATCCCACTTTCCTGTACATGCCAATACAGTCTTTGCATTTCTTTTTTCTGGAATATTCCATCTGTAGACATCAACATAACTCATTCTAGAGTTCTTTCAAATCAACAGTCAATTAGTACCTTAAAAGAGTTTTCTCTGAACATCTTATATGAAACCATTTCCCTACCCTACTGCTACTTTCTATTTCCTTGAATTTATTTTTTTTTCCTTTGTCATAGCGGTGGTTATCATCTGCAATTTTATGTGTTCATTTATTTATTTGTTTTATTGTGTATCTTTACCCCCAGTATATAAGTTTATGAGGACAACCCCCCACTTTTTTTTTTGTTCACTGCTTTTCGCTCAGCATCAAAAATAATACTTAGTACAGAGTAGATATCTCAATAAATATTTGTGCAAAATGACCATTTATATAATTAATAATACTGCAAAATCTTAAACTGCTTTCTCAGAAACATTATCATCATTATGCAAAAATAAATTGCTCATTGATGCCAAATTAAAACTTTTGTCAAACATTCCCCTTATTTTCCAAGGAAATATGAAAGATTTAAATGTAGAATATGTGTTTATGTAAGTTATAAACTCCCACAAGGCCGAGATTCTGTCCTTTTACATTTATTATAGGAAATAGCCTATTATGAATGCTGAATTAATATAGATCATGATTGATTTAAAATGCATGGTGTTTTGCCCTGGTATTCAGCCAACATCTATATTCAATTAAATAATCATTACAGTTGCCTGTGTTTGTGCATTACACTAATGGTATGAACTATACTTGCAAAGGCTAGATTTTATTCTGGATGATGTAGGCACCATCCCAAGTTTGGGTAAGATGTAGAAATGTTCAGTTCTGTTCTCAAAAATTGGTCTGTGCGGCATAGAGGGTCAACTCACATGAGCACGTACTTTTAAAATATCCTTGAGCACATAAAAGAAAACAAAGAGATCCTTCGTTTCTATCGAGTTTGGGGGGATAATTTGGAGATCTGGTTTGCATTAAATTTCACTGTAAAATGTGTCACTTCTCCTCATGGTTGAATCTGCAGGCAGCATATCGTTCTGTAGCTGATTCACCTGTTCTGCCAGGTGTCCTCACCCACCATATGTATAAATATTTGTCTAAATTCTTCCTTTTTTATCATTCTGTTTTTGTGTATATTAGAAGAACCAGAGCCAATTTGCTAGGGAAGAACAACTTTTCCAGTTTTCTTTGGCTGTTGATGACTTGGGTCTCTCTGAATAGTCCCTCTTGTGCTTGGCTGATATGAGACAAATTTCTCAGAGCTAAAAGCAGGCTCAGCACATTAAAAAATAAAATAAAAAGAGAGCCTATTTTCTTTCCAAGTGTCTCAAGTTGGGTAGATGTGTGAGCTTCTTCTCCACATGTCTGTTTCTCTGAGAATCATTTCACGCTTACCTTTTTTATGTGGTGACAGGTTATTGGCTTTGAAGCCGGGTGGACTTGGATTTGAATTTCACCTTTTTCACTCCATACTTTTGAAACCTTGAGCACATTGCTTGATCTCTCTGGACGTCGGCCTGTTCATCTCTCAAATGTGAGAAAACGCGGTGCGGAGTTGCCGTGAAGCATTTCCTTCGGGTCACAGGTTGGAGAGACCTTCCCTGACGACCGAGGGCAAAAGCATAGCCCTGCTCCAGTTCATGGGAAACATGTGACGTGGTGTCTGCTCCTCGATGGCAGCTGAGTTCATAAATCCACCTGTATCTTGAAGAGCTCACAAAAGGCCGCAGAGCCCGATCGGTTAGTCATGTGCTTTGCTAGATTAATGAATTCAGACCGCCGCAGGTCTAAGATGGACGTCCATGTTCTTGAAAATAAGAGAGTTCTCCATTTGGATAAGGCTTGGCAGAAAAGTAGACCCCAAAAACTTAACAAGCAAGCAGATGAACAAAAAACAAAACACACACACACACACACACACACACACAAAGCAAACGCAACAGAAATCAGAAAGTTGAATATAATCCTCTAAAATTCAAATGACATCACTAAAGAGCTCCTGGTTTCCTGGTTATTTTTTGCAAGGAGGAAAGACTCTCACCTACCACGTCATTGATTTTTTTTTTTTTTTTAATCAGTGAATTTGGTTTTCATATGGAATTTGTCAGGAAGCAGTTTGGCATGGTGAGGAGCTAAAAGTGAGAAGTTTCATTCCTTCCTCCATTAATTAGCTGAATGAAATTAAAAGGGTTTGTAAGTCATGTCCTTGAAAAATAACCTTGCCTCATTTAATTTTTAATCATTGTTATTATTTGAGAGAGACAGGCAGATGTTTAGACTGTTTCATCTTGTTGGTCCCCAGCAATTCATGACTTCCCTGCTGATTTGGGCCTCACAAGTTGGGGGGAAAAAATCCAAAAAGGGTATGGTTGTTCCTCAGCCAGCTTAACCTGTCCTGTGTAAATTAGATAGAAGACTTTAGGGGATATTTTCTGAGGTCCTTATGGCAGCTCTTTTAAAGATGTAACTTATTAACATTGAATTAGATGTGCAAGTGAAGTGAAAATGTCTACAGAGGCAGATAGGACATTTCAAAAATCATGGGTTTATTTGTATGGACGTGGAAGTCACTTCGTATTTCTGAGTTTTGCTTTTCTCATCTGTACAATAGGCATAAAAACGTCTAACTTTCAGATTACACAGGATTAAGCTAACTAATGTACACAATGTATTCAGCCCAAGGTTCCCGTCCTATTTCTACCTTATTCTTTTTTAAAAGAAAGAAAGAAGCTGCAACGACTATATATTATATTGGAACTATAACCCAGTACTTTGGTTTCCTCTAGACTTTCGGCTCTTGATTCCTTATAAGACACTACTTGATTGTTGTATGTAACTTTTACAACAAGATGCCAATCTACGCACACGTGTCCAAGTCATCGAAACTTGATAGTAAAATAAGAACAACATTATCTTGCAGATAGGCCAGACACCACCCTGGAACTCTTCCCACATCACCTAATTGTTAGTATTTGCTAATATAAGGGGGCTGATTCGAACATCCTGATATTTCATATAGACTTTACTTTTACTCCTCTCTGTAGTCTAACCCGTATTCTCAAGCTTCCTGTGCAGAAGAAAGCCTCTGTAAATTGTATATGGGAGATTTGTGAGACTGTGTTCTTTATGATAGATGGTTTTCATTCTTCATACAGATTTCAGAATTTAATGCTCTTAAAAGATGTAACATTCCATCCAAATAATGGCGGCAAATAATTCCAACTAAATTAGCACTAATGCCATGGGAATAAGTATTTAGCATTTGTTAAAGAGTCTCATGGCACAGGCTTCAGTTAGCATAAGTCCTTTTCAAGGTTAGGCCCATTTGCCTTTTTTCCATTTGGCCAAGTTGACTCTTTCTGGTACTAACTCATTCCAGAATCCTTGTTACCCTTTCTTCTCAGCTCTAGCAAAGGCTTCCTCTTCTTTTCTCCTCACATTTAATTAATTCTTTATCTTAACACCGTTCACAGATTCCTGGAGATTTGTCTTGATTTTGCAGCTACTCACTGGTCCAAGGACTGTGCCCTCCACCTACTGTCTCTGTAGACCGGCTCCTACCCAATGGGACTTACCTCCATCTTGACTGTCAGGCTTTCTGGAACTCTGCATATTCTTGTTTCTGGATGCCCCGGGGATCCTATTAACTCTGCAGGAATGTCTCTGAAGTTATGCCAACCTCCTGCCTGACCTACACGCATACTCACCTCTGCACCAGATACTCAAGAGAAGAGGACAGATCCCGGAGGGTGTTTTAATTCCCTTGTAGGTTCATCTTTTCAGTAATTCTACTTGCAAGTGGAGTAAGGGAACCCTACTAGAGAGCTTTGCAAAAGAGTAAACATCTGACAGTTTCAGTAATGCAGCTCTCTCTGTAACAGTAACATGAGTGACTGAAGCAGCCAAATTCCAAAAAGAAATATATTTGACTCTGATTCTCTTAAATCCATCTGTTCAAACTGGCTGTAATACAGCAAGCTGCATGTAGTTTTAAATTGGAGCACATTAGGAAATGCAACTCTATGGCTCGAGATAGGCATGATACTAATGAAAAAAAATATTCACAGTTTCCCATAGCCCCTCTGATACAGTAATCTGGGCTCCTGGGGTAGGAGAGTCACAGTCTAAAAGCTCCTTGGAAAATCACTTCCAGTTAGAAATGGACTACCACCCAACCAGGTGCATTTCTCAAAAGTCTCAAACAGGGTCTATATAGCCGTTACCTTTAGGATGACTAACCAAGATGCATTGGTTACAATTTGTTAGTTACTCTCTGTTTTCACATTTAGATGTCTTCCTTTGCCAAGTTTAAAAAGGAGGAAAAAATAAATTAATCCTCTGGAGCTGAAACAGAAACATTTGGTCTTCCATAATCCTCAGTTCTTAACCTAATGTGGCAGCTCAGAGGGAAACTGTCGGATCTGCAATCCTAATTACGCAAAGTTGCTTCCCATGTGTACACATGTAACCGTGAGGACTGAATGTACATCGACAACTCATCTTCTCTGTTGCATGGCTCCAAACATCCTTACTGTGTACCAGGCTTTATCTCTGTGACTCTCCGGTAGGCTGCATATGGATGCTGAAGTAGTTGTTGCTGGAGTAGAAACTAGTCTACTCTGAGAATGTCCCTAAAGGGTGTTGAGACAAGCATGAATCTATGGCTTTGAAATATTTTGTGAAACATGGAATGTGGCTTCTTCAAGACCACATTCACTGAGATTGTGAAACCCAACAGCAAAGGATCCCACTATACACGTTGCACCAAAAAAAAAAAAAAAAAAAACAAACTCTATTGACTTCTTAAGAAAGAAAAACACAACGAAAGCATGTTCTCATTAGCGACTGCTCCCATGATAATTGAGTATGCTCTTTTATTCTTACCTTGAAAAATTCATATGGTGTGTGTGTATGTTCAGATGTATAGACGTATAGACACATATGCATACACACACCACAGGTACTGCTACTAAATCAGTGTGGGCAGATGGCTAGTCACCAGTCAAAGCTCGCCTGAAAATAATACCACATATAATTGACCTGCTAAAACAAATATTTTTTCATTTTACTCTAATTATAATTGGTGGAGGAATTTTAATAAAATTGACACAATCACACTGGGGAAGAAAACCTTCCGAATCTAGAGTATTGGGGATAGGTACGGAATTTAACATTTATTGCAGAAGGATTTGGACTTTGTGTTCATTATATCCTTGAAAAATTGTGATTTGGAGGACAGAGACCTTTCATTTTCTAATCAAAAGCTGATTTTTTTAAAAAAGATTTTATTTATTTATTTGACAGAGAGAGAGAGAGAGACAGCCAGCGAGAGAGGGAACACAGGCAAGGGGAGTGGGAGAGGAAGAAGCAGGCTCCCAGCGGAAGAGCCTGATGCGGGGCTCGATCCCAGGACTCCGGGATCACACCCTGGGCTGAAGGCAGACACTTAACAACTGAGCCACCCAGGTGCCCCAAAAAGCTGATTCTTTATTGGCAGTAATAAAGTTAGCAGGTCTCGTTCATAACACGGTGAAGTACTAATAAGGCCACCAGCTCTGGAAGTATGTAAAATCAGATGGAGGGGTGGCTGGATGCCTCAGTCAGTTAAACGTCTGCCTTTGGCTCAGGTCATGATCTCAGGGTCCTGAGATGGAGTCAGGTGTTGGGCTCCCTGCTCAGTGGAGAGTCTGCTTCTCCCTCTCCCTTTGTCCCTCCCCCTTGTGATGTTTGCTCTCTCTCTCAAATAGATAAAATCTTTTAAAAAAATTAAAAATAAAAAAAAAATAAAATCGGATGGAGAGGTAGCTCTTCCCTCGTTGTTTCTGTCATTTTCTTCCCCAGATCCTCTCTCAGTATTTACATACTCAATCCTTGCAGGAAGCAAATGTTCCTCATGGGACCATCTCAATCTTTTCTAATTCTTCTAATAGCAGAGGAAACCAGCCTTGTTCTCTAGGAGGCAGGGAGGCAGGGAAGGTGTGGGCATGTCCTGCATGCATCTTACCATAAAAACAAAATTTATCTCAAGTCTTATGGATGATTTTAATCACATAATTCATGTACTTTTTAAATTCAACTTTATTACATACGTGTATACTTTTATATGAGCCCCCTCCTTCCAACTGAAGGACATTGATTGTTTGCCATCATTATTTAGTGGATTTTTTTTTAAAGATTTTATTTATTTATTTGACAGAGATAGAAACAGCCAGCGAGAGAGGGACACAAGCAGGGGGAGTGGGAGAGTAAGAAGCAGGCTCCTAGCGGAGGAGCCTGATGTGGGGCTCGATCCCATCATGCCGGGATCACGCCCTGAGCCGAAGGCAGATGCTTAACCACTGTGCCACCCAGGCACCCCATTTAGTGGATTTTAATATGCTTTGGCAGGGGAATCTATATATGCCAATTTTAAAACCTTGAACTTGGCCTAATTCTAGCTTCCCATCTGCTAGGGGCTCACCACAGATCAACTCTGTGATAATCACTAGGCTATGGATCCAACCCAATCTGGGGCTCAGTTTCTACTCTGCCTTACCGCTGAACTCCAAGTTATGACAAAAAAAAAGTAGACTCTCAACTCTTGTTCAGATTCAAAGGAAGTTACAGCCATTTGGCATGATCTTTCTGTGGATCAGCCCCGAATGGTCCTATACCTTGGATATCCGACAAGAGCCCACCTGACAGTTTTGCTTCCATTTGATGAAAACTCCCCCTATGGATCCTCGTGGGGCCTGGTGTAGCTGGAGTGCTTTCTGGTCCCATCAGAGGCGGTGAACACAGCCTGTCAGGAAACAGTAGGGCTGATCAATGTAGAATGAGTCTTTTTAGCTGTGATACTATGCATCTCTAATAACCTGTTGAGTTGAAATGTATTCACTGATTAGTTCTCACTTAATAAATAACATGGACTACGGTGGGGTTTATGTGGCTTCCCACTTATTGAAAATTCTGGAGGACCCACTTTTGAAGATGGCCTATTTTACCTGTGTTTGATGGCATGTATTGTGCAAAGTGGAGATAGAGTTGTTTAGAATGGAAAGTCCAAATCATCATGGGTACAGGTTATCCCAAATGAAGACCACACTCTAGACACGTTGCTGTGTTTCCTCATTTGATTCTACTCATTTGCTTCCCGCCCAAGCTAGCTGCTAACCTTAGCCCCTCAGGTTATTCCGCTAGAACCCTACTTCACCGAGACTTACTGAAGTTTTGACCTGGGCAGAGGCCCACCATGTACCTCATGGATTTCTTGGGCAGTGGAGCAGTAAGTTAAAAGTGCTGACTCTAGAACCAGAATTTGTAAACATTTTTTTTAAAGATTTTATTTATTTATTTATTTATTTATTTATTTATTTATTTATTTACTATTTGATTGTTTATTTGAGAGAAAGGAGAAGAGCAGAGGGAGAAGGACAAGCAGACTCAGCACTGAGCACAGGATCTGATGCAGGGCTCGATCCCATGACCCTGAGATCATGACCTGAGCTGAAAGAGTCAGACGCTTAACTGACTGAGCCACCCAGGCGCCCCTGGAACCAGCATTCTTGCATTCCCACTTCCTGTGTGACCTTGGGCAAATTAATCTCTCTGTGCCTCAGTTTTCTCCTTTAGAGTGGGAACACAAGTAATTTCCATCTCAGAGTTGTAAAAAATGAATCAATGATTGCATACGAGGCATATGGAACATTCCTGGTCCCAAATAAGTCTTCAGTGTCATCCCACTTTTATTATCTCATGGCTCTCTCTTTCTCTTCCTTCCATTCTCTTGTTTCATCATCCTTCACAATCAGGCATATGTTTCTCTTTGTTCTAGGATACCGTTTGCACAAGGTTTTTTTCTTAAGTAACCATGTCCCGATGATCTAGCCAGTTACCCCAGAAATTTACAAAAGTGTTTATTCAAGTCCCTCAGGAAACTATTCTGGAAAGTAAGATCGCCCCTATGATGGAGTAAAGAAGCTCCTACATCTGCAGAGGCTTCAAGGACATGGTCATATTGTTTGGGGGTTTCTCAATCCCAGCATACCACAGCCAGTCCGTTTCTTTCTTCTCAATCTCTTCCCTGAACATACCTTACATACTCTGGCCTCTCTCTCCACACACATCCCATTATTCCTGCCTCAAGCGCCAATTCCCAAGTTTCCAAATGGCCAAGTCATACCCATCCTTTATGACCCATTCCGCATATTACCTCCCCACTCATAAATCATTCTCGACTCTGCAACTCAGTGACACTGCATACATTCCAAGCAGCGTTCATTACTTTGTATTATAATCAGGTGTGTACGTACTTATGTCTCCTTTTGAACTCCAAGCATCTTAATGGCAAGGACTAGTTTTACAGGGTTGACTTCAGTGTACATATTCAATAAGTGTTTACTGAGTGAACAAATACCTGGGTGTGAAAGGGAGAGTTTTAGTCAATTTCCCCTACTGGGAATTGGGAATAACGAGCAATAAACAGCGATTAGAAATACATGGTTTGTGGCCGGTCTAACTTCTGCATTCTTCTGTGAGAACCTAGGTGCTCGGATGGAGCGACTGCATGGTACACCAGTATACCACGATCTCTCACTGTGTTTCCAACAAATCCACACGTCAGCTGAATGAAACTCTTCCAGGGACTTGATTGCACCAAGTTATTTTGTGTCTCTGAGGAGTAATTACCCACCATTCTCTAGCTCTCTAGGAGACAAGGACTTCGCCTTTCATCTTACGGTCCCAGAAGCTAACGCAGGGTCTGCTCTTACTGGATGCTCACTAGCCATGTGTTGTCGGGCAGGTGAATGGATTCACACTCCCAGTGGCGATATAAATACATATTTGACAACGCTGTGCCTAAGAAGTAGAGCAAGAGAGTCTGGGGAGTGTGTCCCTAAATGATTCTGCATTACAGCTCAACTAACTACTATCAGCCGACTGAGGTGGGGAGGAGATGTTGATGAATACCTTGGTATAACTTATAGACATGTGACCTGGAAGTAGTTAAATGAGTAACGTAACCTTTTTCTCTCCTTGCCAGAAGGATCTAGAGCTGAGCAGACATCAGCATTCATATTTATTACTGCCATTATTATTAAATTATTTAGCAAGAATTTACCACTGAACTCACTAGACCTTATAAACATAAAAAAAAATAGACAACTCTGGCTAAGAACAAGACTGATACCCAAAAAGATTTCAAGGATGTGCTGTGATACGTAGACTTTAGGATTATCTAAGATGTGCACGGAGCATGGAACATCGTATATCTCCTCTGAAAATATCTTAAATGCTATGACATTAGCCACTTGCTTATAATTAAAGTATGTTGCCATTTCACCAAGCTTTCATTTACAGAAGAAAGTGCAAATTCCATTCCCCTTGAACTTTAGCTACTTCCAACTTTTTTCTTTGTTCTTTTCTTTAAAGCTTTGCAACAAATGCATCCCCATATGCTTATATTAGTTCATCTAGTATTAAACATATTGGCTGTGCGAAATGTTGGCATCCATTAATAAATGTTTTCATTTTTTCATTCTCTCTCTTTTTTTAACTTTAGATTCTTTCTTTGACTACATAAGCAACAGCTGTCTAGCTGCCTGCGTAAGACTGGATCTAATGCCTCCACAGAAATCTAGGTCAAAACACTTGGAATGCATGAATATCAAACAGAGTTTTCAAAACAGCAAATGAATACATCTTTAACTGGTGACATTTTCCTGTAGCATATGGCTGCAAGCTCAGGGGACTGGATGCTTTTTTGATGAATATGTTCCATCAAAAACTAGGGGATGGCAGTAGGATTTTGCCACCTTCTGTTTTGCCTTATGAAATGATAATACAAATGCAGAGATAGATACAAGGATCACAAGGCTTTTACCTTCAGACCTATTCTAAAGATGCGTTTTCCCGCTTGGATGAGTTGCTTTGTCTTTGACTAGGTTTGGGTTTATACTTGACTGTCAAAGGTGACAACCTGTGGGAGCAGTTGTCTTTCTTGGGCAGAATTTGATTGGTGGAAACCTTCAAAAAATTGAACTGGAAAGTAAATATTTACCAAAGAGAGGAATTGGGGAGCTTGGTCACGTGAGTAACTTAGAGCCACAGCGGCAAAATGTTGATCTGAATCCCTTGCCAAATGTCAATATTGAGAGACTGGTTAATCATTTACCAATAGGAACACAGAGAAAAAGCCCAAGGAAATCGGAGGTTGGCTCCCTAATCCTGAATCTGCCACCAGTCATTCAATGTGACCTTGGACATATCCTTTCATCTCTGTGACTTCCCTGTCCTTCTATTTTGTGAAATGACAGGACAGGACCACACTATCTGTATGGTCTCTCCGAGCCCTACACTTCCGTAAGTTCATGAAGTTTATAAAGCTGTTTTACTGTTACAGGCGTCATGTTGATTGAAATCGCCATGACAGAGAAGAATAGGCTTGGATTTCTTTCTTTAGTTGCCTGAAGGTTTGTTTCTTAAAAAGAAAATTATTTAGAACCCTCCATCCCCATCAGTAAAAGAAGAGAACAGTGGAGCTGTGCTGCTTAAGCAGCGGAGGGAGGAAGGATGCGCCTTTGGCCACTTTGATCCCCCACTTCTCAAGGCAACATCTGAAACCTGTATGGGGAAAGCCTGGTCCCCCACCAACCTCACTGTGCAAACCAGTGGCTGAGAAAATGAGCAGGTGGGGGTATTTTGTTAGTAATGCTGGTGGTGGGAGGTGGATGGAAGATGGAAGATGGAAACTGAATTTTTCTCTTTTTGCATTTAGTAAATTTGTATTAAGCAAACAATGGGATTCAGCTGCAGGTTAAACTTTAAGCCTGATGTTGGGCTTCTGGTGTGGCTTTTGTTTACAAAGCAACCAGCAGAATTTATGAGTATCAAGAGAATTTACAGGTGGGCCATTTTATTCACAAAGTTGACTAGTCACTTCTCTTCATTTGATGGTGCCCCAATAATATTCTTTTTTTTTTAAATCCCAGTTGACTTATTTTTATTTTTTTATTTTTTAATAATAATTTTTTATTATGTTATGTTAGTCACCATACAGTACATCCTTAGTTTTTGATGTAGTGTTCCATGATTCATTATTTGCGTATAACAACCAGTGCACCATGCAATATGTGTCCTCCTTAATACCGATCACCGGCCTATCCCATTCCCCCACCCCGCTCGAAGCCCTCAGTTTGTTTCCCAGAGTCCAACCGTCTCTCATGGTTCATTCCCCCTTCTGTTTACCTCCCCCTTCATTCTTCCCTTCCTTCTCCTACTGATCTTCCTGCTATTTCTTATGTTCCATAAATGAGTGAAACCTTTCCAAGCAGTCTATGCACATAACCTTGCATGTGTACATATGTGTGTGTGTGTGTGTGTGTGTGTGTGTGTGTGTGTGTACGTGCATGTGTGTTCCTTTTCGGTGAGATGAAGTGTATGGTACATACATGACACTTTGATTTTTAAGTTTAATAATATGTTTTAAATATCATACTTCAATGTTAATGTGTCATCTGCCTCTTTGTAAATGCTTCACAGCTCTTTATTGTGGATGTAGAAAACTTTTTATACCAATTCATCTTAAAGTGCATTTATGTGGCTGTACTTTTTTTTCCTATTTACTTACAAAGTAGCAATGAATATCCATGTAGGTGGGTATTTATAAATATATGTGATAATATCTAAAGGCTAATCTCCCAGGAATAATCTTGTTGGATTGAAGGATATGTGCACACTTAATTTAGGTGTAGAGTGCCAAATAATATTTAACTACAGTTATTATTTTCAGTTTGTTAAATTATGACTGTAGTTGAACATCTTTTCGTATGTTTAAAAATTACTTGTATGTAAAACTCTGTTTCTAGTCTTTGTCCATAAATGGAGTTAGGACAACTTAGTAGCCATCTGGAAAAAAAATAAAATTGTATTCCTACTTTATTTCCAACACCAAAATAAACTCCAGATGGACCAAAGATTTTACACTAAAAATAAATGCATTAAAGTACTATTAGAAAACACGAGAAGATGTTTTTTGTAAGTAATCCCGAACTGAGGAAGGTCTTTCTAAGCATAATAGAAAACCTCAAGGAATGAATCTAAAGATGTATAAATTAATAAGTCAATACATATTGGAAAAAATAAAAGATGAATAACAAAGTTAGATAAATGACAATAACACATTTGACAAAAAGTGGATTGTTTTCAATGATTTGTAGCTTTAAAATGTACCATCCAGGCTCAGGATGTAGAAAGTTGAAAGACATTGTTGCTCCCACTACAACAAGCAAAATAAACTGGATAGGCTACAAAATCATAGTTTATTTTAAAAACATCAGAGGGACAAGAACACAAAGAAAGTTAAATTAATTCTAGAAAGCAAAGATCCCCTGATAGATTACAATAGACCAACAGCTGCTGTCATCCCTGACGGACTTGGAGGAAGAGGGCAGGCCATAGATAAGAGTGAGGAGAAACCAGCCAGTCTCACTTTTAATGGTCTTTTAATGGCTCTATGTGGGCTGGCATGACAGATTAGAATTCCACAGCGCTTCAGCCTCCTGGCGGGCCTGTCCCCATCCTCCAATTCTTCCCACATCTTCACTGACTACTTACAGGTGCTTCTCTGAAAGCTGGTGACATCTTAGGGGAGCTGAGAGTGATCTCTGCTGATCAGAAGAAATGAGAGACACCGCTGAAGAGATACAGCTCTTCCCAAAGAGAGCAAGGCGGCCACCACACACAGAGACATACATACATGTCAGTGAATAACATATTGTGGGATTTTGCTGGGTTTGAACTTTATAAAAGGATTGTATCATTCTGTAGGTGGTCTTCTGGAATTTTCGCTTAAATTATACCGAGAGTCATTCCTGGTATTAAGGATGGCTTTGTCCCATTGCGTTTTATTTTACTTCATTGATCCTCCCTGCAGTTCTTCTGTGTAACTATACCTCTGTGTTTTTATCCATTTGCTTGCTGATGAACCCTCACATTGTTTTCTAAAGTGACACAGTAAGCATTCTTTTACATATGCGCAAGAGTTTCTGCCCTGCGTGTACCTAATTGTGGACATTCTGGGGTACGCAAGTATTCAACTTTATAAGGTAATGCCAAATTATTTCCCAAATTTCTTGTAGCGGTTTACACTACCACAAGCAAAGTACGAGATTACATTGAGTCACTTCCTCTCCTACTCTTGGTATTAGCAAGAATTCTTAATTATTACAATATGAATAATTGTCAACAACTACCTTAATTGGTGTTGGTTTATACCTCCCTGATTAATGATGTTGATATTGTGATGTTGAGGGCTTTATCGTGTGTTTACTGGACATATAGTTTTCCTCTTCCGTGAAATGTCTCTTGTATCTTTTGCCTATTTTTCTACCGAGCTTCCCTTTTCTTAATGATTTGTAAGAGTTTTAACCTCTTAAAATATGTGTATTGCAGGGGTGCCTGGGTGGCTCAGTCGGTTGAGCATTTGCCTTTGGCTCAGGTCATGATCTCTGGGTCCTGGGATCAGCCTTAAGAGGAGGGCTCCCTGATCTCCAGGGAGTCTGCTTCTCCCTCTCCTTCTGCCTGCCCCCTGGCCCCTGCTTTTGTGCCGTCCTGCTTTCTCTCTCTTTAATAAATAAATAAGATCTTTGAATATATATGTATATATATATTTACACACACACATACACACACATATATATATATGTATTGCAAATATCTTTCCGTATGCTATTTTGTGTATTTTTATTTTCCTTTTCTTGACAAACAGCTTCTATTTTCAATGATCTTACATACATTTCAGTTACATATCAAAGTTCTGTATAGGCATGGGCTTTTCTGGTTTAATATTTATTCCACTGGTCAATTTCTCTTAATTGCGATAGCTCTGCTATATGTTTTATAGCTATAACATAGCTATAGAATGTATTTTTTTGTATGTTTTAATATCTGATAGGGAAAAAATCCTCTCTCTTTTCTTCTTCCTCAGAAAATACTGGTGTTGGACAATCCCTTGTTTTTCATATTAACTTTTGAAGAAACTTGTCAAATTTCCTGAAGAAATCTATTGGAAATTTGATTGGGACTGCATTAAAAACATTGATCGACTTGAGGAGATATGATCTCTGAAAAATATTTTCTCTTTTCATGAATACGTACAACTTCTCCATTTATTTGATGACTTTCACTGAAGCTTTAAAATGTTCTGTGCATAGGTCTTTCCCATTTTTGTTAGATTTATGACTTGATATTTTATAATTTTGGCTTCTATAGCAAATACTGTATTTTTTAAAAAATGTTTTCAAGGGGCGCCTGGGTGGCACAGTGGTTAAGCGTCTGCCTTCGGCTCAGGGCGTGATCCCGGCGTTATGGGATCGAGCCCCACATCAGGCTCTTCCGCTATGAGCCTGCTTCTTCCTCTCCCACTCCCCCTGCTTGTGTTCCCTCTCTCACTGGCTGTCTCTATCTCTGTCGAATAAATAAAATCTTTAAAAAAAAAAAATGTTTTCTAGTTACTTGTTGTTAGGGTACAGAAATGAGATTGGCAATGGGTATCCCGCCATTTGCTAAACTCAAATTATTTCTAATAATTTTATTGATGTTTTAGGATTCTACATAGAGCATATCAACTGCAAAATGATCAGATTCCTTTCTTCTTTCTAATCTTAATACCTTTTTCTTTTCTTTTCTTATTGTGCTGGCTAATATCTCAAAACAACGTTGTGTAAAAGTGGTGATATTAAGCATTATTTCTTTTTCCTATTTTAGAAGTTATCCTCAATTTTTCTCTATTAGAAGGTGTTGCTCACTCTTCATAAGGAAGTGCTCTTCTGTGTATCTATCTTCATCTTTTTCAGTGGTTTTTAATACTCATGTTTGATCGTTATTAATTCAAAAACAGTTATGTATAAAAATAATTAAAGTTTCCTTTTGTGGAAGCAGCATCAATACCAAGATTTACTACTCATGAGTTATGAGACATTGACTTTTCTTTTTTTTTTCATTAACAAATTCTTCCATGTAAGTAGGTTAATGAGCTTAATACACAGATTATTCTTATTAACCATAAGTCAGGGAATAGAACTATTGATAAAAAATGATACAGAACCAGGAATATTCTCAGACATTGAGAATCTATGTTGCGAATTTTTGTTTTATTTTTCTTGAATTGGCAAACCACACTATCTGAAATGTGCGATATACAACAGAATACAATTCATATTGTTTTAAATGGAGGGAAAGTAGTATCATCAGTTTTTATAAGGTCTGAGAACTTCCCGAGCTTTAAATTAAGGAAGTACCTTACTCTTTTCTCCCCCAGGTTCATTAAGTTATAATTGACATGCATCATGTGTAAGTTTAAGGCATACAGCATAATAGTTTTATTTACATATATTGAGAAAAGATTACCACAATAGTTTCAGCTAATATTCATCCTCTCATATAAATACAATAAATAGAAAGAAAGAAAAAAAAGGAAAAAAAATTCTCCTGTGATAAGAATTCAGGATTTGCTCGAGAGTAACAACGTTCCCATATATTATACAGTAGTGTTAACTATTGTTATTATGTACATTATATCCTTATTACTTATTTATCTTATAACTGGAAGTTTGTAACTTTTGATTACCTTCATATACGCCCCTCTCCACCCCCAACCTTCCACCTCTGTTAACAAGTCTAAGCTCTTCTACAATGTTTTTGTTAGTTTGATTTAAATCTCACATATAAGGGAGATAATACAGTATTTGTCTTTCTCTGTCTGACTTATTTCACTTAGCATAATGCCCTCGAGGTCCATCCCTGTTGTTATACACGGTCACATTTTCTCATTTTTATTTTATGGCCAAAACCTTTTTATCCATTTATCTATCAATGGACACTTAGACTATTTCCATGTCTTGGCTATTGCAAATAATGCTGTTAGGAACATAGGGATACAGATATTTTCTTGAGTTAGTGCTTTTGTTTTCTTTGGGTGTATTCCCAGAAGTGGATCATAAGGTAGTTCTATTTTTTTTTTGTGGGTCCTCCACACTGCTTTCCATAGTGGCTGCACCAATTTACAATCCCACCAATAGTGTGCAAATGTTCCCTTTTCTCCACATTCACACTAGCATTTGTTATTTCTTGTATTTTTGATGATGACCATCCTAACATGTATGAAGTATTACCTCATTGTGGTATTAATTTACATTTCTCCACTGACTAATTATGTTGAGTATCTTTTCATGTACCTGTTGGTCTTCATATATCTTCTTCAGAGAAATGTCTAGCGAGGTCATTTGCTCATTTCCTAATTAGGTTATTTGTTTTTTGCTATTGAGTTGTATACATTCTTTATATATTTTGGATGTTAAATTTTGGATGTTATTCCTTTATCAGACATATACTTCACAAATAATTTTTTCCCATTCCATAGGTTGTATTTTCTTCTGCAGGAAGATTTCTTTTGCTGTGCAGAGGCTTTTTGGTTTGATGTAATCTCACTTCTTTTATTTTTATTTTTTTTAAGATCTTATTTATTTATTTATTTATTTATTTATTTATTTATTTATCAGAGAGAGAGGGAGAGCACAAGCTGGGGGAATGGCAGGCAGACGGAGAAGCAGGCTCCCCACTGAGGGGACTCAATCCCAAGACCCTGAGATCATGAACTGAGCCAAAGGCAGATGTCCAACTGACTGAGCCACCCAGGCATCCTTTTATTTTGTTGTTTGTGATTTAAGTTTCATATCTAAAAATTTATTGCCAAGACCCATGTCCAGTTGCTTTATTCCTATGTTAACTTCTAGGAGTTTCATGGCTTCAGGTCTTAGATGTAAGTCTTTCATCCATTCTGAGTTAGTTTTTGTGAGAGGTGTAAGACATGAGTCCTATTTCATTCTTTTACATGTGAATATCGAATTATCTCAGCACATTTACTGAGAAGACTGTCTTTTTTTCCCTTGACTGTTCTTGGCTCCCTTGTCAAATGTTGACCATATATGCTTGAGTTTATTTATGGGCTCTTGATTCTGTTCCATTGGTCTGTCTGTTTTTCTTCCAACACTAAAATGTTTTGATGACTATAGCTTTATAGTATAGCTTGAAATTAGGAAGTGTGATATCTCCTGCTTTGTTCTCCTTTCTTAGGATTTCATTAATTAATCAGGGTCTGTTGGGTTCCTTATAAATTTTAGCAGTGTTTTTTTTTTCTACTTCTGTAAAGAATGTCACATAAATCTTGTCAGGGTTGCATTATATGTATAGATGACTTTTGATAATATTGACATTTTAACAATATCAGTGCTTCCAATCTATAAACTCCTGGTACTGGCTTTGCCCTCAGGGCAAACACCTCTGCCCCCACCCTTTGCTGGAGCACAGCTGGTCCAGAACAGCTTCCAGGAGTTTTCATCAGCCCTTCTGGTCAAATGGAGCTAGAAGATATAGTCCATAGTGGGCGGGGGTTGTGGGCAAGCCAGGCTCTAGGGCAGCAAAACTCATTTGGGGATCTGAATTAGGAAGATCTGCACTCCTTTGAATTCCCGGGTCAGAGTACATCCCCAATTTGATTATGTCAATGAGCAAAGCTGCTGGTTGAGATTATTACTTGGGCACTGCAGATATGAAGTTGGTGCCCAGATCTGGGTGCTGGTTTTTGCAAGCCCTTCCTCCCTTCTTGGTCACAGGCAGATTCCACTCGGAGCCCCACAGATTCTCCTGCAGTCCCTGTGGTGTGAGATCAGAGTAGGGGCTCCCACAAACGTTGAGAGCAGTTGAATGTCGCCCCTGAGTTCTCTTTTTCCACTGGAAGAACTGGAGGCTCAGAGGAGACCTCACCCCATGATACTGCACTTTCCTGAAGGAAGGGCAATATGGTCAATGTGTAACTGCAACTCTTACCCTCCTAATGCAGCTTGTTTTGGTTTCTGTTGTTCTGGCAGGTCTTTGGCCTCACCCCTGCATTCTAGGATTCTCTTGGTAGTATCTTGTTCTTGAATAGATGTTAGTTGTTCCTGTGAAGGTAGTGAAGTCAGGAACAACCTATGTTGCCATCTTGGTGACCTACTTTACTCTTTCGACACTATTTTCCTTTCTATAAAATGGATATAATTATTTCCATCCACATACTCCAGGAAGAACATTTGAAAAATTATGAGGTAGACCAAGAATTTCCATTTACCTCTTATCCTCCTTCCTTTATCATTGAAGCAGGCATCCTTATACCTTTTGGCTCACTGAGAGTAAAAGAGATGTTTGCAAAGAAATTGATTTCTCAAGAATAATAACATTGTTCATTTAAAGGCCAAAATAGTAAGTGCAAGATTCTTGAGATGGAAAATGAATCAGCTGCCTAAAATTAATTATAAATAACAGCCTGAATATTAAACTCAAAAGCAAATGGATGTGTTTTCTTTCTTCCTTTCTCTTTCTCTCTTTCTCTCTCTCTCTTTCTTTCTTTCTTTCTTTCTTTCTTTCTTTCTTTCTTTCTTTTTCTCCCTTTCCTTTCCTTTCCTTTCCTTTCCTTTCCTTTCCTTTCCTTTTCCTCCTTTTCACTTCTTTTTTTTTGGCCATTTGTTTAATGATTTTAGCAGTAAGTATAGGATAGAAGGCAAATATGAGAGCCTAATAGATCAAAATATCAAATTAAGGATTTTTCTTTTCTTCTGAGCAAAGATGATGGCAATGTGAACCTATAAATCAGTAATTAATTAAATAATGGTCTCCTCTGGAAGGGACCTCAGAAATCATTTACTCTCATTTTATAGGTGAAGTTGTAACTTTTTTAAGGTAATACAAAGAGCTAACAAAGTTGAAAGTGGAGTCAATTTTCCTGAATCTCAGGTCCATAGTCAAGTGACTCTCCAGTAACAGAAGTCTAATCATTGGTTTGTTGATATTCCTTCTTAAGTTATGACTGATGTCATTCACTTGGGATGTTTTTAGATTTCTTTACTATATTTGAGAATGTTAGTGGCAAACGGTCACCAGAATAAAGCCAATAAATACGTATAGATTTTGTGTGAGTGTGTGTGTGAGTGTGTGTGTGTGTAGAGGAGGTAGAAATAAGGATATATTAATTATTATTTCATGTCTTAAAATTTTTTATTTTTAGTAAATACTTAACTAAACCCTCTTCTGAAATTCATAAGTAAACAGCACGGTAAAGATTTCCTGTTTATGTAAGAAAATACAGAACAAGAAAACAAGCAAAAGGCTTGTGGCTTCAGTGAATTGATAGACGGATAATAAGCCAACGATATAGTGTAGTTATCAGAAAAGTAAAGGGATACAGTGGCATTCTCATTGCATAAGTGACAGCTAAAGTAAAACTCCCAACGATTTGTCTATATAGGCATTACATTAAGCTGGGCATTTTGCATATACTGTTTTAAATCCTTACCTTGAAGGATAACGATCCTCACTTACAGCTGAGAAAAGGTGAGTATCTAACACAAGTCACTCGCCTCATTTTAGTGGCCAAGTTGGCATTTGTTCCCAGGTCTGTCTGGCCCCCAAACTCACATCCATTTCATATTATGCCTCTCTGGGTTTAACTATTTATGTGGAGTCTCACAGGGAACATGAAGTAGACTAAAGTAGGTCCAGAGGAAGGATTCTAGGATGACAAAGCGTCGAGAAACCATGCCACATGAAGAACAGTTGAAACAATGAGCAAATTTTGCCAAGTGAATAGTAGCATTAGGACAGTAAAAGCAAAAATCAAGTGAGCGCTTTGTCGTGTTGAGAAGAATTTATATTTATTCTGTGCAATGGATGAGCACGGATACTGGAGCACTGGAAGCCAGAAGGGAGACTGACTTAATAGAACTAAGAATACTTCTTTGGTTTATGCAGAATGGGGCTGAGATAGAAAAAGGGAAAACATTTCTAAAACAGTTTTTAAGCATTGGAGAGGGTTAAAATTGAAAGTACTCAAAATGCAACTAGATGAATGAGATGTTTAGACACTACTTCTACCTTGAGCATGACATGGAAGAAGGTGTTTAAAGTTTCTGTCAAACTAATAATTCACAATTCTACTTTTTACTGCAGGTGTGTCAGAGACAAGGGGTCAAGGAGAAGGACCATGTTTTATTACACTGGTTTCTTGCCTCCCCATCCCTACATGCTTGAAACTCAATGGATGCACATTGATTTAATCAACAGGTGAATGACAGAAAAATCAAAGGTAAAATTATCTTTTAGTTTAAAAAGGGGTGTTAAAATATCTTTACAACCAAGACCTCAAAGACAATGAAATGGAACAAGTTATGTTTATAATGAGTTGATTATTTTTATTTCTTTACATTTTAGTGATATTTTGACACATAAATATAACTTGTGAGTCTGATCGTAAAGTAATGTGTTTGAGCACATCAAAATGAAGAGAGATTTTAGGGGCACCTGGGTGGCTCAGTCAGTTAAGCATCTGCCTTTGGCTCAGGTCATGATCCCAGCGTCCTGGCATCAAGCCCAGTGGGAAACCCACTTCCCCTTCTGCCCCCCACCCCCACTCTCCTGGTCTCTCTCTCTCTCTCAAATAAATAAATAAATAAATAAAATCTTTTAAAACAAACAAACAAATAAATAAAATGAAGAGAGATTTTAGAAGAAACACAAGGTGTTGGGATTTTTCCCGCCTAGAGAGAATCAGTATTGTGTTATTTGGTTAAGAAAGAGTGGAGTGTGGTAAAATACACTCATGAGATAATAAAGTTAAAAAAAAAGTAGTTTGGAGGCAGATATGCCAGAGGCCATACCACATTTCTTTAGGTTCAATATCACATCTTGATTTTGAAAGACACGTAAGTGCCGAAAGGAGCTCAAAGGCACACGGAGTCAAACAGTGACAGGAGGGAATGGAAATGCTCCAAAATATGTGGTTAGGAGGAAGCAGACACTTGGGTATGCGACTACAGTGCTTGCGCTGGGCACCTGTGGAAAAGTACAGCTGTGCAAGGAGGGGGGTACCGGGGAACAGAGATGGGTTAGAAGGTCTGAGAGGGTTATCAGAACTGAAGATAGAGAGGGTGAAAGAGACAGAGAAGTGGCTAATTTTGATCCCTGCCTCTTGATCTGGGTCACACGAAGGGTGGCAGATTTTACCTACTACTGTTTGAACACCGACCCTTGGATTTCACAGATGCTTTTGGTTTAGTAGCAAGCAAGATGTGCTCCTACAGTCCTTAGGAGGGTTTTCTGGTATGGCCTTTCAAAGAGCTGGAGAGAGACAGTGCTGCAAGAGAGGAAAAATGTTGGTCTATTGTATAATAAAGCATGGTGTTTGTTCCTGGTCCCTGGGAGGAGGACTCTAAGCCCTTGGAATTTACAAAATGATAGCAGTGTCTTTGTTATTCTTGGTGGGCCCCTTAGACCATTACTGACTTTATGCTACTAAGTCGACACATAGCAGGTCCACAGATATTTCAGGTTGGGGGTAGTGATACTAGAAAGACCAGCCTTAACACTGGAGGGTTGCTTTGAGCCATGCGATGTTGGCTTGACTTCCCAAAATCCAGAGTGTGGAGAGAGTTTGGAGATTGAGTTCAATGATGTAGCCAGCGCAAGGTGCAGAATTCTAGGCTGGTAGGTTTTTCTCTCAACATTATTCTACTCTCATTCTACTTTTCTTGCTTGCATGGTTTCTGAGAAGTTAGATGTAACTCTTACGTTGTTTCCCTAAGGCAACATTTATGTCTATGTAACAAAATCTCTGGACACTAGAGAAAGACTCTGGACACCAAAGCTCAGATGTACTTCCCTGGTTGGTAATTATAAATCGATGTGTTGTGGAAGTGACATGTCCTGAGGACATGGAAACTTAGCATTTGGGACCCTTCAGGCCTCACACTATACATCTTTTCATTGTCTGGTCCCGATTTGTATCCACTATAATAAAATTGTAATCTTAATGTAGTGCTTTTCTGACCTCTGTAAATAATCCCAGGAAATTATCACACCTGAGGGGATAGTGGGGACCCCCAAATTCTTAAACAATTGGTCACCTGGGAGCCCCTCTGTTTGTAGTTGGTGTCAGAAGTGAGAACAGTCTTCTGGCAGACCATGTCCTTAACCTGAGACATTCATCCTAATTCCCAGTAGTGTTCAGAATTACATTGCACCAAGAAGTAAAATACTGTTCTGATGAAAAGCTACAGGAGTGAGTCCATACTGTGGTGGGGACAGGCACTCTGGCATGGGAGTCAGGTTCTAAGGCTTTGGTGAAACATCACCCATGTTCGATCTCAGCTCTGCCACTTCCCAGCTTAGACAAACAGCTGCCCTTCTTTTAGTAGTTTGAGCATCCATTAAATAGAAACAGTAAACATAACATCCTTCTAAGGTTATAGTGAAACTTCAGTGAAGGACTATGGCTAAAGCATTTATAGCACTCCATGACATACGTAAAAAATCCTCTTATGATATTTTAAAGTAACATTTTATTGTTCTTACCAAAATCATAGAACATGTAGAAAGTACAGTCTAAAGAGTAATGGTTTAGTTTCTTACTTGATTATCTTTTTCCAATTGTGAAGACGGTTACAGTGGAAATAGTATATTAAATTGAAGTCACCATATTTGTATGACTATTATTTTTATATTTGGAGTAGAAAAAAAATCTAATAATTTTTTTAATAGATTTTCATATGTTACTAAAGTTTCAGTTGCCACCTGCACAATGATGTCAACTTTTGTCTTGTGTGTACCATTCTCTCTCAGATCCAGGCAGCACTCCAAAACGGAAGAACGCACTCCAGAGAAAGTAGGATAAACAGGGGATGGGCAATCACATCTAATCTGGGATAGCTATGCTGATTTATGTTCTGTGCTTATTTAATTTTATTTTTTTAAATCAACATTGGGAAGGAAAAGTTGAGATATTAATTACCCGTTTACTGTCAATGTAGTGGAAAATGTAATTTATAGCCTACTTGCAAAAAAAAAAAATCAGCGTGCTTAATTTAAGAACTTAAATTATTCAAATAACAGTTTGAATTTGATTATTCGTTTAATTGAAATGTTGCTCTTTCAGTCAGAATTGCTTTTGAGATTCCAATTTCAGCAATAGTTAACTAAGAGCTCTCTGTGGAAAGGATAGAAGGGGAATCCACAGATGAAAATGCATGGAGAGATCATTGCACTCGGTGAATTATATTTACCTGAAGGAAATGGTCAAATTCATCAGCGGGGTTCAGTTTGTTTGTGTTTTTGTTTTTCTCAACATGGTTATTGTTTCGGTGCAGAAAGCAATTATGGAGATAATCTGGGCCCACAGAATACCTGAAAATACCTGAAAATGTGCATTTAACACAGAGCTCAGAAGTAAAGCCTATCCAAGCTGTTGCTTTCACGCTCAAATTTGGGACAAAAGAAGTTAGTGGCCCAGAGACAGAAGGCTCTGGCTCAGAAGGAAGGTCCCTCTCTTCTTCCTGCTATGGTGGTATCTCACAGCTGTTGCTCCCAGCCAGAGCATCAACTCTGCAGAACTTCCACACTACGAAAAGGACAGCAAGGTATATCCCGACAGACAGTAAGAGCTTTAATGATCTTTAAATTGGCTGGAGAATTTATCATTTTTTATCATTATTAAGGTACAATTTGCATACAACAAAACATGCAGTTTTTTTTTTTTTTTAAGATTTTATTTATTTATTTGACAGAGATAGAGACAGCCAGCGAGAGAGGGAGCACAAGCAGGAGGAGTGGGAGAGGAAGAAGCAGGCTCCCAGCAGAGGAGCCTGATGTGGGGCTCGATCCCATAACGCCAGGATCACGCCCTGAGCCGAAGGCAGACGCTTAACTGCTGTGCCACCCAGGCGCCCCAAAACATGCAGTTTTTAAGTATACATTTGATGATTTTAGGTAATCATATGCTATCAGGTGACTGACACCACCACCAAGAAAGAGAACATTTCCTCATGGCTTCTGCACTTGATTGCCTCCCCTGCCCTCACACATGGACAAGCACTGGTCTCCTTTCTGTCACTGTAGCTCTGCCTTTCCTACACTTTCATAGGATAGAATCATACAGTATTGTGCCATGGGTTTGATTCCTTTGACTTAGCGTAATATTTTTGCGATTCGTCCATGAATAATACTGCTTTGAACATATATGCAAAAGTCATTCTGTGAAATTATGCCTTCACTTCCTTTGGGTAAATACTTAGGGGTCAGATTGCTGGGTCCTGTGATAAGTGGAACTTTATAAGAGACTTCAATATTGTTTTCTGAAGGGGCTATTCCATTTGGCCATCCCACTGACAACATGTGAGACCTCCAATTTTTTTATATTGACAGACTTTTGAATTTTAGCCATTCATGTGGATGGGCAATGGTATTTCATTACGGTTTTAAGTTCTTTCAAGTTTGAGATGTAATTGACATACTTTAGTGCTTGAGTGCTATACAACATGGTTTGACTTACATATATGATCAAGTAATTAACACAATGATTTTAGCTAGCGTTCGTTATCTCATAGAGATACAATAAAAAGAAAAAGCAAACAAAAAAGAAAATTTTTCCCCTTGTGATGAGAACTCTTAGGATTACTCTCTAAACAACTTCCATATATATATTACAGCAGTGTTTACTATAGCCTCATATTATACTTTACATCCCCAGTTCTTATGTATCGTATCATTGGAAGTTTGTACCTTTTGACTACCTTCCTCCAATTCCACCTCTCTCATGCCTCACCTCTAATAACCATAAATCTGGTGTGTTTTTTCCCTATGTTTGGCTTTTTTGTTTTTGCTTTTGTTTTTGGATTCCACATATAAGCAACATCATACAGTATTTGTTTTTCACTATCTGATCTATTTCACTTAGCATAATGCCTTGCTTTTACGAATGGTAGGACTTACTCATTTTTTATGGCTGAATAATATTCTATTTATTGTATATATAGATAGATAGATTTGCATATATATAAACACACATACATATGTACACACACATGTGTATACATTTATGTATCTATACACACACATAGAATGTAACTATATCACCCCGATGACTGTTGATGCTGAATGTATTTTCACGTTAATTGTCATTCTTGTATCTTCTATTGCGAACTGTTTGAAACAACTATTTGCCCACTTTTTAATTGGGTTGCTTGCTTTATTACTTGGTTCTAAGAGTTCTTAATAAATTCTTGATTTCATACACCTTTTTTTGATATATGTTTTGCAAACATGTTCACCCTACTGGGGTTTTCCTTTTGTTTTTTAACTGCATTTTCAAAAGCAAATGGTTTTACTTGCATAGTTATTATTAGTATTATTATTATTGTCATTACTATTTTCACTTTTTAGAATTGTGGTTTTTTTGTGAATTATTTAAGAAATATGGCTCTAGCCCAATATCACAAATTTTTCCCTGTATGTTCTGATTAATATTTAATAGTTTTATCATATCTGGTCCACTTTATTTATAATGTGAAGAAATTGTTGAAGTTGATTTTTTTCCCATGCAGGTATTCATTTGTTCCAACACCATTTTTTGAAAACAACAACAACAACAAAACCTCTGTTTTCACCATTGAATTACATTGGCACTTTTGTCAAAAAATGTTTCAATTCAAGTCTTCTAACCCGTGGATCTGGTATATTTCCCCATTTTTTAGGTCTTTAAAAAATTCCTTTTCCCATGTTATGCAGTTTTCAGTGTAGATACCTTGCATATCTTTTGTTATTTCAACGTACTTTTTCAATGCTATATAAACGGAGACAATTTCATTTTCTAATTTTCCATTATTATCATGCAAAGGTACGATTTACTTTATGTCTTTTTTTAAAATAGATCTTGTATCCTTCAAGCTAAGTTTACTTTTATTTCTACAAGTCCTTTTTTACTCCTTGGGATTTTCCCCACAAGCTATTATGTTATCTGCAAATAAAGACACTTTCATTTCTTTCTTTCCAAACTGTATGCCTTTTTCTTTTCCTTGCCTTCGTGCTTTGGCTAAGAATGTAGGATAATGTTGCAAGTAAGCGGTGAGAAGAGACATCCCTGCTGGTCTTGATCCTAGGTAGAAAGCCTTGATCAACTCACTGTGGAGGATGATTTAACTGTAGGTTTCCCACATCTTTTTACTCATATTGAAGGAATTTCCGTCCATGTTTCATTTGCCAAAAATTGAAAAAGTTCCCTTTCATATTTAGTTTCGTTTTTTTTCTTCATGAATGGGTGTCAAATTATGTGAAATTGATGTGGTTTTGGAATAGAGGTGAGGTGAGGTCAGGAGCCAACCACAAAGAAAGAATTCTTAAGACGTCTTTGGTACAAAATGGTGGTTTCATTAAAGCACGGGGACACAAGCCGTGGGCAGAAAGAGCTGCTGCACAGGTGTCTTGAGGAGTGGTGATTATATACTAAGGAGTTTGGGGAAATAAGAAAAAGGGAGGTTTCAGAACAACTTTCATCTGCTAAAGAGAACTGAACTACAAGATACCTACAAGATATTGGAGGCCATTGCATTGTCAAAGGAAGGTTGTTTTCTCCTCTAGCAAGGTATTAATGTTAAGATACTCTGGGAGATTCCTGGAAGAATGTCACACATGTCCCATCCAGGAGTGGGGGTTGGAGGGAGTTTTCAGGGTGTCAGCTTTTGCTTTGTCTTCAGCTAGCCTTCTGCTCCCTCATCGAATTATTTTTTCTTCATCTACTTCAATGATCATATGGCTTTCTCCTTTATTCTGTTCATTTGGGTGAACTGATGGGTTTTCCAAATGTGGAAACAACATTGAAGTCCTGGGACAAACACTGCTTGGGTATGATGTCTATCCTTTTACATCTTAATAGATTCACTTACTAGTACTCCATTAAGTACTTTTGTGTCTATATTCAACACTGATGTTTCTACCTGATTTTAAGATCACAGTTCTTCTGCTCTCATAAAATGACATAGTAAATATTTCCTTCTCCTCTATTTTCTGAAAGAGGTTTGTAGCCTTAATATTATTCTTCCTTAGGTGTTTGATAGAATTTAAGGAGGGGAGCAGGATCTGGAGTTTTCCTCATGGGCGTTTAGTAAAGAATTTGCCTATCCAAAGGTCTGGCCTTTCATCTTAGCTCCTGGGAAGTGATTTCTGAACCTTGGAATGTCCTGCCTGATAAGAGTACCATTGTTTACCTGGAAGCCTTGGGCCACACCACATAGCCTAACAATGTAATTTATGGTGGGGCTTAGGGTCACATTGTAACAACTCCACCTCCATAAGAGCTAGAGACTAAAGGTCAGCCACATGACCACTTATGTGGTCAATCATATCTACAGGAGAGACTGAGCTCAATAAAACTAGATTAACAAGGCTCAGGTGAGCTTCCCTGGTTGGCAGTACTCCATGTATGTCAATACACATTGTTGCCGGGAAGAATTAGTACTGCTTATGACTGCACTGGCACAGGACAATTTGAAGCTTTGTTTTTGGAAATTTCCTATGCTATGTAACATAGGCCTCTCCCCTTGGCTGATTTTTAATCTGTCTCCTTTTATTGCAATAAACCATACCCTTGTATATAACAGCTTTCCTAAATTCTGTGAGTCCTTCTAGCAAATTATCAAATCTGAGGGTGGGATTAGAGACCTCCAAACTTGCCAGGGATTTCAGAGTCAGGGTTGTCTGGGGATCCCTCCCTCTCTAAACTCTGTAGTGGGAAAAGTTCTTCATTTAGAATCCTTTTTTTTTTTTTTTTTAATGGTTAGAGCTATTTAAGTTTTATATCTTCCTGGCTCAGTTGATAGTCTTTGTATTTAAAGAAATTTGCCTATTCCATATAGGTTGTCACCTTTACTGGCATAAAGTTTTTCATGGTATTTCTTGTAACACGTACATGATCTGTAGTGATGTCCCTTATTTAATTTCTAATTTTGATCATTCTACTCCTATTTCTCCCCCTTTTATCAGTTTTTCTTAAAATATATTTTTAAAATCTTTTCAAAGAAACAACTTTTGGTTTTATAACTTATCTATTATTTTCTCATTTTCTCTTTCATTGATTTCTGCTTTCATAATTTTTTTTTAACTTTCATTTGGGTTTAATTTGTTCTTCCTTTACTAATTTCTTAAGATGAAAACTCAGATTGACTGGCTTTAGGTCTGTCTTTCTAAAGCAAACATTTAAAGCTATAAAATTTCCCTAAGTACTATGTTAACTGAAGCCCTGAAATTTTGATACCCTGTATACTTATTCAAAATATTTTCTATCACCTCTTTTAATTTCTTCTCTAAATTACAGATAATCATGTCATTTCTTCTCATTCATATATTCTTGAAATTGCATTCTTTAATTTTAATATTTCTTGTGTTTTTCTTGCTTTATTATTACTATTACTATAATTATTACTATTCTAGTATGAATCCAATTTGGTCAAAAATGTACTCTGAATTATTTAAGTCTTTTCTTGTTTATTAAGACTTGTTTTATGGTATAGTACATGGTCTGTCCTGGTAAACATACCATGTGCCCTTGGGAAAAAATGGATATTCTGTAGGTTTTTGGTGTCTTGTTAATATTATTCAAGTCAAATTGGTTGATAGCATTGTTCAAATCCTTTGGTGATTTTGCATAGTTGTTTCATCAGTTTCTAAGGGAATGATATTAACATCTTCAATTATGATGGTAGAATTATCTATTTTTCTTTTTTGATTCTGTTAGTTTTTGTTAAATTATTGTTAGCTACATTATTTGATCCATGTACATTTATAATTGTTATGTCTTCTTGATTCATTGATCTTTTCATCAGAGAGAGATAAGAGGGACACTTATCTCTGATGATAGTTTTTGTCTTGAAATCTATTATATCTGATATTAGTAGAGGCTTTTTTTCCTTTCTTGTACATTCTGTTCGCATGGTTTATCTATTCATTTACTTTCAGTCTATCTACATCTTTATACTTGCAGGGCATCTCTTCCAGGCAGCTTCTATTTTGATCTTGGTTTTTACATATCATTGGTTTTTCTTTAAAGCTGTTTCTTTTAATTTTCTATTTTTGCATTCATAGCGAGCATGTATAGTTCTACTTAAGTGAGGAAGATTACACGTGCTGCTTTAAAATCCTTGCCTAGTGGTTCTAACATGTGGGCCATCTCTAGGCCAGTTTCAGCTGGTTTTCTTTTGTGTTGGAGACAGGTTCTTATTTTCCTGGTTCTTCATAAGTCAGATAATTTTAGATTATGTTCTAGGCATTATGAGTGTTAAGATGTGGAGATTTTGAGTTCTTTACTTTTCTCTGATGCACGTTTTATTTTGTTTTAGCAAGGAATTATCTTGGTTGGGCTTAAACTACAGATATCTTCTTGGGCATTAAATTTGGTCTCTTCTCACATCTTTTGACTTCATCTGTATTGCTTTCAGTCTCTTCCATGGATGCATGGTGGAGGATCAATCAGAAATGTTGCTAGACAGAATTTGGGGATCCCATTTCTGGCCATTTCCATTCCATGATTCCCTCAGTATCTCCAGAAATCATGGATTCTCTGGTTTCAAATTTCTGGCTTGCCATGTGGCAACCGTCTTTGCTTCATTTCCCCAAAAGTTGAAAAAATGGCAACTGACTTCATTCATTCCCCCCTCCTCCTACTATGCACTGTCCACTAGGGACTGTTTGCTGCTTTTTACCTTATATGAAAGGTTAACACTCATTTTCTGACTATGAGTCTGTCTCATGGTCACTTACTCTGCAATTACTAGAAGTGGACTACAACGGTAGTGATTTTCATTTAACATTTTCCTTACTGGCATCCAAAGTTGGAGACTATGGGAGCCACTAATGTCACCTTTTCTGCACACAAAGGATTATTCAATCCTTGCACTCAGGAGGTTGCACTGTTAATTTTTCCCTCCTCTGATGTCCCATAATACTTCATCCATCGTGTCTATTATAGAATTCAGTGCATGATTCTTACACACCTGTCTCCTCCCTGAGACTATAAGCAATGACTGTTTATTTTTCACTCTGTTTCCCCAGAACCTGAGACAGTTCTAGCATGAAACACTTGTCTGATGAATGTTTTTTGAATGAATGAAGAATGAATCCCCATACTAACTATGTATATTAATGTGACTTGTTCAGGAGTAGTCATTTCAAGGATTTCTTAAATTGGTGTATGTTGGATACACTGCAAAAAGATCTCTTTATACATACAATAAGCATAGTGATGGCATTTCTCCTTCTGCTAAAAAGAAAAAGAAAAAGGTGGGGGAAGGATATAAAAAGGTTAGTTGAATATTTATCAATAATCCCTCTAGGTAAAATTGTGACATTGGAGCCATTTCACCTGGGTTCCCCTCTGCTTTGCTGTCCCCAGCATCTAAGCCCACCCTTTTCCTCTTGCCTCTGTCTGTTACACTGGGGACTAGTTTATTGTGGGAAAGGTGTAAACTCTTAAAAATCTACATTTAATCTACTATAAATGCTGTTTAGGGGCTTATATCTATGAGAGTGTTCCCTATACATATATGTATATATTCTTGATTTTGGAGAATAAACATCTTTTGTACATAAGAAAAAAAGAGGCATGGTTATATTTGCTTTCATGAATATATTTTCCCATACAGAAGATGAAGTTTAATATGTAAAACAAAATTTTGTCTTAAATTTAGGATGCTATTTTAAACAGTTGGGTAATATTTCTATTTCCTTCCTCCAATTATATATATATATATATATATTTTTTCCTTCTGAAGCTGAATTAAAGATCTCGATTGTAAATTAAACACATGCACACCCAATAAATAACAAAAATGTTCACACTTTATCTAAAGTGTGAATTTAATTTTTAAATTAATTTAAAATTAATTTTAAAATTAATTTAATTTTAAATTAAATTAAATCACTGTATATTTTATATCTTTATGTCTATAGATATATACTTTATTTTTTATTATTTTTAAAATTATATTATAACATTTTTACCTCTCATTTTAGTATATATAATGGAATTCTAGAACACTTATCTTTTTATCTTTTCACAAATTTTACTTCTTGAACTTATGCATATTTTGTCCAGGGACCCATTAAGCAACACTGTGAGTTTAAAATAAGCAAAGAGAACCAAAACTTCTTTTCTTATTCAAAACTAATGAATTCCCTTAAGAGGAACCTAAAAGGGGCTTACTCCTAGTTATCTAAGCTAGGATAACTCTAGAGAAAATCTTCATCCTTGGTTGCTGAAGACATCAGATGTTACTGTAGCACTTTGCATAATATTTTTACATTTTCTTCTGTTAAGGATCTTGACGTTCTCCTACAGGGCTCAAGCTATTGGCCATTCTAAGTTCCCTTCTATGCTGCAATTTCTTTTTTTTTTTTTTTTTAAGATTTTATTTATTTACTTGACAGAGAGAGAGACAGCCAGCGACAGAGGGAACACAAGCAGGGGGAGTGGGAGAGGGAGAAGCAGGCTCCCAGCAGAGGAGCCCGACGTGGGGCTCGATCCCAGAACGCCGGGATCACGCCCTGAGCCGAAGGCAGATGCTTAACCGCTGTGCCACCCAGGCGCCCCTATGCTGCAATTTCTTATCCTAATGCCCCTTCTGGTAGAGAAGGGTTAAAAAGGTCTGATTAAGCTGTAAATGGCCAACATTTAGCAATCAAGTATGAACGTGCAGTTACTTAGAACATTGGCGCTAAGAGTTTCAGTGTCTGCTTTTTTAATACGGAGCATGCCCGGTGGCTCTCCATTCCTCCCCTTCTTCCATCTGAGCACTTCATTGTGTAAGGGGATAAACTGCAGTCTTCCGTTTCCCCTCTGTTCCAACCCCACTGAGAACTAGGCTTTCAGGAGAGGTTCTCATTTTGATGCGATTTGATATTTCGCCTGACAATTAAAGGTGGAATTAAAGAGAAGAGAGTGGCTTATCTGTGAAGTGTTTCTACCTCATGTCTGTGCAGCAGTGACCCAAACGCCAGAGGCAGAGCCGGCCCAGCCTGGAGACCCCATTAACACTTCTAGAGTCTGAGTAGCAGCTGGAAACAAGGGGCTGCCTGTTTGCCTGCTGTCCGTTCTGGCATTATTAGGTAAAATAGAAGTCCTGTTCTCTGAGAAACTTTTTACAATAGGACAATTCTCAGTCATTCACAAGTCAAAGGCAAAGAAGAAAGAGCCTCAGTGTAAAATGCTATAAACTAGCACATTGTCTACAGTCATTTCCTCACTGGTCACCGCTGAGAGGGGAAGAAGGTGAGAAGAAAAGGAGCAAGTCAGGGCATCTTTCCCCAGGAAGGTCTGATCCCTCCACTGAGGACCCTAGTCCCCCAAGTCATGTTCTACACTTAAGAGGTACACTCTGTTCCAAAACTCTCCAGGGCCCTTCCTCCAGATCCAATTCTACCCTCTGTCACCTCAGCAACTTTTCTGTTCCTCAACTCTTTTCCTCGTATCTGAGAAGACAGTGCAAATGTCTAGTCTGCTCCCCTGTTTGAGGCATCCCAGTAATTCACAGTCTGGTTTTACAGATATCAGACCATAATACATCTTGTGATTTGAGATGTTATTTTGAAAAGTCTAGCATTATTTTGGTTTTGTAGATGGTGATGTTACATCCAGAAAAATTAAGAAATTTGTGAAGTATCTAAAAACAGTGGTAAACAGACCATAAATGTTTCCCTTCGGCTTACAGCTTTCTCTAAATTTCTGTCTTGGTCAATGCAAGATGTATTTGTCCCCAGCAGTGTCCCCCTGTTCCAGGAGGGAGCCAGATGCCAGAAGGTGGCCACAATGACGAGGGGTTATAGGCTTTCCCCCAGGGCCCAGAACTGGGCTCCAAGTTTGACTTAAGCCCTGATCATAGACTGTTCTGGCTATTCTCATCAATTCAGAGCAAGACGACTCAGCTCTTGTAGTGAGCTGGAGCTGGTTTATGACTGTGAGCTGGTTGTTAAATCAATGGTAGCTTGAAATCAACTAGGGTGTAAATATGTACACCACAGAAATTGGCAAATGCTACAAATCAGGACATTTATTTATTTGCTTCTTTATTATTAACTTATATCCTTCCCCCCCCCACCCCCCAGAGAGCTGGCTTACTAGCACATACCCCACTTCTTAAAGTGTACCATACTTGGGACAGGGCCACAAAGAAGACAGCTGAGATTCTAGGAATGAGAAAATAGTTGTTTATCTCTGATATAGTACTTTCTAGAAATTCTTTCAAATACCATGCTCTGCTTAAGCTTTAAATATCTTTGATCACATGGCCAATCCTGGGTTGGCATACAGCTGTGGCATATTGTGTGTAGCCCATGTGAGCCTGAACACCCTCGCCAGCTGGCTACCATCTGATAATATCACAGAAGTTTTCAAATCTACCAGGTTAACCACTCCCCAAATCTAGACTGGAAATTCACTCAGTGTTTCCACTGAACAATGGATATCAACCAATTATATTTTCCTATCATTGTTTCTAGGCTAAACACAACAGACTTAAAATTGAACTATTCTCCACCGAACTGAATACCAAGAAGATTGAATTTGGCAAATGGCTGAGTACCTATTATTTATGGCATAGTAAATGCATAAAAAAGAACTTTTAAATACCCAACGACTCTACTGAAGAATAACATAGATGTTTGGTGAATATTTATTAGGGATATGGATAGAGTTCATAGCACAGTCTCAGAGTAAACCATCTTTAAGACACATTTTCTAATTTCTTATTTAATGCCAAATACTCAACTTATTGTCACTTCCCCACTTTTTTCATTCTCCATTTTTTCATGCATCTTTACTCCCTGCATCTCTCAATTAATTATCCTTGTCTTCCTTTTGCTTCCCTTCTTTTCCATCTAGTTGTCTTCTTCTCTTCTTCATACTTTCTCGTTAAGTGACTTGACCTCTCTGGGTTTCTCCAGTTGAGCAAATGTTTCCGTTGTACTGCTTGGCTCAAAGTCTATAGGCTATCAATTCAGATATAGAGACTTTCTCTTCAGTAGGAGGAGCACGGGTTATTGTAAACGTCTATAATTTTGTTTCCGGAAATATAATTTTTTTGTCTGTGATTTTCTTATACATTTTGCCTTTTATTCTAATAATATGCATTAACTCCTTCATGACAGGATTACTAATTTATCAGGAGCCAATGGAATTAATATCTCATTTTACTGGCCTAGTGGATGACCTTTCATGTACTCTACACTTGATATATGTTTGTTAAGGGGAAAGGATGCAGAGGTATCCCAAAAGCCAGGCACCTGGGTTGGGCCTATTAAATACATTTCATAATATTTATGCCATACTTAACTAAGAGCAATTTACCAAAGACACAGAGAACTATATTATACAGAACAAAACAGAAATGAGGTCAGCTTTTTTACATTGAAAATAATGCAATTATCTTATTGTCAAAGTAAGAGTGATTATGCATATATATGTCTAATATCATTAGTATAAGAAAGGGAGAAAATGTGACTATAAAATGGTTTACTGCAGGAGACGTTCACAACAAAATGCAGGGTTAAACTGTGGGGCTGACTGGTTACATGCAGGAGATTGTCATAGTTAAGTGCCCATTGCTCAACCCTACTGTTTATCGGTTGAGTTGCTGTGAGATTTTAATTCACTAGAGGGAGCTTACGGGTAGGAGTGATGCAGTTCCCACACAAGGAAGATTGATTGCATTCATTCAATCCCCCACAGCCTGAAAAATACTTCCTATTTATTTTATTCAGGAGCTTGTTGTAACATATCCCAGAGTTGCTTAGTCATTTTTTTCCACTAGTGAAAAGTCTAATTTCCTTTTCCATTTTTTATTCTTCTATGCAATTCACTCAATCCCCATAATGGTCTAACACTCCACTGTATTTAACTCTCTTAGTTCTTATCTGGTTTCATCACCAATGCTCTTTTTATCTCAGAGAATGGCCAATAAGGGAGTTAATCCAGTTGAGGGGCCTCCCTGTTCCGCATTTGACTGATACACATTTTTCCTGATTGTTCGACCACTATAGGAACAGTAAAAAAATTGACTTACCTTTTGGTTTGTAACAAATCTGACATACCTGAGTTATGATTTTCCTGGTATATATCAAGCATAGGCGACATACCCCTGGCATCGTGTTTTTTACTCGATTTGTCTTCAGGTCAGATTCTAAATGAGAAAAATTATTTGCCGCCTTACTAGTCAGCGTGAACCAGAGTTGTAAGTAGTAATTCAGGTATCAATCATTAAAGGCTTCATTTGGGTATATGTGTTTCACCAATTGGTAAAAAACATGTGGAAAAAAATATTTGCCTGTAAGTGCGTGTCTATGTTGCATGTGCGTGCATGCTCATTCGGAGTCAGATATCTCTATCTTTTAATTTAATTAAATGAATAAAATATCCACAGGCCAGCATCAAAGTTACCAAAGATGGCTTGCTCATCTGCTCATCTTGCTGTGTGATAATTGTCTCCTAAATTTGCATCAGAGGGAACTCAATATTACCATGATCATCGGTCTTTAAAAAAAATTGTTTTATAAGTTCAGTTGGTTGCAAATAGCTCCAGCATTTCCCCCCCAAATTCTTTTCTGTTCAGTATTAATGAGTAGGTGTGTCCAAGGTCCTGAAGACCACCCTGAGGCTTGACAAATTTCTGTAAGAATTCAAAGGACTAATAAAAGTTGCTATACCCATGGTGATAATTTATTACAGCAAAAAGGTACAGATCAAAATCAGCAAAAGGAAAAGACACTACCTTAGTCTATGTGGGTCGCTATGGCAAAACACCACAGATTAGGTGGCTTGTAAACAATAGAAATTTATTTCTCATGGTGGTGGAGGCTGGAAGTCCAAGATCAAGATACCAGCCTGGTGGGATAAGGGCCCTTTTCCAGGTGCAAATTTCTCATTGTATCTCCATGTGGAGGAAGGGCTAAGGCATCTCCCTAGAGCTTCCTTTATAAGGGCTCTGCCCTCATGACTTGATCACTTCCCCATCACATTAGGCATTAGGATTTCAACATATAAGTTTGGGAGGAATAAACACATTCAGCCTGCAGCTGGCATATAGGACAGAGTCCAGGAGAAACCAAATGCAAAGTTCCAGGTGTTCCCTCCCAGCAGAGTCAAAGATATGCTTAATTCTTTCAGCAGTGATGCATGATGACACTTGTGAAGTGATGCCAACCAGCCTTGGTGTCCAGGGTTTTTATTGGGATCCCTGGTACTCAATTACAGCCTCACCAGGGCAATATAGGCCGTCATCATAAATCATTTGATAGGACAAATGTATGTGATCAAACTGGTACAATATGGTCCAAGACCTCAGGCATACACCTAAATCATACAGAATATTCCAAGGACTGGAGCTTATCTCCCATGAGCCAGCCAAGGGCCAGTCCTGAAGAAAGGTCTTTCTCAGGAATATTCAGGAGTTGAGTAACCTTTTCCTGTCCAATAAGTGTTACTGAAAATTGGATTTCCTTGACCAAATATTTGGGATACACTGAGTTAAGAGATATTAAACAACTTTCTCCACTGCTCTTAACATGCTAATAATCATTGTGATACTCTAAGCGTGTGAGTATATGTATTTACCATCACTTAATGGATTGCAAAATCTTTTCCTTCCTTAGAGAACTTATTCTAGGAAATGTCGTTCTAAATGACTCTTTACACTTGAGCAAAGTGTCTCTGTCCAATCAAAGAAAATGTTAGTTAAAAGGGCAAATGGAAAAACAACTTGAAGCATAAGAATTACTAATAAAGAATCCATAGTCAAGTATTTGTCATGAAGAATTTCTTCTCATCTTTTACTACTATCTGGTATTTCAACCATGTTTAATTGGTAACTTGCTTTGAAATATTTCACAACTCTTTATCTTTATCCTTATAAAGTGTTTCAGTAATAAAATCAATGTACTTTCTTAACCTTTGTCACTTGTGACATGAAAAAGGATCTTAGGGTTAATATACTTATTGGAATAACTGTCCTGTTGTTAACACATGAAAGGTATTTAACTGTTGAAAATATAGCAAAATGTCCTAGAAAAATCAGGAGTTCATGTTGATTGAATAATGAATACAAATAATCCAATTTCTGAATAAATGATTTCTCCCATTTTAACCCACAGATTTTATTTAAAATTGCCCAAATACCTGCTAGAATTGACTGAAGCTACTACTGGGTCATTAAAATTCTTCTTATTGTAGTTCTTACTACTCTTCTTATTCTGTGAAATCTGCAACAGAGCCACAAATGAGAAAAATGGGCAATGTGAAAGGCAATTTGAAATTAGCAAGCAGTCATTTGAAAACTTGGCTTAAAAAAAATCTTACGGTCTCATTAATGCAATGTGGTGTGAAAAGACTCTCCCAAGCATTTTGTCTCAAATAAAACCATGCAGTGCACACATGGAATTTGCAGAGACAAAAGGAGAAGTGAAATCAAGCCACTTGTTCACAGGGAAATATCTCAGGGTTCAAGGACGATGAATCATTTATTCATTTCTGAAATCTAATAAAACATCTTTATTAAAATGAAAGCGTGTTTCATTACCAGGGATAGTTTTGATCTGATAGAAAACATGTTTTCTCTTATTTATTTAGCATATGTGTTACATATGCTTTTGACATAAATATCAATGTATAGCAAAATAAATATTATCCAACCAGGCATATTTAATATCTCCTGTGTTGTACAGTAGATGACTATGTTTTAAACACATAAGAAGTCTATTATAGAATATTTAGTATGAAGTACATTTTGAGCTCTGTCTTATGTAACTGATATCATCAAAGTCAAGTGTGAAGTGCAGAAATATCTTGTTAGTGTTCTCATAACAGGTGATATGATATGTTTAATCAACAGGTAAGTTTTGACTTCAGCAATTTCAGAGTTATAGATATGTATATGATTAACAAGAACAAAAATCTACAGTGCAGAATGTTTCCTCATGTAAAAAATAGGAGAAAGAAGTTTAAACATACTAATGAACAAGGCATTATATGAAGACATGTTGACGAGGTGTGTTTCTCATAGTAGACAAAATGTGAGAGTTCGTCAATGGTCCTCAGGCTGCTGGAGGCTCTCTGGGACCTTCAGCAGCTCATGCAGTCCTCCAAATATTTGAAGAAGCTCAAAGATTAGATCTCCTTTATCTTCAAACTGCAGCTTGCTGTAGGATTTAACCTCAAATTAAGTCTACTGCAGACAAGAGAGACCCATGAGGTCTTCCGCAAATGGTGACCAACCAGGATCTCAGAATTTCATTAAACAATGGTACCTGTGGGGGGCTTGAACCAAGGCTTGCAAAGAGGCAGCCCTTGGCTGAAGCCAGTCACCAAACTGTTTTGTTTTGTCTTTGCCTCTATAAATACAATCTTGAAAAATAGAATATTTCACATAAACATGATTTCAGACTTTTCTCAAAAAATTCAGTACTTGTGGCAGCAATTGGCATGAGAGCTAGCAAACAGTAGACCTCCAGAGAAGCAAGTCAGTCTGAAAAGACATGCCTGCTCATTTCACCATATTCAGACCTGTACCTGCCCAACTCCTATTAATGTGTGTACTTACAATTCCTGGACTAAGTTCACCCAGTTGCACTTGAGAAAGAAAAAATAACAATCGAGAAAACACATTAAAATGTGTGTTGCATAGATATTTATGGAACAAATACAATGTGTGATCTTATCTTGGGCAATTGAATATGGACTATAAACTATATTCTTTTAAAGGATAAATGTCTGATTTGTCCCTTAATGTGGCTGCATGTGCCCATCTTAGAACCGTCCTCAATAAAAGCTCTTCCAATGGGAAGTAAAAAATGTAATATAAGAAAAATAAATTACCGAACTTGGCCTTTTGAAATATGGCTAGCTTGGTTTAAAGGTTGAGAGTTGAAACTGCTCTTGTGTTAAGGTTAGAAAAATTTGGAGCATGCCAGCAGCGACCTGAAGGTGGAGCAAGAAGAGTTTCTACAGCCCAAGGACTCCAGGGTGGGAAGCAAAAATCTAAGGAGGAAATAACCCAATCGATGCATTTCCTGAGCAGCAGATGCCTTGGAAAACCTGGAGAGATCTAATATGCAAATTGAAGTTGCTTCTCAGTCTGTATTCTGCCAAAGTATTACTCTGTCATTTCTTGTCCTTCAGTAAAGTGTGTTATACTCGAGAGACTTTCGATAGTGGTGTGCTTTGAGAATGAATGGAAAGAGGCTGAACCTCTTTAAAGAAAAGTGGGGCCAGGAGGGAATTAGAGTCCAAGAATGAAGCCCAGAAACAGTTGATGTGTGCTCCTCACTTGGACCAGAGCCTCTCAGTGCTTGGAGCTGGGTTCTCCAGGAGGCAGAAGCTTATACAGCTCTCCTGTTTCTTGGGGGATAATATGTTTACAATATTGTGGGGGTACATTGCATTCAATATTAAGAGAGTTGACATACCCATTTTGTAAATGTGGAAAATGAGATTAAAACATGTTAAGGGACTTGCCCAAGGTCAACAGGCTAGGAAGAGGCAGACTTTGGATTATACCCAAATCTATCTATACACTTACTGGATATCCTCCATGTTTTATTCCTGGGGCATGGTTTTTAATGATCACTATGTCATCTACATACATATAGAAATAATTGAACTAGATATCAGAGAGAGACTTGTATATGGTGACCTACTACTCAATTTTAAGATTTTTATAAAATTTATCTTCAGGGCAGTGTTTAGAAGTTATCTTATTGTGTGTATATGAGTGGATAAATTATAAAAACACAAAATATTTGCTAAGTTTATTTTTAATTTTAATTTTAATTTTTTAAGTAATTTGTACTCCCAATGTGGGGTTCGAACTCAGAACCCTGAGATGAAAAGACACATGAGCCAGCCAGGTGCCCTGTGTTAAGTTTTTCTTTCTTTCTCTCTCTCTTTCTTTCTTTCTTTCTTTCTTTCTTTCTTTCTTTCTTTCTTTCTTTCTTTCTTTCTTTCTTTCTTTCTTTCAGATAGATATGTACCCTCCTTAGTACTGACAGTATGTGCACACACACACAACTTTGAAAAATATAGTAATATTTGTTCTTTCATCATTCATGGATGTATGACATCATTATTTCAGCCCAAAGTTTATTCATTGCTACGGGCAAAGTTTGCGCACCACACAAAGTACATTTAATGCAAATCATAACCCATAGGTTGTTTGATGGGTGGCAAATTCCTACCATGCTTATATTTCTAAAATTCCTAGTTCCTGACTGATTGCAGTGTCTTGTGGTACAGAATTGGCCTCAATATTGACCATTTCAAGGTTTTCAAGTTCTCTTCAAGGATATTCTACAAGCTTACTGAATGAAGAGAAAGAATCCAAGATATGTTTTGATATACACTTCAAAAATTATTGTTCCACTAGGCATTTTTTTTAAAGATTTTATTTATTAATTTGACATAGAGAGACAGCCAGCGAGAGAGGGAACACAAGCAGGGGGAGTGGGAGAGGAAGAAGCAGGCTCATAGCAGAGGATACTGATGTGGGGCTCGATCCCATAACGCCGGGATCACGCCCTGAGCCGAAGGCAGTTGCTCAAGGACTGCGCCACCCAGCCGCCCCTCCACTAGGCATTTTTGATAGCTTGGCCACCCTTCTTCATTGTTCTAAGCTCTACAGTAATAAGGATGAGGTTTCACAAATTTTGAGGATTATTCATTCATCATCAACTATGTAGTGGAACATTTAAAATATATTAATATCCAATTCTGAAATTCCTCTAAAATCCCTCAAAAACAGAGGACTGTAAGTACGACATAGCTCATTATACGAGTCTGTCGCACTACCCGAGTGCCTCTCTCTCCGTAAATTTTCAGTGAAATTCTCAGGATACCCTGTTCCTTTTGCTTGGAGAGAGCTAGTTGGTTTGCTTACTACGAAGCTTAGACTTTAGGCTCTTGCCAACTTCAAGTTGTACAAACACATAAAAAAGGAGCCTATTTTCAGGGGCCCTGAATTCTTTACATGCCTTTTTTACTTGCAGAAGCCGAGGGGTTTTGTAATTGCCCCAACTCCAGCACGAGGCAGAGAAACTTAGTGACATGTTGAGTGAAATGCTACACTGTGTTAATAACGGTTTTGAAAGAAATCAGGAAAGTTTATCATGTGTGGACACAGGGTTAAGAAGCAATGTAACAGACTATTAAGCTTAATATAGATATGTGATATAAGCATATGCAGACAGCCATTAGCATAAATTCATGTTACAGAAGAGCAGCGCGGCATGCCGCTCGCTGGATTTATAATGTATGCGAGGGGCGGGATGGAGATCGATAGGAGAAGGAAGCGGATCAGAGAATCCATATACAGGTCCTGGATCAGGTTGATCAAACCATTGCAAATTATAACCACATTATTTTTGAATGGTGTTATTGCCTAGCACTTTATGACACAGACATGCCAAGTGAAGGGATGGGAAGCAGGGAAAGCTCCCGTAGTTTCTAGTGGGTTCAGCATGAGAAATACCCATCTCTCTTAGCTTCAACTGGCTTTCCTTAATGCATACAATCATTATGCTCCTGATAAATAATTTTTAAAGGTACGACTATAGAATATTTAGCTAATTATTTGGGGGAAATTTGTATATCTCAACAAAGCTAGAGATAGTTATATCTACCCCTCTTTCCTTTTTCATGACATGTCATGACATAAAAATTACATAAGCCCATCAAGCAAATTTATTTCCAACATTATATAGAAAACAATTCTTCTGGGGCTCAGCCCTCCGACAAGTGCATTCTTCTCTCTGTTTCAATCAAAACCCTCTTAGAAGACTGAATTATTTCTAGGAATTTCTATTTTATATACATTTTGCTTTTCTAGTTTTCACAATATAATGGAGAATCTTGTACTTAAAGAAGTTTTAATAGATCTGGGAAATGAAAATATCTTCAAGAACAGAAAAAAAAGCAGTTATCATTGATTATCATGGTAGAAAATATTACTTGAATTTGGTTTTTATTGACCTCCTATTTTAATTGACACTCTTTCTCTGGTGTTTCCCCTAATTTCTTGGAATTGGGACTCTTCTGAGAAGTTCTCTTTTTTAGCTGACATTTTCTTAGACTCAGATACTCAGAGTAAGAATAAACTGCTTGTAAAGTTTTAAAAAACCATTATCTGTCCATTTTTCTAGGAGAAAAAACAGATTTATTTCCCTTCCCTCCTTTCTTTCTTCCTTCCTTACTCTTTTTCTTTTTCTCCCTTTCCTTTCCTTTCCTTTCCTTTCCTTTCCTTTCCTTTCCTTTCCTTTCTTTTCCTTTCCCTTTCTCCCTCCTACCCCCATTTTCCATTCTCTCTCTTCTTCTCCCTCTCTCCCTCTCACTTCCCTCCTTCCTTCCTTCTTCCATCCCTCCCTCTCCTTTCCTCTCTCCCTCCCTTTCTTCCTACCCCTCACCTCCCACCTCGCCGTAAGTCTCTCATGCTTGTAACTAGTATCAAGGGATCTTGGAGAAGACCATCATCATTTCCTTTCAGAGAAAGTTCCAAATACCCTATATGTTTCAACTCTTTCCTGGCCAGCTGCTATTTCATATCCCACCGCCTAAACTCTATCCCTTTGGCTTATAGCTACTATCTTGGTAAACTATATATTGCACTGGAAAAACCAGCGCTGTAAGTTCTTACCACTGTGTTATTTTTTTTAGGTTAAAATAGAAGGGTGAGAGGAAGTGCTAATAAAAATGGAAAGCCAGTGAGGCCAAAGCCAAGCCCATGAGAAAAAAAGCCAAGCCCATGAGTGTCAAAGAGAGTTCATGGAGCACCAAAGAGAAAGAATCACGGAACTCCATGAGGACTTAAGAGAAAGATTGCACGAGGAAAAAAATAATAACAATGATGCTAATGTTCCCGATGATGACCATGGTGATGGCACTTGAGAGACCGCCAAGCCCTTGACTGGAGGTTGTACCCACGCTATACCACTCAGTCCTCAAAACAATATTCCTCATCCCAAATTTACTGGTGATGAAAACAAGAAACAGAGCTTAAGAAACACTCTTCACTAATACCTTATCTCTTTCCTCAGTTTTCTTATTCCCAAGAATGGATAAGGAAGTCCAAATCACAGTTCTAGACCCCTCTCCGGCTGCCAACACAGACAGATAACAGAGCAAAAAGGAAGGTAAGGTGTCAAGATGACAATCTGCTTCTAACGTAAAAGGTGGCTGGACAGAGAGAAGTTGGGATTGGCTTCAGGGTGAAGGGTAAGTTTCATTCATTGGTAGAGAGTTTTTGAGAAGTTTAAATATTCAACATAAGTTTGTCATTTGATTTTTTGCAAAAGGAATTATATAAATGTAATCGTCTTTACCTAAGACCTAGATGGTAAAATATTTAAGACATTCTCTGATTTTAACTAAACAAAAAATAAGTTGCAGAGATTCAAGCTACGTATAATATGGTTCTTCAGCTGAAACTGCAGACTGCATGTGTGTGTGTGTGTGTGTGTGTGTGTGTATGTGTGTGTCAGATGTGTAATTAAAGGCAAGAAAGTGAGCTAGAATGAATTTAGTATGGTTGCTCATGCCTACCATTATTAAAATTACCAATAGAGTTATTTAAGAGTTCTAAGATTTTTCCAAAACCTTGGTGTTTCTGCAACAACTTTTTTTTTTTTTTTTCCAGATCTGAGAAGGTGAAACGTGGTTAAGAGAGAATGGTTGTTTCTTTCATTTCTAAGCTTCTATGAGAAGTTAAGTTCCGTAAGATTGGGACTCCTGTGCATTAGTGGTGGCATTACGAATGCTTCATGGCTTCCTCTCTCCATCAAGCATTTTTAACTTAAAATTTTCAAATGCATCTTTTCCTAACTCAGTGATTGACAGGGCTAGAAATTGGGTGGCTGAGCACCAGCGGCTTCATGGTGCTTGGAAACGATGAATCGAAGGAAATTCTTCAGTGATTTTGCTGGTGGGAAATGCGCGAGGAATTCACCTTGACTACTTCCTTTTAGATTATTATCGACACTCACTTTCTTTCACTTTTCTAGCTTTCTGCTAGGCATCCTGGATTTGCTTAATGCGTTTTACTGCTTCATGACGGTTTTCCTTTCCAAATAGTAGTTATACGGCGCAGCTCTGGCAACTCGTAAGCAGCAGGACAAGGAAAAGCAATAAACATTGACTTTAGCTTGTAATTTGAATTCATTTCTTGAGTGAGACCCCTTCAAAGTAAATGAGAAGTATTACGCAAATCTTAGAAGACACTGAGAATTGTACAGTTGACTCCACTAACCCTCACAATGAAAAATGTTGGTGAGTGACATCCAGGTGCACTGGACCATGGGAAGAGGTGAGTGGCATTCCCTAAGAAGAGCACAGAAATGCTCTGATCTCAGGTTTTGACATCCTTGGTCCAGGCCACTCGCCATAGTACTACAGGTGCTTTATGGGAAATTTAAGAACATGATCTAGCAGGTCTAGAAGAAATTCTGTCCAGGCAGGATCATATCACAGTTTTCCACCAGACCCCTTGCCACTTTTAATTATCTCTTGAAAGGGAGATTCCTTGATTCCCTTTAAGGAGAAAGCAAAGGCCAGGATCATTAATTCACTGTCTGAAATCCTAAGGAAGAGCTGAAGCATCAACTTTAACCTATCGACTATAGGCTGAACTGGAGAAGTAGCAATAAGTTTACCTGAAGTTCACAGCACTACAGTGTTATGACCAAGTAGTATATTTCCCTCCTTGATTTTAAAAGTCACTCAGTTTGGGTGGGAGGAAGAGGTGGAAGGGGAAGGGGGTGAGGAGGAAGAGAAAGAAAGAGATTTCCCATATTTAAAAAATGGCGATGATCTGCGGACAGAGTTGGATTTTTTTTTAATATATAATGATTTTTTATTTTAATATGTTAGTCACCATACAGTACATCCCCGGTTTCCGATGTAAGGCTCGATGATTCATTAGTTGTGTATAACACCCAGTGCTCCATGCAATACGTGCCCTCCTTACTACCCATCACCGGCCTATCCCATTCCCCCACCCCCCTCCCCTCTGAGGCCCTCAGTTGATTTTTGAAGCTTTTACCTTGATGTCAAACAGCAATATATGTGATTTGCATTGCTTTTGCATACAAGATCTATATTCAGGAGACTCTGGGGCCCGCCCCATGTTGCCAGTTAGAATATGATATGCTCTAGACGGTCAGCTCACAGCCTGGGGACTCCTCTTTGCCAGGGCTACACTGAAATTCTTGAGGAAGTCGGGGGAGTAAAAGAAGAGCAAGTTGTTGGTCAAACAAAAACCATGCCTTCAGTGACCCTCCAATTATAGACTATAGCAATTCTTAGTAACAGAGTACCTGTGGCCGTAGTTGGATGGAAACAAAGCAGGTTGTTTTATAGGACATATAAACGTAGAGGAATACCAAAAGAATACCAAACCTAATCTACAGCTGTCTTCTCGACATCCCTTGGCCATTACTTATGGGAATCGCAATTGTTTAAAAAGAAAAAGGAAAAAAAGCGGTTTCTTTTGGTGCTGTTGGAAATTATTTGCTACAATTATATGCATGCTACAATTGAATCAAGTCCTGCTCTGGTCCTTTGTGGCCAGGCAATCAATGGGTTAAGTTAGATCACTAACGTGTGTTCCCTGACCCTGGAATGCTTCATCAAATGTACTCATTACTGATTGAGCAAGAGAATGAATAGTTGTGAGTTTCAGCTTAAGCGCTGATGGGATTGTGTGTAAGCCCTAATGTGGTCGAGGTATTTAAATTTTGATTTTTGTAATGGGCTCTGACATGTTTCATTTCCTCCGAGGGAACACTCGAGACCTCTGAAAGTAAATGTTGCTAAAAAGTCATCAAGGCAGAATATTAAAATGCCATCAAATGAAAATTTCACTAATGCAATCCGGCTAGAGCTCCAGGTACTGGAGCGAGAAGGGGAGTGTCAAAGGTCCCAGTTCTTTTAGCGAAACATGATTTGTTCCTCTTCACTGACTGTTTCTCCAAATAAATTATTTAAAGTCTTATTTCTTCTTTCTCCTGGGCCTCTTAAAGTTCAGCTGTACTGAGAGTGGCAGGAGAAGCAGTAGAAGGAGGAGGAAATGGCACAGCCAGAAATCTAGGATATGGTTGTATGGCGAGCATCTTCACCTGTGTACCCAGTTCCCTCCATCCCAGGTGTGTGGTCAGATGAGAGGGTAAGAATCCTCAGTGACCACCTTAGGGCTGAAACTGCTCTTATAAAACATAGTTAAAGTTTTAATAGCAAGGTGTTCAGAGCATATGAGATCATCAAAGAATTTCATTTAATGAAGTGTGGAGAATATTAGTTTGGGAGAAGACACTAATTGTTTCCTCAACAGTTTTATCCAAACATCTCTGCCATTTTTTTTTAATACCTGAGTTTCAGGTAAATTTTACATATATGGATTTGTGGCAGAGGCAAATCTAAATTAAACTCTGGATCTCTTCTACCCAAATGGAGTGAGTAAGAAATGTAGTAGGAAATGACTGGTCTAATGAGATCACTCATTCTTCTAGATTTAATTGACAGTATTTTCTTAATGAGGATTGTGTTAAACGATATATATTTTTCCTTGATGGTTTATTTTCTGGTATATATTTTTTCATCCTGAGATAACTACTTGCATTGGATATTTCCTGGAAATTAAAAAACATGGATTTCCCTACACTTCATTTATGATGGAGATTTCCCCAAGTCTAAGAGTTTCTTTTCACTTATTTTGGGGCTAATGATCCTATGGAACCTGTAATTTCCTCATTTCTCCTGCTGGCTGGCAGGATTTGTGCCAACCAACATCTGGTCTTCTATTAACTCAGCTTGACACCTTCAGGTCTGTCCGTCTAACCCATCAGGACAAATAAATTACTTTATTGAACCTGTTATGTGAAATATAGCAGGTTGCCTTTGAGGAATCAAATTTCTACTGTATATTGGTGAAACAGCATAATTTTAAGTCTCTGAAATTAGAACTATGGTCATCCCCTAAGGCTAGAATCTTGAGTTGGGTTTTCCAGTCTTGTTGGGAAATGGGGCTTTAAACAATGTGTGTTATACACCAAACGGGGGCATATTTTCATGGTTAAGAATGTGATCTCTGGCCTCAGATTGTCTGAGATTATTTCTCAGTTCATCTATTTATAACTGTGGGGCCCTGAGCATGCCGGTGAACCTCTAAGTGTCATGTCCTGTAAAATAGTAACAGTGGCATGTATCTCATTGGCTTGTAGTGAGAATTAAATGAGATACGTATAGAATGCTTAGCACAGTAGTGGATGTATAGTAAGCCACTTAATAAATGTTAACGCCTTTAGAATTCATTTTATAATATCTGAAGGCAACAAGCCGTAAATACGATTTCACATTTCTGAGCTCTTTTAAAAAAAATTCCAAGTAAAGACCTCAACTAAATTTTTGTAATCCCGGTGCAATGGCTTTCACTGGAGAAAAGAAAGTGTTTACTGGGGAGATCTTCAGACATGAGTTGTCCATTTACAATAACTTCAGATGCACCCTGGAAAAGGCAGAAGAATTGACAAGGCATTGTGGTTAATATTTTTGAGATGTCACATTGCCAAAAGCTTCTGTACCTAAGACAGAGATCTTCTGATATGCACCCCTCACTCTGTTTTTAGATAAGAGAACTTTATTTCTGAGATAATTGTTCAAACACCTACCCCATACAAATGACCAGTCATTTGTCATAACGCAGCTATAGCACTTCTAACTTTTGAGAAAACTCCCCGAAAACTTCAGTTCAGAGTACTTTATCAAATATAATACGATTTTAAGAATCTTTGAGAAATTCTAAGAATAGCTCATGGTACAGAATCTACACATTTGCTACTTTATAAATGGCTTTAACATAAAGCCGCCTTTTTACCTATTAAAGAAAAACAAACATTTATTTAATTACATGTGGCCAAGTAATTGTGTTAACTAGAATCATTTCAGTGAACACTTATCGAACACCTACCATGTTCAAACAACATTGCATCATCAAAGCTCGGGAAGATTTGTACTTTGTGTCTTATCGTATATGCCTGGGAGTAATTTGTGGAACTTCCTTTCACATGACCTCATATGTCCACTCCTCGGTTATTCTGACTGGTCTTTGCTCCCTAATGAGGATTTGTTGCGTGTATAGACCAGTTTAGCACATATAAGGTAAATCGATTACTCACAACGTCTTAATTATCAGAAAGCATGAAGATTTTTAAATATTTATTTGAATTTCATGGCAATCCAGGTAGCTATTTTTTCCTGTATGGCATCAAGGGAGCATTTTCATTTTTTAAGTTAGATTCAGAATGGAAGGGAAATAAGAGAATTGAAGCAGTGGATATGAATTTTCCAGAACCTTCTGGTCTCTAGAAACAGAACATAAAATATCGTATGCTGTCTCAATTAGCTACTCAAAGTTCTTGAGGCCTCATTAAATGAGGTGCCCTGTAAGAAAAGGAATTGAGGATGGGTATCTCTAAATTAGTTACTTTCAAAAAAAAACGGATATTTCTCAGGTGGGATGGGAATCTGAGTCTTGGTATTAATGTACCTAAAGAAAATCTGTCATTGAGGATGTTGGTAGCCTGAAAAGTCAAGAGAAAAGGTAAGTTAGAGAAGCAATCTTTGGCTTCCGCAATCTCAACAAGGCAGAAGAGAGGGTACCCAGGCTCTTGCAGCTAAGTATCAATGGAGAGGCACGAGGATATCAAATTGTGTGACACCAGCCGTTACTATCAAATAGCTAACTCCTCTAGTTCTAATCCCATGATCTCCAGGCAATAACCCTCTGATTAAAGTTTCCTATGTAAATCTGTTCACTGAGAGAGAATATTCTAATTCCATTTGATAGTTATGAGTCTTTCTGGGAATTAACACATTGACTTTCTGATTTTATCCATCAGTCTTTTATGCATTTGTTTACCATAACTCAGTACCCTGGAGTCCAGTCACCCCTAGGCCTATTAAGAAAATTGAATTATCATGTCTATAAAGCTGATAACCAAAGTTGAAGTAGGTAGCCATATTGAAATACTGTAACTAATTCCAACCCAACCACTGAACCAAGCAATGAAGTGAATTCTCTGCTATACTTCATTTGTAGTATACGGTATCAGCATTTCCAAATAGACAGCATCTGACAGCAATGCCCACTAATTATTAATTCCAATTAGTATATAAAGAGATAAAGAATAAACTTTGGCATTATTAGTTATATCATCATTACTATTTTTATTGAGCATGGAGTTGTGGGTAGTTACATTTTATATATATAGAGAGAGGCGGGGGGGAGAAGGAGAGAGAGAGAGATTTGAGGCAATGAATCAAATAACCTAAGAATTCATTTTAGTGTCCTGATAGTCTAGCTCTTGCCAAGAACTAAAGGGAACTGTTTGCAGAACGGTCTTTTCCAAAAACGCATCTCAGCTGGATATAGAACAAGTTAGAATTTGTCTCTAGGATGGTAGTTTTTCTTGTTGGGTTTAGCAGATTATTTTTCTTCCAATTTTATGATAACTGACTCCTCACCTCTAAGATAAAGCTTCCAGGAAAAGATGGAATAAATGAAACCAAACCTTTAGCTTGTGAGAAATCATATATTCCGTGACATGGAAATTTTGCTGTGCTGATTGTCTGTAACTATTTACGATCTCATCACATTTCTTGGGGCAAAAGAAAGTATACTGAATAAGATGCATTTGTTTGATTAAATATCAAAATGTATAGGCATCTAATATACTTTTCTGGGTAGCAAGAAGTGTAGTCCTGAGTCAGCAATGGTTGGCTAAAGGAAACTGCTGAGGAGAAAAATCTGAATAGCAGGAAATAGAAACAGGGTAGTAGCAGGTGGTCCTCAGTAGCTCACAGGTTTGGTTTAGATAATCCCTCCCAAGTTCAGAATCTTATCTGAATCGCTTCAGCTAGGGGTCTGGTATGGGGAATTTTGTATGGTGTACTGTATTTCCTTATTCTGAGAAAAAAAATACTAGAGCAGTACTTCTTGTTATATTCAAATATCTCCCATCTATTTGAACCCAGGCATGCAGAATTTAGTGTATCAGCTGCACTTCAAGGAATATTTGTTTCAGATTCTTATTCACACTGAGCATAAATGGGAACTCAGATTATGTCAGACAAAATCTTTTCTCCAAACCAACTAATTTATTCATAAATTCCCATCTTCCTTTTTCCCCTAATAGACAATCAATTCTTTAACCTCTTATTAAATATTTTAATGGACTTGATAAATTTCACAGCATGTTTATTTTAAATAACTTACTTTTTTTTTTAAAGATTTTTTATTTGTTTGTTTGACAGAGAGAGAGAGACAGCCAGCGAGAGAGGGAACACAAGCAGGGGGAGTGGGAGAGGGAGAAGCCGGCTCCCAGTAGAGGAGCCTGATGTGGGGCTCGATCCCAGAATGCCGGGATCACGCCCTGATCCGAAGGCAGATGCTTAATGACTGAGCCACCCAGGCGTCCCTAAATAAGTTAATTATATTTAAAAATTTTTTTTTTGAAAACTTGCTTATTGCAACATATTTTTCGTAGCTTGTATGTTGTGTTTACATCAATGGTAGAGTTAAGTTGTGAACTTGAAGCTAAAAGATCTATGCAAAAATTGTCAGCCATTAATCAGATAAAGTTCAATGTACTTCAATGATATTAAGTATAGGAACATTAATGCTTAGTGATATTGACATTTTTCTACATTACAGGCACCTATCAATCTAATACTGCTTTCTTTTTCTACCATCTTTTTACTGTTTCCCCTCTTTTAATCTCACAGGGGTGCTCTCCCAGATACACATAGATATATGGTCCACAAGTGCTACTTACTTCCTAGATTTCCAATTCACAGATAATCTAATTATGTGTAGGTATTTTTCAACATTAGGGACAGTTTTGTCAGTTTTCATCTGATTCTTTTGAAAATTTTCTAAAGACAGGTTTGGTGAAGTATAATCTACATATAGCAAAATTCCCACTTTCCAGGTGTACAACTCAATGAACTTCGAAAAACAGATACAGTCATGTAAGCACTGAAACAATCAAAATAGACACTCCATCCATCATTCCAAGAAGCTCTCTCTGGGTTCCTTGTAGCCAATGGCTTCCTTCTACCCCGAGCTCCTGGCAACCACTAACCCAGTTTCTGATCCTAGAGAATTTCCTTTAATAGAACGCCATGTAGATGGAATATCACAGTCACACAGCCTTAGTGGAATGCTCTGGAGACAGCCCTGTTTTTGTATTCCTTTTAATTGTGGAGTTCATCACGTAGATGAGCCCCAATTTATGAAACTATTTCTAAGCTTATGGATATTTGGGATGTTTAGAGCTTGAGGTATTATGAATAAGCTGTCATGAACTTTCATGTGCAAATCTTTGCATGGACATACATTTTCATTGCTCTGGTAAATACTGAAAAGTGAGATTGTTGGGACTCTGCGAGGTGCACATTTAACTTTATGCCAAACTGCTGAACTATGTTTCAAAGTGAATATATCACTTCGCATCCCACCGAGTCATGTACGAGAATTCCAGGCGTTCTGCGTCCTTGTGGGCACTTGTTATTGTCAGTTTTTTAAAGCTATTTTCATAAGTATGTAGAAGTATCATAACTGATTTTGATTTATATTTTCCTAATGACTAATGATATTGAGAATCTGCCCATTTGTTTATCTGTCCCTCATTTGGTTGAGTCTGAGCTAATCTTTTCTCCAGTTAAATTTTTTTCTTATTACTGAGTTGTGAAACTTTCTATCTCTATCATCTATCTATCATCCATCATCAATCTATCATCTATGTCTATCTATCCTCTATCTCCTTTATGGGCTCTACCTTCAAGGACACCAACATATTTTTTTTTTCAAGTTTAAGACTCAAGAAAGATAGCCTGATAGCCCTGGTATAGAGAAGTGAGAGTCATGATTATGAAATACACAAAGAACCTCCAGGGGAGAGACAACATCAAAGTTTATCTCAGTTGGGAAAGGGATTTCCTCCCATGCCAGTTCCCTCTTCATTATACAGATTAAGAAATTGAGGATCAGAGAACATAACCCAGTTTGGAAGTTCATACTGATAATTCAAAAATACATATAAATCTGTAGCTAAAATTGTGGCTATTATTACTGCTGTATTTTTTAATAATTACAAAGCTGTTTAGTGGCTAAATTCTCTGTGTTCCTGCAGTTGTCAGAAGATCATAGTGTTGTCCACATTACCACTAGGAATATGTAATTTAGTTAATTTCACAAAACCCAACATGGAGAAAAGCAATTATTGATCAAACAAAACATAATCATTTTGATTCAGCTCAATTCAATAAGGGTGGGAATTAATATCCCTTTTTTGGAGTTAGTCACTCCTGGTTTGGCAAAAGAATAGTAAATATTTCTCTCTCCTGGCTAACAGAAATCTTACCAGTATTTTGTTCTGCTCTATGATATCTCATTGGTTCACACCCATTAGTGTAAATCTGGACAATGCTACATTGTCTTATATATTTTACCAAATTAATCTTTCACAAAAATAAAAAGAAGCTTAAGAGCTATTGTAATCTAAAAAATAAAGTTTCACAGGAACACCTGGGTGGCTTAGTTGGTTAAGCGTCTGCCTTCAGCTCAGGTCATGATCCCAGGGTTGTAGGATCGAGTCCCACATAGGGCTCCCTGCTCAGTGGGGAGTCTGCTTCTCCCCCTGCCTCTCTCTCTCTCTCTGACAAATAAATAAATAAAATCTTTAAAAAAATACAAAAATAAAGTTTCAGATTATAAATCTTATTTTTATAATCAAGTAGCTATAATATTGGGATTGATCCACATTGTCTACCTCAATTGAGATTAACTTCTTTTGACTTTGAGATACAGAGATTCTCTTGCCAGTGTTTATTTAGTATTGTAATTTTCCATTTCATCATCTTCAAAATAAGGATCATGATTATTTATAATGCAGGCTTTTCTTTCCTTTTTTTTCTTTTTTTCTTTTTTTTTTTTTTTTGGTGACAATTTGTTTTTTATGATTTTATTTTATTTATTTGACAGAGAGAGAGACAGCCCGTGAGAAAGGGAACACAAGCAGGGGGAGTGGGAGAGTAAGAAGCAGGCTCCCAGCAGAGCAGGGAGCCCGATGGGGGGCTCGATCCCAGGACCCTGGATCATACCTGAGCCGAAGGCAGACGCTTAAGGACTGAGCCACCCAGGCATCCCTTTGGTGACAATTTGAACTCTAATTCTGAGGTCCATGATGTTTAGGTAATGTTCTGAAACCAATGGGGAAAGCTTGATACAAGCTTTATGCTGTCAAGGAAAGTTAGAGTGGAAGGGAATAGGAAAATTTTATAATATTTTATTATAGGGTTTAGAAATCTAATATTAAATATTTAAAGACAATTAAGTGGTACAATGAAAAGAGTTTGGCCATTCAATGATTTATGCTCTTTATTGTTTCATTTTTATTTATTGTGAAATACTTCATTGACACACAATAACTTGTATAAGAATATAAACACTGTAATGAATAAAAGAAACATTTATGTATTTCCCAACCAACTCAAGAAATAGACCATTTTCAATGTCTTTGATCCTTTATTTTTCCGATGCCCTCCTCTAATTAATCTCCTCCCTCTTTCTGTTCTTCTCTTTCTGTCTCCCTCTTCCCTCCCTGCATTGCCTTACATTGTCAATACCCTGCCAAGGAGGCTTTTATAAATATCATGGTTATCATTCCTTTGCGTTTTAAAATTTCTAGTTTATTTTTATAATAGTTACATTTATTTATAAATGATATAAATAAACTGTACCTATTTAAAGTATACAATTTGATAAGTTCTGACATATGAATGCATGTATATGTCTGTGTAACTATACACACACACACAAAAACCTATCACTACAGTCAAGAAAATAAACATATCCATCATGCTTCGAATTTCCTCTGTACCTTTGCAATATTTCCCTCTTTCTTCTACTCTCACCCCCAAAAACAACTGATCTGTTTTCTGTCATTTTAGCCTTGGTTGCATTTTCTAGAATTTTATATAAATGGAATGATTTGGTATGTACTCTTATTTTTGTTTGTTTTGTTCTGTCTCTTTAAACAGAATAATTATTTTGAGATTCATCTGTGTTTTTGTGTACATGCCTTTTAATTTCTAAGAAGTGTTACATTGTATGGATAGGACACATTTTGTTTATACTTGAACTGTGTATTGTTTCTCATTTTTTATTTTTAAATATCATAAATAAAAGTGCTATGAATATTTGTGTACAAGTCTTGGAATACTTTTTTAAAAAATTTTTATTTTTATTTATTTCAGAGAGAGAGAGTGCACACAGGAGTGGGGGAAGGGGCAGATGGAGAGGGTCTCAAGTAGTATCCTCACAGAGAGCTGAGTGCAGACCCCTAGGGCTCTATGTCACAATGTTGAGATCATAACTTGAGTCAAAATCAAAAGTCAGATGCTTAACCAACTGAGCCACCCAGATGCCCTAAGTCTTGGAATACTTTTATGATATGTTTTATTTCAGTGGGGCAAATATCTAGGAAGAGAATTGGTAGGTAATATGGTAAGTATACATCCCCATTGATAGAGTATGAGAGTTGCAATTTTTCCACAGACTAAACATACCTTCAGATGGTATGTTTTTACATTTCAGATGTTCTAATAGGTGTGTAGAGATATTTCATTGGGACTTTAATTTGTATTTTCTAAAGACTAATGATTTGAGAATCTGTTAATGTGCTTATTTGCTATCCACATATCTTCATTGGTGAAATGTCTGGTCAAATATTTTGTCTATTATTTATTGCACTTTTTTAAATTGAATTTGGAAGACTTAAAAAACATATTCTAGATACAAGTAATTTTTCAGATATTACAAATATTTTCTCTCAGTTTGTGATTCTTTTAGCACTGCCTTTCAAAGATCAGAGATTCTTAATTTTTATAAACTCCACCCTATCAATCTTGGCTTTTACAGATTATACTTCCTGTGTTATATCTAAGAAATCTTTGCATAACCTAAGGTTACAACAAACCCCTGTCTATTTTCTTCTATCAGTTTTATAGTTTTAGGTTTTAGATTTGGATCAATGAGCAATTTTAACTTAAGTTTTGATCAGCTTTTTTTCTTCATGTGAATATCCAATTTTTAAACAATTAAAAAATAATTATCCTTTTACCGCTGAATTTTCCTTACACTTTTTTTCAAAAATCAATTGACCGTAAATGTGTGGGCAAATTTCTAGATCCTCTTTCTTGTTCTACTTATTTAGATGTCTATATTTGTGCCAGTACCACACTATCTTGATTGATATAACAAAATAAATCTTGGAGTCAAGAAGTGTAGGTCCTCCAACTTTGCTCTATTTCAGAGTTTTGTCTATTTTAGACCCATTTCATTTTCATTTGAATTTTATAATTAATTTACCAATAACTATGAAAAAAAAGACTTCTAGGATTTTAATGGGGTTTGGGTTGAATCTAAAGATCACTGTGTGAACAATTGATATCGAGTCTTCCAATTCATGAACATGGTATATGTGTCCATTATTTAAATCTTAAATTTCTCTCAGCAATGTCTTTGGCTTTCATTGTTTGAATTTTATCCATCTTTGTCAGATGTATTCTTGAGTATTTATTTTTTTATGTTACTGTAAATAAAACTGCTGTGATTTTTTTAATAATAATTTTTTATTATGTTATGTTAGTTTTAATTCCAATTTTGGATTGTTTGTTACTAACATACAGAAATGCATTAGATTTTTGTAATTGCATCTTCTGGCTTATCAACTTGATAATCTGATTTATTAGTCTTACTTGTTTTTCTGAAGGGTCAATGGATTTTCTAAGTAGGCAATCATGCAATCTACAAATAAAAAGAATTGTGCTTTTTTGTTTATACTCCTCCAGTTTTATTTCTTTTTCTGTTTGTCATTCTGGCTAGATTTTCCAGTACAATGTAGAATAGAAGTGATGAGAGCAAACATACATCTTATGGGGAAAATATTCTGTTTTTTAACATTCAATATGAGACATTAACTATAGATTTTTCATAGGTATCATTTACCAGCTTAAAAAAGATCTTTTCTTTCCATGTTTGTTGACAGTTTTTTAATTGGACTGGAATGAGAATTATCTCTTTTATTGTTTTCTCTTAAAGAATCGTCCTTTGGTTTCCTTGATAGTCTCTATCTTTTTTTTTTTTTTTTATCTGTTTTCTCTTTCCTTGAATTCCACACTGAACTCTATTATTTCCTTTCTTAGGCTTATGTTCATTTAAATTTACTCTTCATTTTCCAGTCTCTTACGGTGGAAAAAGAAGTCATTGATTTTGAGTCTTTTCTGCTTTTTTAATATATGTATTTAGTTCTATAAAAATATTTTGAGTACTACTGTTGGTACATCCCACAAATGATTTGTCGTGTTCATATTTTTATACGGCTTAAATTTTTTCTTATTTCCCTTTTGCTTTCTTCCTTGAGTTATGTGGTTATTGTAAATGTTCTATTTAGTTTCAAAATATTTGGGATAAAATAGTCTATTTATCAGTTATTTTTATGAGCATTTGGATTGTTCCTAGTATATTGCAATTAAGTAATGCTACTAAAACTGTTCTTACATGCAGTTCATGGTGTGTACATTTAAGACTTCTCCTGGGATATGTTGGTTCTTAAAATACATATATATATAATCAGCCTTACCAGATAAAGGTAAATTGTTTACTAATTCCAAAACATACATTTACAAAACCCAAACAATGTCTATTGTTCTACATTCTTATCAACATATTCCAATTATAACAAACTTTCTGGCGTAAAAACCGTTTACATTTTGTTTCTTTCTCAGATAATTAACTGAGCATCTATTTACATGTTTATTTCCCTTTCATATATTATTTACTTTTATCGTTCACTAAAAAAACACAGATTGCCTCTTTCCTTTTCTTCTACCTCTTCCTTTTCTACTCCTTCCTTCACTTCCTCCTTCTTTTCATGAGTCTTATGCTACTTTATATTCCTTTAGGGCACTAAGCCTCTGTCATTTATGTGTGTGGCAAATATTGTCTCTTAGTCTGTGGCTTGCTCTGCTCTCCATGTCTTTTAGTTTGTTTTAACCTTTGTTTTAGTTAGTCTTTTAAAAAATTGATGTTTTACATTCTTATATGATGAAACGTATCAATACTTTATTATCATTAGTGCTTTTTGTGTGTTGTTTAAAAATTCTTTTCTTGGGGTGTGTGGGTGGCTCAGTTGATCAAGTGTATGACTCTGGATTTTGGCTCAAGGTCATGGGATTGAGTGCCACATGGAGTGTGTAGTCTGCTTAAGATTCTCTCTTCCTTTCCTTCTGCCCCTCCCCCACCTGCTTTCACAATGTGTGCTCTTTCTCTCTCTCAAAAAAAAACATTGTTTTCTTACCCCAAAGTCATAAAGACATTTCCTTATAGTCTTCTAAATTTTTGACTTTTAATTTTTTGCATTCAAATTTTTAATCCACATGGGATTGAATTTTAAATATTAACATAAAAATGAAATTCAATTTCATTTTTTCCCATTACTTATGAATTTTCCAGAATCATATACTCAATTCTCTTATTTATCTCCTGTGGATATGCAAAGTTCATTTTGTTACTTACCAAGTTTCCATTATGCGTGACTGTTGTTCCCTGTCTAGTCTACCATTTCTGGAAGTCTTATCTATTATTTTAGATCTTCCCTTTATCATTATTTTTAACCTCAATATTTGCTTTGTTGAAATGTTGCTTTATTTATATATGTGCAAAGCATTAATAATGATTCATTCTTGATTTAGTATTTGTTTAGTATTTCTTTAATAGTGTATTTTCCTATTTGTCCCTTTTCTCAAAACTTCTTTCTAGAATAAATCTTATTCTTCCTGAAGTACATCTTTTAGAATATTTTTTAGGAAGAATCTGGTGATGGCAAACTGTTTTATTTTAGCTCACAATGAATTTATTTTACCCTTGCTCTTGGAATATACTTTTTTTGAAAATTTTAAGTTGACCATTATTGTCTCTTAGTATTTTCAAGGTCTTTTTTCTTTCACTCTTTACTGCTGAGAAGTCTGCTGTCAGTCTAAATATGTACTAATTAGTCTTTTCTCTTGCTCCCTTTAAAATCTTTTCATGTTATTGTATTACATTTTATTTTAATGTCCTGGAAGTTTCTTACCCACTCCATTTCCCATATTTTCTCTCACATGTCCAATCTTCCAGAAACTGCTATTAAACACATGACACATGTCTTTGTATTCTTCAGATGTTAACTTACCTTTCATAATTTTCAAATCATTATTTTTGAACTATATTTTGAGTTTATTTTTCATTTTATCTTCCAGTTCACTAGCTTTTTCTTCTGTCCCAAATATTCTATTTGTTACATCTTTATTTTTTGATTTTCAACACTTATATTTTTTTATTTTCAAAAGTTATATTTGACTTCAATTCTTCCTGATCATTTTGATATTTTCTTAGGTCTTTTATCATGTTTTCAATAAAATTCTGTTATTTTGATATAATTTGACGTATTTTTAAACATCTGTACTTGGTAATTTAAAATTCTGAAGTCTTTTTAGAAATCTTAAATCTATTGTTTTTCTAAGTCTGTAATTTAAAAAGAAAGCTTGCTAATTGTCACATATGATTGTTTGTTTCCTTGTGTATTTGCCAATTTTATTATATCTGTCATTTCCTTATATTTTACTAAATTTAGTCTATGGGTATGACCAGGATACTAGTTTGAAGATGTTTTGCCGTTTTCTCTAAAGAGGATTGGCATTTTTTCCTCTGTTAGCTGCAATGTTGACACTAAACAGTAATCACTAATTTCTCAGGCTTGGGGTTTTCTGAAGCTTGGTGATAGTAAAACTATGTTATACTTCCCAATATTTGTGTTTTCAGCTTACTCAATTCTTCAACTTATTTTGTCAATTCAGAAATATATTTAAAATTATATCCGTTAAAATCCATTCACCATCTTCATGTTTTGCAGGGGTGGAGAACGAGTCCCCATGTTGCAGGAGACATGGGTCCAATGATTCATTTATTCATTCAAAACTATATTCAGGGAATTCGCACCTACTTTGTGCCTGTTCCTGACTGAGGGCTAAAAATACAGTGATTGTAAAAGGGGCCCATGTTCCTGCTCTCATGAAGCTTGGATTCTAACAGGGCCAGAGAGGCAGATTTTGTGTGTATAAGTAGTGCTTAATGTTATGGAAACAAATAGAGTTAAGACATAGAATTAACAGGCTATGATAATGATGATGATGATGGTCATGGTGTGTGCGTACGTGTGAAGTGAGAAGGGGGATATTTGGGGATAACAGTCAACAAAGTCTTCTTGGAGAAAACATTTAATCAGAGACCTGGATAAAGTAAAAGAAAGAGTCATGTGAAAATGACTTAAAAAAAAATATGAAACAGCAGTGGAAAGCCTTAGAGATCCTGTGGAGGGGAGAAGTTGGGATGTCCCAGGGACAGGTATAAACCCAGTGTGGCTGAACCACGGTGAAAAGGAGTGAACAAGATAGCAGATAAGGATCTTGTTGACCATAGTACACAACTTGACTCGTGTTTTGATCATAATGGGAGTCTTGCACAAGTCAATGACATTATGTGAATTTTCTCTCATAAAAAATACCATTCCAGCCATTGAATTGTGGTTTGTGGGGGACCAATTAGGTGACTCTTGGAATAATTCAGACCAGAGACAATGATGGCTTGGAGCAGGACAGAGTAGTGGAGGTAGGGAGTAGTGGCTGGATTGGGGATGAGTCTTGAAACTAGAGCTTCCAGAATTTATTTATTAATTAGGTATGGGTCTGAAGGAAAAAAATGACTCCGTGATGGCTTCTGAGTTTTCAGCCTGAGTTGCTCATTTTATGGCATGACATTTCTTGAAGGCACATAGGGTGGTAGAGAATATGACTTTTATAGCAGTGGAATACCTGAGTTAGAATCAGAGTGCATTCAGTGGATTTACAGTGTGGCGAGTGGTGCTGCTGTGTCCACTGGATAGTAAGGAAAACTCAACTCAGTAATGAAAGTAAAGGTATTTGGAAATTCACAAATAATAATACAACCAGCAGTCTTAAAACTGTGAACAATACTTGACATTTTTTGCCTATTAAATTTAATAGAGTTAAAAAGTGCATTTAGTTGAGGTTAAGAAATTTAAAATATATTCAAAAACAACATGTGGGAGTATAGCTTTCTGAAATTGCTTTAGTCACCACATATCCAAAGCCTTAGAGACATACATGCCTAAAGACATGCTTATTTTATATAAGGACAGTTATCCTAAGAAAATAATTATGGAAAAGCTCAAATAATTAATTGCAAGATAAATGTGAAAAATGGTTTCATAGCAGAAAAAAAAAAGAGGATATCTATCTAGGATACCTATATCCATATATAATGGAATAGTATAAAGTCATGAAAAAAATGGTACTATAGATTTAGGTATTTCCAGTTCCTGAATTCCAGGCACATAGAAGGATCATATTACCTGATTCTTTACTAATTGGATAAGCCTGTGTAACCAGTTCTGTCTAGTGAATGGTGAGGGGCAGTGATGTATTTCATTTCTGGAATAGAAATTTAATGGCAAACGTAAGTCCCTATAGTGCTCTATTTTCCATCTGGTACAACCTTGAGCATTTGAATGGCTACAATAAGCTTTCCCTTTCAGAATAATCATGTAGCGTGAGCCAGAAATGAGGCTTTGTTGTTGCATGCTCTTAATATTTTGATTCTGGTTGCGGCTACACATAATTCAGCTTAATTTGGTGGATGCGCATATTTATTGATATGGATAAATGCGTATTTTTTTTAATTTTTATATAAAAATAAAATGGCATATTGCTCCATTGAAGAACATTTTAGAAAAAAAGTGCACAGTATGACCTTATTCGATCTTATTTCTGCACACCTATGTGTGTGTGTGTGTTTGTGTGTGTGTGTATAAGAGAGTTTGCAAATATTAAAAGTAGCTGGAATGGATGAAATCTTTTCATGCTTAGATATATTGTTTTATGATGTTTTATAATGAACTTGCTTTTATAATAAGAAAACATACATTTCTGAACAAATACACCAAATACAGCCATCAGACAAGTTTTTGCACAGCAGACCACAGCAAAAGCAGCCTATATTGGTCATTCATTGGTACCTCTGACTCATGGTGTTTCTTTTCATTACAAGTCCCTGAAAAAGTTTTTGGGCAAAGGAGGGGCATGAATAATCACTGATCCTGGCAATATTTGAGACACATTTTTTCTTGTTGTTCTCTCCCTTAGTAAATATCGGGGTCACAGATACTCTTTCCTTTTCTTTTTTTTTTTTTAAATAATCAAATGTAAATTTCTTTCATCAGTTAGTTTCAGCTGACTTGCCCACTTCTTCCTCTGGGGCCAGCTTATAAATAAATACCCATAGAGTGATCACGAGTAACTCTTGTAGTAGAAAGACCTGTCCCCAGGCAGAAAGGCTAATCTTGGTGGAGTTGTTGACACCCTGTGTGACCTTGAGTGAATCATTTGACCTTTGCGTGTGTGTGTTCATCAATTCTCTTTAAAAAATGGGATGCATAACCAGAGGTTGACTCAGTTACTAAGCTTGAGGAAGAAAAGTAGTTTATGTTACCATTAGCAAATACAAATTAATAAACTCAAGAAACAGAAAAAAATGTGTTTTACCTTAGCAGAAGAATTATTTACAAATGAAATGTTAGTAATTTTGAACATCAACTTTACCTAGAAATTTTAGGGGTTTTCAGAAAATATAAATGTGACATGAAATGGTTATTTTATTTTTTTTATTTTTATTTTTTTAAAGATTATTTATTTATTTATTTGACAGAGATAGGCAGCCAGCGAGAGAGGGAACACAAGCAGGGGAGTGGGAGAGGAAGAAGCAGGCTCCCAGAGGAGGAGCCCGATGTGGGACTCGATCCCGGAATGCCAGGATCACGCCCTGAGCCGAAGCAGACGCCTAACGACTGCACTACCCAGGTGCCCCTGAAATGGTTATTTTAAATAGAATCTATTTTTGGGAAATCTGTTCTATTCATATACAGAATAAAAACCTAGAGACTCTTTTGATTGTTTTAATTAAATTAATTATTCTCAAAAGACATTTGGTGTTGGATACGAGGTTTTTGTTCAATTTTTTAAAACTTTTTCCAATATTGAGATACCAATGAGAGAGAAATTTATTACTTAACATTTACAGTGTGTACGTCTGGCATTTTAGTCCACAAGCATCTTTGCCACAAGCATTTTTGTTGCAATTTTTCCATATAAATAATTAGCTATAAGACAATTTTGCTGTAGAAAATTGAATCACATAACAGAAAGACATTCATTAAAAAGGACATAACGAAACAAAAAATTAACAACAAAATTTAAAAAGCTTTATTGTGAAATAAAAAATATTTGAATACATTTAAAATGTGTGTGGATTCATTGCAGTACAAGGCAAATAACTGATTTTATTTTGTGTATTGCTTATATGTACTTGTCTTCAAAGTCTTGTGTTCATAGTGTCATACATCTATTTTTGTTTGTTGATTCATCTCCTCATTTGGCATTGCACTTTTTCTTTTCTCACTAAAAGGTCTTCCTTCAGGGGCACCAGGTGGTGCAGTCAGTTAAGCGTCTGACTCTTAGTTTCAGCTCCGGTTGTGATCTCCATGAGATGGAGCCCCATGTTGGGCTCTGTGCTCAACATGGCGTCTGCTTAAGACTCTTTCTCCCTCGGCCCCTCCCCTCTGCTCATGCGCACTCTCTCTCTCTCTCAAATAAATAAATACATCTTTAAAAAAAATGTCTTCCATTAATTAAGAGAGGTATCACTTCTCAAATACTAGAATGCATATTTGTAATTGAGCTTTTATTGTGTTGTGAAAGCCTTGTACACTGTTGTTTTTTCTTGGCATATTGTCACATGTCCATTGATAAATGTCCCAAGGTTCTATGGGAAATGTGGACTCAACACTCTGTATCATTGTATAGACCGTTATGAGGGCTAATATATATATGTATATATTAGATTCCTTATTATACTGCACCATTAGGGAAATGGAACCAAACTGTCAACCAGTTGATGAAACCAACAAACTGTCAAAATAAGCTGTTGGTAGGTTTTTGTTTTTGTTTTTGTTTTAATGCCAAAATTGCTTCAAGGCCAATTAGTCATACAGTAAAAATGCTTCCTACAAAGATGCTCACAGTGAAACTTACCTGGAACCTGTAGAGTGATCACTGTGTGTCATGCACTGTGCTACATCCATTCATTTAATCACCGAGCAAATAGTTGCTGGGTGTCAACTACATGTCATCTACTATGCTTTTGTAGGGTTATCCCTGCTCTGAAACACAATCTGTGTTGTGATATGGTGATGGTCTTTGCACTGAAGGGATTCCCAATCTAAGTAAGGGGAGGGGACATGAGAAAAGAAGCCATTAAAATTCAGGGCTATGATCGAAGTTTGCTTAGCATGTTGTGAGAGACAGAAGAGGGACATTAAGGGAGTGATAGGCCAGGGATGGCAACAAATTCATTTTCAAGGAAGAAGGTTCCTGATGAGGAATAGAAGAACCACAATGCACACTCAGGCAAACAGTGGGTTGTTGAAAATCGGGTGTGTGTACTAGAGGGTGTCAGGTGCTCAGACAAGAAAAGGAATCCTACAGATTATGAGCCTCTGTGTTTCTATAAGGCTGAAATATTTGAAAGCCACCCTAGAAATGGTGACTAGACTTTTGAAAAAATGATTGAACATGATTCAAATGAATTAATGTTTTCAGAGCATTTTCTCTAGGAAAGAAAAACGTGTAAAAGAGGGTAAGATGAGAAACAGGGCTTCACTCTTGCTGTGATGCAGGTGGCCTGAGAGGAGGGTGTGGAGCACAGCCATTATGGACTAGGATTCGAGAAAGGGAGCAAACTGACATCACTTTTAGATGTTGGAACTCTCTAGAGTTGGTTATCAAAGGGAATTTGAGGGAGAGGGGGGAACAGATAGTTTCTGTCCTGGATATTCTTGATTCGTGCAGATTATGAACGAAAATGTCAGGAAGTTGAGGAGGTGATAAAACTAATTTGGATTACTTTAAGTTTGAGACGCATAGCAAATACTCAAAGAGGCAATGACTATGAAGCTGAGTATGGGATTCTGAGGGCACGGAATTATGATCTTTCCTAGATAAGCATGTAATTGAGTACGAATACATGCTGGAGATTTCTATAATTTATTTCCCATATTTGGCTATGCATAATTGCTTGCTTAGGAATACAGAGGCAAAGCATCATAGGTGACATTCTGCTGCCAATTCCTAATATTTAGGTAGGATAAGCAACGGGTTTGTAGTAGCAAGGTTAAATTCAAATGAACTTTCACCTAAGAGTTGGGTGACCTTGAGCAAATGCATTTCTCAGGGGCTCACTTTCTGTGTTGATGAAATGCACTAAAGATTTTCCAATATCCTTTCTATAGTTCACCTTTCTTATTTAGAACAAAATCTAAATCAAGAATTTGCTTTAATTCATAACCTACCAATAGTCTTGGATTTGGGTTAGCAGTTTTGTAATCTGCATATGTAATTTAAAGTTAAAGGGAGAATCAACATTATTATTTACATAGTGAAATCCACATCATACATTTCACTGTTGAGCCCAATTGTCTTGTGATTCCAGGTGTCTAGAGTTGATTTACTCAATCTGAATTTGCCTTAATTTTCTTGAATGTCACAAAGATATCCTCGGTGTATTCCATTATGTAACACTGAAAAGGCAATCATTCAAGGAAACAAGATCTAGAACCATATCCTGGAGCAGGTGAAGTCCCACAGAATTCCCTTCAATTTAGAGGTCAAAGGGGAACCCTCAATTCACCAGTTAAAGTCATTTATATCAAGTACTGAAACAGTGATCTCCAGGGTCCTTTTTGTTATTTATTAAAATCTTTTAGTATCTTCTTGTTCTTAACCTTTTCTCTTGATTTTTTTCGTCTCTGATCCTATCCATTTGCAAAGTAATGGGAGAATGTCACTTTCCCCCCATTCTAACACTTTTTAATTCCTCCAGTATTTTATTAGGCTTACGCTAGCAGTAAAGCTACCATCTCTTTATATATTCTCATTAACTCATTTATTCAACACGTCTTTATCCAGCACCTTCTAGGTACCAACACACTGTGGTGGCATTGAAGGTTTAATGATGATAGAGAATGACATAGCTCTGTTCCTCCTCCCCCAGCCCTCCTAAAAAGTCCAAAAGTGTGGTTTAAATTGTAATTGACATAGCTGAATGATCAATACTCAGGACAAGGAAGGAAAGCTTCATGTACCATCTGTTCTGAAAACTGCCGGGGAATTTTACAGAAATCAAATGTAATCTCACATTATATTTGGGATACGATTTAGAGAATGTTCATTTAAGGTCATAATATACTTTGCAGGCATTTCTTCCCTGTCGTGATATGACTTCGTTAAAATATTTGTAACAGAATGACAGACAACATGAAGAATTGGCCTCATAAGCTTAGAAATTAGGTAGAAAAAGCATGTAAAGTGGTATGGTGTTTCTAGGTATAGAATTTCTGATAGTTTTCATTTTATGAGGATACATCAAATAAAGGGTTTAAGAGTAAGGTTTTAATCCAAATACTGATATAATATTCCAGATGTTTTGAACAAATACTGAAATCTAATAAATATTAATAAAATGACAAATGTTTAAATTAAAAAGATATAGAATCATTCTTATTCAGTCTAATACAATGAAATACCGGCCAATAATATCTTCATAATATATTTTTTAACAATTAAATAAACAGCACTTCGCCATATCTCTAATTTCTGAAGCCAGCATGGTGTTATTTGACATGAGAAGTTAGATAAAAACAAAATCTTTAAGACAAATTAAAATGGTTAGGCCTGTCAACAGTGAACCATTAGGCAACTTGATTGGTGAAGTAAGAATTTTCTGAATCAGCAAATGACAATGTGCAAACAATCAATTCTAGAACTGGCAAGGTGAGGGAGTTGGACCTCATGGACTGCCTGGTTCCCATTTATTATGAAAGGTTCTGAGGAAGCTTGCAGATGTGGTTTTTATTAATGTCAATATTTTATTTTATACCTGAATTTATAATTGGGTCTTAAAAAATCAAATAAGATGCCATTGTATCACACCTGTTGTTTCAAAAATAAGAGGCACACCTGGGTGCTGTTGATGGCCATTTTCAGAAGATGAATCCCGTTAGCATTCAAAAGCTCTTCTGCAGAATTCACAGATTATTTTCCATTTTAATAGAAAGAAAAATTAGGAATGTACGTGGAAAAGTTCCTAATAACCAGTATTTATTGCTCAGAATAAATAAATGAGAAGATATGTTTCATTTCCTAACGTTCTTCTCAATGCCCCATCGTGATGCCCACGTGGATTGAGTTTCTAGAAGGGAGAGGGCAGGGGCATCTGGGTGGCTCAGCTGGTTAAATGTCTGCTTTTGGCTCAGATCATGATCGCAGGGTGCTGGGATTAGGCTCCCTGCTCAGAGGGGAGCCTGCTTCTCCCTCTTCCCCTGTTTGTGCTCTCTCTCTCTGTCAAATAAATAAAATCTTAAGAAAAAAAAAAGAGAGAGAGAGAAAAGAAAAGAAAGAAGGGAGAAGGCATACAGTCTGCAACAATCAGGCCTGGCCTGGGAGGAGACATCATGGCAGAGAGAAGGTGACCATCTTGTTCCCAAAGGTGGCCTTTTTAGGTGCTAAAGGTGACAGAGCTAGCAGGGAGTTGGTGAGAGTTTCACATCAGATATGCACTGTGTGACTGGCAAGATGTCTAGAAAAATTTAGACAGTCTCTTTTTCCAGGTGAGCCAATGTGACATCTCATTAAAGCAAGAGAAGACAGAGACAAGGATGTTTTCAAAGATACATTTGATTTTCTTAAAGTAAAGCAAACAATTTTATAATAATCTTTGTATGGTCCTTGGAATAGTGTTCCAGTGTTTCTGAGTTGTATATTGAATTGTACACACACGTGTGCATGTAAGTATTTTTGTGGTATGGCTTATAAAAATTATGCATGTATATACATACTATGTGTGTGTATTACACATATGCGTGTAATACAATCATACATACATACAATTTATTCAATATCATGGGAGCAAGAATCCCAAATAAAAACACATTCCTGGAGTGCAATGGATCATTTTTTATTCATTTGCAGTCTTAACTCAAGTTTGAACAGAGGTTTCTACAATCGAAAGGCTCAGTACACAAACCCATTGGATCATGTACAGGGTGTAGCTGGGGGATGTTCTGATCGCCCTGACCTGGGCGGTGGCATTTGTCAGACACCTCAATTTCAATGGAGTTGAAATCCACCTCAAGCAAGCCTGTACCCTTCAAAACCCAAAGCCTGCATGTTCCCGGAACACAACTTGAAATTCCCTGGAAAAGATCCCCGTGGATGGACTCGCGGTTTAACTGAGGGAGTTTCTGCCTCTCCCAAGAAATGTAAGGGCTCACAATTTCTTTCTGCTTTTCTTCTTTCACTCTTTCTTTCCCCCACCCCTAATCCCAAGATAGGCCATGCTGAGACTGAATGTCTGAACAAGCACAGAGGAAGAACATTTGAAGAAATAAAAAAATAAGAGTAGTCATTCCTGCAGTATTTTCACGGAATTTTAATGTATGTCTGTGAAGAAGTAATAAACGGGCTATAGTCCATTAGGCAAGAACAAATTTCCCCCCATAATTTTATCTTTGTTTAATTGAATATTTAATTAGTATAAATATGAAACTAATTTTTTAATGTGTTCAGTACATTTAGCAGGAAGCGCTGGTGCCGGGCTCCGTCTTGAGAAGCACTTCCACAGATGGGGACAGCCACCGTGCCCCCCTTGTCCTCCTCTGTGTGCTGATAGAAGTGAGTGGGTCATTTGGCATTAGCAAAGGAGTAAGTTAGCATTTGCACTGGGCTGGATCTTGCCAGGCCGTGCATATTGGAAGCTGCAGACAGAGGCTCCTTTCACGTTGATGAATGGGTTTTTTCAAGCGTTCTGCTCCCTAGTTATGAGAAGGGTGACCCGGTCAGGAGACGACTTTATGAAGCTATAAAAAATGTATGTCACTTCGGACTCTCTAATGTCACGGGGAAGGGAAAAAAAAAAAAAAAACCCTGTGCAAAAATGGCACAGTAATAAGGCTGTTTTCTATGCTTGAAATAGCTTTCTGTCTACAGTCATACATAGCTCTGAAACTGGGGCAGCGAGAGTGCCCACCAAGCACTGGGACTGGGCAAATCAGAAAAAAAAAAAAAAAAATTGGCTGTTTGGCTTTGCTGGCCTTCACAGAAATACTTATGGTGACGACAAGAAGACATTTCTGAATGCAGGTCTGGTAGCTCTGTTTCAGAACTGGGGAAGGTGCAAATGTCTTTTTAAAAGCCAGCAATGTACTCAAGGTGAGGAAGACTTTTAAGTATGCAGAAGAGCCAGAGAAGGAGTCACTACAAAGCAAACACATTTTGAAAGGGGCCTTTTCATCTAATATTTTATAAAGTCCTTCTTCTGTATCACAAAGAATTAAAAGAAGAAGAAGAAGTTTTGCCAGGTACATTGGGCCCTCTGCTTTCTGGTGAATACTCTGGAGTTTACAGACAGTGACATGAAGATTTTCACAAAGGCCGTCCCCTGTAGACCCATAATTTAGCATTCATTGAATTCCCTCAATTCTCTCATCAATATGCATATTTCACAGTATCAGGTGCTTCCTTTTTGATATGTCACACATTTCATAATTCACGTTCCAATGTTAATCTACACAAGGTAGGGAGCCTCGAGGACCAAGGTCAGAGGTTTCGCCTTTATTAGGGCTTCAATTAGTCACAGGTGAACTTTGGAGCGTCTCCACTGGATTCATACACTGGCTTTGTCATGGTTGAGCTGTACAACCCTGGAGCATCCCATTCTAAATCCAAGTACCCTTCGTCATTTCTGGGGGCCTGTAAACCTCTTCCATCAACACGCCTGGAATGGGATAAAACATTATATCAAAAGCTATGAGTTCAATAGTCGAGGTATAATGGATATCAAACTCATCCATTGTTTAGAAGAAGGAGGCAGAGAACTGAGGTTTTCACCCATAGAACACTGGTTTGGCATTTCTTTCTTTCTTTTTTTTTTTTCTTTAAGATTTTATTTATTTATTTGAGAGAGAGAGCAAGATTGAGAGAATGAGTTGGGGGAGGGGCAGAGGAAGAAGCAGGCTCCCCGCTGAGCAGGTAGCTGGACATGGGACTCCATCCCAGGATCCTGGGATCATGACCTGAGTTGAGGGCAGACGCTTAACCAACTGAGCCACCCAGGCACCCATGATTTGGCACGTCTCACCTTTTCTTCATGAAGATGTCTACACAAATCAGGCTGGCTTCCTAGGTCCATTCTGGAGAAAGTTGGCCATGGTTGATTCTCTGTGTACTGGTCACTAGACTTTGTGCCATGCAGTCTTTCCAACCTGGCCACAACTGACCAAAAGCCCATGGCATGCCTTGACCTCAGTTTCCTCTCCAGCAGGTAGACTATTCCGTAGAGCCACCAAACCACTCAATCCAGTGTAGACTTTTGAAGGAGTTTGGACTTAGACACGCAGAAAGAGTTGGCAGTAACAGAAGCAGACAAGGAGAGGGAGAGACAGGAAGAGCTGACACAGGAAGGACAGAGACTGCTGACGTGGTTCCTGTGCACCAGAAAAACTGTCCCCTCAGACATGTTCAGGACTCCCTTGCAACCTCACCAATTGGCTTGTCCCAGTTATAAAACCCCATCACCTGGAAAGTCTTGAGCTGAGTTCTCTTTGTAGCTGGTGCGAGCCAGCCTAACACAACAGCATCCAGTCATTTCAAAAAGAGGCCTCCTTTTACTAAGGAGTATTTTTAAACTTTACATAAAAAGCACCTGAGGCATAAAAGAGAAATAAGTGATTACCTTTAAAGCATTAGAAAGAACAGAGCGAATACATGGTCATTGGAGGCTTCAGATTGGTTACTTACTTTCATAACCTGGAAAACAAAAATAATTTCACCAAGTTGATTTTTCTACCTAAGTGGTTTTGTTTGTGTGTGTGTTTATTTTCCTTCAGGAAGAACAGAATGAGTCGGTGTGCTTTAAATAGTCCTTCCTGTTAATATGAGAGGTCAATGATGTGAAATAAAATAGAGGCAGATTCATGAAAAGTGCAATGAGTACTGGATGTAAGAGGGAGGATCAAGGCTGCTCGTAGGCCCCGATCTCTGGGGAGTTCTTCACATTTCCATCATGGAATCTCTATGTAGGACGAGAGGGCAGGGAGCACGCTTCGCCCCCGGAACAGGCAAAAAAGGGTGTGAAAGAAAAAAAAAAAAAGGTGTGCAGGCTGTAAATAATCTTAAAACAATAATACAACTGACAAAATGTAGATCTGTATTTCGTTATCACCACCATTCTCTCCTCACCCCCAGCCCTTAGAACTCCAGTGCTATCTCGTATACTAAAGAATATAGGTCTTCACAACACAAAACTAGAAAGTTCTCAAGTAGAAAACATAAGCCACTTTCCAGCATCGAGGGATCAGAAGGCCTGATTTGTCACGAGGGCTGGGCACTGAAGACAACTCCAAAGAGAGAGATTTACACCAAAGTTCTATTTCTGAGTACCCATGCTCTCCAAGCACTGGAACTCAAGAGCATAAAACCCATATTTTTTCAAGAAAAATTCCACATCACTTAAGAATTTATTAACAATTTACATAATTGCTTAAGTAATCTGCATAATTGACAGAAAGTTTAATTTGACCCTAGTTCAACTGTAACACTTATGGTTTTAAATTGAAATTGATATAATTCATTTATGAGAGTAATTAAGCTATGATGTCTAACAAATACAACGTATGCTGCCTGAGGCCTCCAAGGCCAGAACATGCTATTAGAATGTTTTATTTAAATGTGTCAAATCTGTTCATCTCTACAGTCACCCATGTTAAACCAGAGCAAATGGCTTATTTGACCTTGAGCGCTGTGCTTCTGAGAGCGGGTATTTGAAACACACAATTCAACTGTCTTTCACAAGCTCAAGTGCTTAAAGAAAACCTAAACTTTGCCTAGCTTTTACTTTGAGAATATGAGTATATCTGAGTATATAACAATCACAAAAGTTATTAAGCATCAGATCTTCAGAATAACAGGACTGGAAAAATGCTCCCAGAATAATGGATTGTTAGCTTATGACAAGATGACTAAAATTCATGAGTGAGGAAAGTGGGGAATCCATCCACCTTCTTTGAAATGCACACTGTTTATATTTCAATGCAGAGTTGATTCAACTATCTGAACGGTAGTCATCCTAAACAGGACATAATTGTGCTAAAAAGAGACACTGCATACATCAAGGGAGGGGCAGAGATTAATTTGGCCAAGAGCTTGTGGCATGCCACCTCTCCCCACTTGACAATTTCCAATCTTATGGCTTTACTTTGTCACTGCCACCTGTGCGGGCTTGGGGACCCAGGGAATACGGATGAGGGTCAGATACAAGTGATGTGGTTACGTAGACAAAGTCTCTCTCGGGCACAGTCAAGATCTGTCCTTTTGCAACCCTCCCATGAGTAATTCAAAGAAAATCCTGTCATGCATCAGCACGCATGACCCCAGACTCCAGCTTTCCAGGCACCTCCCTTCTCCCCCTTGGTTGGCTCTTAAGGATGTTTGTTTTCTATTCATTTTTCTCATTGATCTTTTTCTCTCTTGATCCATTTCCCTATTGGTCTCCATTGTCATTTTCTCTCATTAATTGCTTCCTTCTGAATCTGGAGTCCCCACCCTGCCCTTGAGTTTTGCACAACTGAGTTGATAGTAATAGTTATTGTTCAAATATGCTGCAGTGCCAAACACCAGGCCGGGTTATGACACACTTTATCTCAATCATCATCATCGTCGTCTTGAGAGTTGGCTTCATTATGCGGATGACAATATGGTGACTTTGGAGGAGTTAAATGACATGCCCAAGGTCCCAAAATGGTCTGGTTTGCACCCATAACCCTGTGACCATGTACACACCTGGAGAGTTCCACTCTGCTAATAACCTCTTGGATGGTGACATTATCTCCCTTTTAGTTGTTTAATAATAAGAGCAACAACAACAACAACACAACAGAGAGGGAAAACCACATCAAACAAACTTACAGCTTAATAAAGTATGATAGGATCTACAGCCTTATAATCACCAGCCTGGTCAAGACGTAGAACTTTGTTGTCCACACTGGAACCCATCCTGTGTACCCAGCCCCCATCACAGTCCTCCTCCCGCCACTGCGTCACCCCTGCTACCTGATAATCATCACTTCCTGGCATTTCTTTACAATTTCATCATCCAAGTGGGCATTTCCAGAGGCTCTTGTTTAATCTGATTTATTTTAGTTGATGGGTTCTCTCCTTTCCTATTTTTAAGGTATAACAAAGGTTTAGAGAATGTCCCATAGTCTGGATTCTGTAGCTGTGTACTTACAGTGCAGGTTTTCTGGTTTTTTGGTTTTTAGGTGTTTGTTTTTTGTTTGTTTGTTTTTTGTTTTGTTTCATTTTATTTTCTTTTTTTACACACACAATCCCTCTATGTTTCCTGAAATTTGGCAAGTGGGAACGGAGGCTTGATGAGACTCAGGTTGATTCTTCTGCCAAGAGTAAAATTGAAACTCTGTTGTTTCCACAAAGGCACATAGTGCCTGCTTGACTTTTTGTGAAGTTACCAATCATTGATGTTTCCTGCTTAGATTCATTGATTCATTGGAGGGTTATAACATGGGAGCTATTCTAATTCTTCTATTTCTTTTTCATGTATTATCTGGAATGCATTTAAAAAGAGATGTTTTTCCTCTTTGGTTATGTAATAGGACTCAATATAGAAAGGCACGATGAATACTTGATTCTTTTTAGTTATGAGTTTTATGATAATGATATGCTACTACTCTTCCCTGAAGGTGACCAATTACTTAGTTTTTAATATCAATATGGACTAATTGATTTTTTAAAAGATTTATTTATTTTAGAGAGACAGAGAGAGCATGTGCACACCTGTGAGTATGAGGAGGGACAGAGGGAAAGAACCTTAAGCAGACTCCCTGCTAAATGTGGAGCCCAAAGCCAGGCTTAACTTCATGATCCATGAGGTCATGACTTGAACTGAAACCAAGATTTGGATACTTAACTGATTGAGCCACCCAGATGCCCCAGAATGAATTTATTTTTTAATAAATATTGGATGGGTTTCAAACCATTGTAGTTATTACCCTTACTGATGTTCATATTGTTACATCTTTGGCAATGGAAGGCTTTACTTCTGAGTCCCTTTGACACAATTCTAATTTTTTGCAATTTTACTCATTCCAGTGACACAATTCTAGAAATCTTGGCTAGCTTCCTTGCTATTTAGTATAGCAAAACCTTTAAGGCTTATCATCTACATTCCCTGCCTTAAACCTAGAATCAGCCATCTCTCCTGTAGTGCGTGTTATGGGCTGAATTGTGCCTTTCCAAAATTTATATGTGGAAGCCCTAAACCCTCAATGTGTCTGTATTTGGAAGCATGGCCTTTGGGAATGCAATTAAGGTTAAATGAGATCATACAGGCAAAGCTCTAATCTTGTAAGAATAGGGCCCTTATCAGAAGAGGAAGAAACACCAGAGATTTCCCTTTCTCTCTGTGTGCACAAAGGACACAGTCTGAGGGTGGCTATCAACAAGCTGAGAAGAGTCCTCACCAGGAACTGACTCTGCTTGCACATTGATCTGGGACTTCTAGTCTTGAGAACTATGAGAAAATAAGTTTATGTTGTTTAAACCACCCAGTCTGTAGTATTTTTTTTTTATGGCAGCCCCAGCTGGCTAGTATAGTAGGAAAAAGCTTTTCAAATTTGATCCTTGCATTAGAGATGATTATTGTTACTGAGTTGATCACTGTTTCTATGACTTTTCAGTGGACAGAATTAGGATTGATAGATAGATGATAGATAGATAGATAGATAGATAGATAGATAGATAATAGAGAGATGATTGATTGATAGATAGATAGATAAAAAAACTTATTCATTCATAATGATTAATTCCAACTAAAAGTCAGTAGTATACAATTTTTCCTTAACCTAACATCTCTATTGTGTGTGTCATCTTTCTTCCACACCAAGAATCTAACTTGCAAGGGCACAGCGAATTATAGAATTGGAGTTTCTCATAGTTATGCATTTGTTCCCACATATGCACATATTTCTCTCACAATAGTACTGCAAACATTATGGACATTCATACGATCACTAAGACACGTAATATTTTTGCATGTGCTCTCCTTATTTCTCTCCAACTTTATTTTTTTATTGTGTCACATCTTCAATATTAAAGCATATACTCATGAAATAGTATACTTTCCATCTTTTGACTCTCATTTAGTCATATTTATCAAATATCTATACAATTAATCCTCACCACTGGCCCTATGTCATTATCTCTCTAGACATTCTGGATGTTTCGAGCTCATTTCCTTCCTTCCTTCCTTCCTTCCTTCCTTCCTTCCTTCCTTTTTTTTTTTTTTTTTAAGATTTATTTATTTATTTGAGAGAGAGAGAGACTGAGCAGAGAGTGGGGGACAGAAGTAGAGAGAGAATCTTAAGCAGGCTCCATGCCCAGCAAAGCCTGATGTGGGCCTTGATCCCATGACCCTGAGGTCATGACCTGAGCTGAAATCAAGAGCCTTATGCTTAATCAACTGAGCCACCCAGGCACCCTCAAGCTCATTTCCTAGTAAATTCAACAGGAAAGTCTCATGGTAACAATATTTCTCAAGCCCTTGCATATTGACAACACTTTACCGATACTCTACTATGTAAAAGTTAATTTTGCTGGAAAACGATTGTGTGGCTCACCTTTTCTTTTCATGTTTTGAATGTTTAACTCCATTTCCTTCTGGAATAAGCATTGCTATAGAAAAAAATGATAGCGATCTAATTTGATTTCCAATTTAACTGTCTTGCTTTTTTATCTAGAAGCTATAATTTTTTAATTCTTTTTTTTGAAGTCTAGTAATTTTACCAAAACATATTGGTGTTGGCCATTTAAGATAAATATCCTGAAGTATATGAAATACTCATTGAGTATCTAGTTTCAAATATTTTTTCTTCTCTTCCTTAGGTAAAATTTTACTTGAATTATAAGTTGTGGCATTTGTTCTATCCTATTGCCCTACTTTTCTTTTTCAGAGCTTCCTATTGCCCATGTGTTTTATCTTCTTTGCCTCTCTCTCAAACCCTTTAATCTCTCTTCATTTTTTTTTAAACATTTTTTCTAAGTCATATAACATCCCTATGAAAACATTACTTTTATTTGCTCTTGTTTCTTCTAGTTTACGCCTGGTTCAGTTTTCAAATCTTAATTTTTTTTCATTTATACCTAATATGTTTCTGAATTCTGTCACAGCAATTTTTTTTGGTTTTTTTTAAAAATCTTATTCCTATTTTTTTTTCTATTATCTAACATCATTTAAAATATTTTTGTTTTCCTTTAAGATAGTTGGCTATAAATGGAATCTCTCTTGTGAGCACACCTTTCTTCTCCAGGAATATTATTCTGTTTCTTGTTACTCATTGCCCTGTAACTTTGTGTGATATTTGAACTTCATACTTTTGTGTTATCTATTTCTATGTGAAATTTGTTTTCCCCAGCATTCAAAAGGAGGCATGGAATCATAACTCTGTTGAGAATCTGGTATGGGAAATATACCCCTTATAATTCAACATAAAAACAAACAACCCAATTTAAAAATGAACAAAGGAATTAAAGAGAAATTTTTTTTTTCCCCAAAGAAGATGTACAAATGGCATTAAGCACATGGGAAGATGTTCAACATCATCAGTCATTAGCAAAATGCAAATTGAACTACAGTCCCATACCTCTTCATACCCACTGGAATTGCAAAAAACAGAGAACAAGTGGCAGCCAGGATGTTTGGAGGTTCCTCAAACATTTTCTGATAAAGTTTCTTCGTTAAGTTTTGCTTTTGTTATCGAGTTGTCCTAGTTGTTCTATTTCTTCTATGAAGGAATTTGGGGAGTTCAAAAACCATGTGTCTTTTTTTTTTTTTTTTTAAGATTTTATTTATTCATTCAACAGAGAGAGAGACAGCCAGCGAGAGAGGGAACACAAGCAGGGGGAGTGGGAGAGGAAGAAGCAGGCTCATAGCGGAGGAGCCTGATGTGGGGCTCGATCCCAGAACGCCGGGATCACACCCTGAGCCGAAGGCAAACGCTTAATCACTGAGCCACCCAGAAGCCCCCAAAACCATGTGTCTTAAAAATAAGTTAAACTCTCTTTTTTCTGAGGATTTAATAGCATCTTTTCTTCCTGAGGTTTTTCTTATTTTAAGCATTTTCACTGACTGCTGTTTTTCTCTCATCTTAAATATTGGTGTTCACCAGCACACAGTAAGCATTTGGCAATGTTTCACATCTGTATCATTCCTTTCCCTCTGTAGATTCTCACACCCACCTTCTTGTCGTACTTACAATTTTCTGACTGTAACATGCTCTTTAATTACACATGAAAGCATTGAGCTATGACCTTCAGTTTAATAGTTTAGTCCTCGAAACATTTTGAAAAATAAGTAAAAGTTGGCAGCAAATTGAAAGATTGACTTTCACCTCTAATTCAAAGTTCTGATACTTCTTTCTGGTAACCTTGGGCTAGCTGCTTAAATTTTGTCTCTATTTAATTTGCCAAATGAGAAGAATTTCCTGTAAACAAAAACTATATTAATACTTGATGTGATAGAACAGAATTTCCTCTCATCTTCACCTGGCTTTAAATTTTAAATTGTCATTGCTTTATTTTTTTAATTTTTTTTTAAAGATTTTATTTATTTATTTGACAGAGAGACAGCCAGCGAGAGAGGGAACACAGGCAGGGAGAATGGGAGAGGGAGAAGCAGGCTCCCAGCGGAGGAGCCTGATGTGGGGCTCGATCCCAGGACTCTGGAATCACGCCCTGAGCTGAAGGCAGACGCTTAACGACTGAGCCCCCCAGGCGCCCCAAATCGTCATTGTTTTAAATCAGCCATGCCAGATTATCTATTGGCAATTTCACACCACTCTTTATCTTTTATACTCTCCTGTGTATTACTGGGGCTAAAAACAGGAGAACTACATTTCCCAGAAACCCTGAAAGCAGTTCTGCTTTTAGATTCTGTCATCTGTATCTATATCTATCTTTCCAAAAAGATTTGGAATGAATAAGTGAAACAAATCTAAACAGAAATCTTAGGGAGTTCTTTAACAGCAGCTGGTAGGTAAGGGGCATTAGTAGGAAGCAGCATATGTTAGGAATTGTTGGTGGTTCCCAGAAATTCTCCTACAAATCACCCACTTTAGTGCAGCAGGGAGCTGAAATCAGTGGCGACTGTCTCCTATAATTCCCACTAACTAGTCGTCTTAAAATCCAGCAGAGCTTTCCTTGAAATTTGTTGCCTCAGACTTTCTAATGGGTTTGTAAGTAACTACTTCCATCTATTTAATCCCTTTCTGCTCAGAATACATAGGGCACTTTGTTTCTGACAGAACTCTGACTGATTCACTGGGCATGTTGTTTTCCTTCTGCTAGTACATTTCTTTGAGCCTGCGGTTTACAAAACAGAACAATTTCATGAACACTGGAAAATCCACTGAAGCGTGCACCCCCTCCTTGCGCGAATCCCACGGTCGTTATCAGGAACGCCTTACTAGCTACAGTTTCCCCAGTTGGCACTTTTATCAAAGCACTTTCCTATTTAAAAGGGCTTTGAACCTGCAAAACTTTCACTGTGTTAATCTTTACCTTCTCAAATAAATTCTAAGCTTTCTCCAAAATTATCATCAGACCAGCAGACATCCAGTGTTTGAGACAATATTCTCCTCACTCACTTTGAAGATTTTCTTTTTCCATTTTAATAATCTGTTATTTATTTATCTTGATTGTCATCAGTTGCACAAATGAACACTTTTTATGCATTTTGTGGATGGCTTTGTGTCCGTCAGTATTTCATTCACTAATTTTCAGTTTCAAATTATGTCCTGAAAGATTTCCACTTGAGAGAAGATGGAATAGATGTACCTTTTTCCTAGTTCTCCCACTAAGTACAGCTAAAAGCCCTGGATATTATGGATAAAATAGAAGTAAGAAGACCTTGAAAAATAAAAGAAAGTTAGGCTAGGAACCTGAAGACTTAAGAAACAGGGCAATGACAAGTGTCCTGAGTTTGCTTTTTGCCCTGCAGTTAAAGAAACCAGCAACCCAGAAATACCAAAAGCTCAGGAAAAAAAAAATTCCCCATAAAAACCTTCTCTCTCTCTCTCAAAGAACCAAAAAAAGGGGGCAGCCTAGAAACATAGAAAAATCATGTAGATAATAACCATTTTACTTTGGCCAAACCCCCCAAAAATCTATGACTTCATACTCACCCATATTAGAAAGGCCCACTGGGTCCTCCGAAGATCCAACGAGGAGCTGGTCAACGCTCTTGCAGAAGGGATGTTGGAGAAGAAGGCTGAACACGGAGCTAGGACTTTCATCCCCGTCAGTTGGTAATAATGCCTCCTCTCTCAGTATTAGTGAGAACACTTAGGGATCCTGGCATTCTATCCCCATTCAGCAGCAGCGAGGCACCCTTTTCCCTCCCTACTGTGGTGGTGTCAGAGGAGGCCAAGCAGAGAGCCAGGATTTTCTAATTATCCAGAGATAACAAGGCCGTCATTACTCTGTGTCAGTGGAGACCACGTGGAGAGCCAGACCTTCCAATCCTGCTAAACAGTAGCAAAGACTTCCACCTTAGGGTATCAGTGGAAGCTGAGAGGTGAATCTAGAATTCCACCTCTGCCTGGCAGTAAGATAGTACCTCCTTTCCCCTGCTGGAGCAGTGCCAGTGACTGCCACCTAAAGCACATGTTTAGAAAGATCCAGTCTCTTCTAATGTAATAGAGAGGTCATGTTTTTATGCTATGATGGAAAGGGTTACCCTCGCCCCAAGGAAGTTTTGGCTTTTGTCTCTGGCTGCTGGGGGAATAGCCTCTAAGCCCTTGGACTGTCCTGCTCGATTAGAGTATCTTTGTTTACATGGAAGATTCTGATAGTGCAGGAGAGTCTATAATAACAATGTGATTTCTATTGGGCCTTGGAGCTATGTGATATCATCGGAATCGCTAAGAGCTGAAGACTGAGGTCAGCCATGTGGGCGGCCAGCATATCTATGTGATCAATACCCAGTGAAAACTCTATACTCGTAAGTTTTACACAACTCCATGCATTGTCACTTATCATTGCTGGGAGAAATGAGGATTGTATACACAACCCCATGGGGAAAAACAATCAGAAGCTTCATGACTTGTCTCTCCTGGACCTGCCTCATTCATCTTTTCCTGTTACTGATTCTAATCTCCATCCTTTCTCTATAATAAATCATAACAGTGGGTTGTTGTGAAACCATGAAAATGGTCCTTGCTTAGCTCTGTGAATTTCTCCGGTGAATTGTTGAACCTGGGAGTGGTTTGAAGGACCTCCTAGATTTATGAATTTGATAATCTCTCATTCTACAAATATGCTTGAAACAAATGAAAAATAGAAGACCTTACCAAAGAAATAAGAAGTTCCAAAGAAGACATGGAGATATAAAGGAGAACCAAGTCTTAAAAATTGTAGATTTTACAATTTTAAAACTGAAAAATGTAATAACGAACATAAAAAGTTTAGTGGATAGGCTCAACTGCAGAATATAGAGGACAGAGGAAAGAAAGTGAACTAAAAGACAGAACAATAGAAATTACCCTATCTGAACAGAAGACAGAAAATATGGAATTTTTAAAAGATTTATTTATTTATTTATTTATTTATTTATTTATTTATTTATTTTAGAGAGAGAAAGTACATGCAAATGAGTAGGGGAGAGGTGCAGAGAGAGAGAATCACAAGCAGACTCCATGCTCAGAATTGAGCCCGATGCAGGTCTTGATCTCAAGATCCTGAGATCATCACCTGAGCCAAAAACAACAGTCAGATGCTTAACCAACTACACCACCCAGGCGCCCCAGAATGATAAATTAAAAAAAATTTTAAAGAAACAAAATGTCAGGGACCTCTATGTCCATAATAAAAGATCAAACATTTGTGTCACTGAAGTTTCAGGAGAGGCGGAAAAACTAAGCAAAGCTGGAAAAAAAAATTGTCAAAGAAATATTGGTTAAAACCTTTCCAGATTTGGCAATACATAAACCTACAGATTCAAGAAACTGAGGGAGTCACAAACAGGATAACTCAAAAAAAAAAAATAAATAAAATAAAAAAAAAATCCATGCTAAGACTGATCATAATTAAATATCTGAAACAAAAGAAAAAACAATCTTGCAGGTAGCAAAAAAAAAAAAAAACACCTTATTTATAGGGGAAAAATGAATAATAGTGGATTTCTCATCAGACATGATAGAAGCCAGGAGGAAGTGGTACAGTATTTTTTAAGCACTGAAAGAAAAGAAGAGCAACTTAGAATCGTATACCCAAGAAAATTACCCTTCAGTAATGAAGAGGATATTAAGACATTCTCAGAAAAAAGAAAACTAAGAGAAATTGTTGCCAACAGACCTATTACTAAAAGAATAAGTAAAAACATAAAGGAAACAATAAAAAAGGAATCTTAAAATATTAGGAAGGAAGAAAGAACATAAGAAAGAATATGAGTAAGTTCAATAAGCTTTTATTTTCCATTTGAATTTTCTAAATTTTATTATTATTGTTTTTAAGTAAGTTCTATGCCCATCGTGGGGCTTGAACTCACCATCACCACCCCAAGATTGAGAGCCCCATGTTCTACCAACACAACCAGGGAGGTGCCCCAGTTTTTAAAATTATTTTTAACTCCCTAATGTGGTTTTAAATATATGTGGAGAAGTATTTAAGATAATTATATTATAAATGGGGGAGGGTAAAAAAGGTAGGTAAGATTTCTTTTTTTAATCTTTTTTTAAAGATTATTTGACAAAGAGAGAGTGAGTGGGAGGAGGGACAGAGGGAGAGGAAGGAGAGAAGCAGACACCCCACTGAGTGTGGAGGCCTTCTGGGGTCTCAGTCTCACCCCCCTGAGATCATGACCTGAGCCAAAATCAAGAGTTGGTCACTTAACTGACTGAGCCACCCGGGCACCCTAAGTTAGGTAAGATTTCTATACTTCGCTCAGATTGGTAAAATGACTACACTAGTTCATTGTGATAAGTTATGTATATTTAATGTAATACCTAGAGAAAATAGTAAAATCATTCTAAAAGAGACATACTCAAGACACTCTATGTAAATCAAAATGGAATTCTAAATCTGTTCACATCACCAACCAGCATAGAGGAAAAACAAAACAGACAAAAAACAAAAAATGGAACACAAAAAATAAAATGTCAGAGCTAACCCTAAGATATAGATAATTACATTAGATATAAGTAGTCCAGTTAAAAGAGATTGGCAAAAAGGATCAAAACATGACTCAACTAAATGCTGTCTATAGGAGGTTCACATTATATATAACAGTATTGACGGGCGGAAAGGAAAAGGGAGGAAAAAGACATATTAATTACAGTGAAGCAATAGTGGTTATATTAATATAATATAGATTTGAGAACAAAGAAATGGATCAGATACACAGAGACATTACATCATGATAAAAGGATCAATAAAAGAAAGACAATAACAATCCTAAATGGCAAAGCTATGAAATATATGAAACAAAAAATGATGCAATTAAAAAGACAAATAGATAAATTTAGTGATAGTTAGAAAATTCAACACCTCTATTTTAACAACTGATGGACTACCCAGTCAAGAAATCCATGGTCATACAGCAGTCAATAACACCGTAAACCAAGAGAGTCCAAGTAACATGTATAGATCACTCCATGAAACAGCATAGCAGACATTCTTTTCAAGTGCCCACAGAATATGGAACAAGATAAACCATAGGCTTTGCTGTAAACAAGCCTCACCAAAATTTAAAAGTACTGAAATCGTATAAGCGTGATGTCATCACACCACAGTGAAATCAAACTAGAAATCCAGAAAAGAAAGATAATAGGAAAATCTTCAAATACTTGAAAGCCACTTCTAAATAATGCATGAATCAAAGAAGTCTCAAAGGAATCAAAACTACAATGAACTTGAATGAAAATGAAAATACCACATATCAAAATCAGTGGGATGCAAATAATGAAGCACTGAGAGGAAAATTATAGCTCTTAATGCATATATTAGAAAACAAGGAAAATCTCAAAGTAATACTCTCATTTCCCACCTTAAGAACTTTTAAAAACCAGAGGAAAAAAAAACAACAACCAAAAAACCCAAAGAAAATTGAAAAAAGAAAGTAATAAATGCATAAGAACAGAAATCAATGAAACTGAAAACAGAAAAATAACTAAGAAAATTAATGTAATGAAGAACAAGTTGTTTGGGATAGGCAATAAAACTGACAGACCTCTAACATGGCTGATAATGACGAGAGAAGATACAAATTTGCGATATTACCAATATCACAAATGAAACAGGAGATAACACTATAGATCTTGCAGACAGGAATATTAAGAGATAAAAATAATTAGAATAATAAAAGGGGCACCTGCGTGATAGGGTTGGGTGGTAGCTCTTGATTCTGGCTGAGGTCACGATCTCAGGGTCCTAACATACAGCCCCACCCCTGGATCCATGCCTGCACCCAACGGAGAGTCTGCTTGAAGATTTCTCTCCCTCTCCGTCTTCCCCTCCCACTGCTCGTGTGCACTCTCTCACTCTCTCAAATACATAAATAAAATCTTTAAAAAAAATAAAAGTAAAATGTAAGCCTATAAAACTTTAAGAAAAAAATAGCAAGAGAAAACATTTGGAATCTAGGTCTTCAGAAAGTTCTTAGACTTCACATCAAAAGTGATCCATAAAAGAAAAAAAATGATAATTTGGATCTCATCAAAATTAAAAACTTTTGCTCTGCAAAACACCTTGTTAAGAGAATGAAAAGAAAAGCTTCAGTCTAGGAGAAAATAATTACTAACCAAGAAATGATTTGTATCTACAATATATAAAGAATTCTCAAAACTCAAATGATTAATAATAGCAATCATCATCATCATTTAGAAACTGGAAAAAAAAATGTGAAGTGACATTTCACCAAAGAGGTTATATAGAAAACAAATAAGCACATGAAAAAAAAATTAATATCATTAGTCTTTAGAGAAGTTCAAATCTAAATCACAATGGAATACACTATAAATATATATATATATGTTTACTATGCATTATATATATAATCTCAGATATATTATATATATCTGAATGGCTAAATTAAAAAACAAGGACAGCATTAAATACTGGCAATGATTCAGAGAAATTGGGTTACTTATACATTGCTGGTGACCATGTAGAATGCTACAACTGCTTTGGAATGCAGTTTGACAGTTTCTTAAATAAATGAAACATGCAATTAACATACAACCCAACAGTTGCAATTCTAAGTACTTATATCAGACATAGGAAGACTTCCATTCATGCATAAATCTATACATAAATGTTTATGGCAGCTTTATTTGCAAAAGCCAAAAACTGGAAACAGCCCGGATTGTTTTTCAATGACTGACTGGTTAAACTAACTGTGGTATATCCATACTGTGGAATATCACAATAAATACATAAAAAGAAGCAGATTATTGATACAGTCAAGAACCTGGATGAATCTCCAGACAATTACACTGTGTAAAAAAAAAAAAAATCCAGTCCCCCAAATTTACATAGTATATGATTCCATTCATAAAACATTCTTGAAAGGACAACATTTTGGGAAAGGAGAGCAGATTAGTGGTTGCCAGAAGTTAAGGAAGAAGTGAGGAGGAGGCAACTGAGTGTGGCTATGAAAGGAAACATTAGAGATCTTGTGCTGATGGTGATGGAATGTTCTGTACCTTGACTGTATCGATGTTGATACTCTGGTTGTGATATTATATTATAGTTTTGCAATATGTTACCATTAAGGGAGAGTAGGTAAAGGGTTCAAGGAACCTCCCTGTATTATTTTTTACAACAGCATGTGAAGCCACATTTATCTCAAAATAAAAAAGCTTAATTAAAAAACTATAAAGTCCTATTTTTGCTTCCATCATAATAGCATGGGTTTTTCTTACCCTCAGGGATTTTGCACTTATCGCACACCATAAGCTTAGTAATGCTGATAAAATGCTTCAGATCTAAGCGTAAATACAATATACATGCTAGAAACTGGAGGACACAAAGGCTCCGAATAAAATTGTGGTTCTTATATGTGAATGGCAGCCAGATGGCAAGCCATTGTTCCGCAGTCGAGTTTGATTTATATAACGCTTCTGTTTCAGTTTTTAAGTAGATGATACTATATGTAAAAAGGCATTATGCCTGGTCTGGAGCAAATTAAAAAAAAAAAAAAAAGGAAGTATCATTATTATTTTTACTATTATTTGATTGTCATTAATTTCTTAAAGGAAGCAAAAAGTACATAATATGCTTGAAAATTCTGTCATATTGTTTGGAGGCTCCTCTTTACATGCACAATCAACAATTTGCTTTAGGCAGACTGCTCTGGGCCCTCCCATTTGTCTCTGGTAGAGCCATTTCTTGTTTTCTTAGCAAATTTTTCAAGTCTTAGGTCTGTGTCCTTTTCAATTCTCTTTTCTTTGCTGAACTTCCTTTGGTTCTCTGTGGTGTTGTGTTCTCTTCCTTAGTTTGTTGTGCTGAGAACATCACCCAACACTCCTAACCACCACCACCACCACCACCACCACCACCACCACCACCACAAACACACGCACACACACACACACACACACACACACACACTCCAAACTACCAATCCTCCCGTAAGTGACTAACTCTCACTTGTATTTCAGGGATAAATACCTACCTTCAAAACATGTCCCAATTCTCTACCAGATCAGTGCTCCTGACATTGTTTTAACTATTGGTTTAATTGTCTGTCTCTTCTGTTGGATTATAAACTCTTAGAGTGTAGATTCCATGTTTTTCTCCTCCACTGTTATGTCCCAAATTCCTAAGTCGATGCCTGTCACTGAAAAGGCAGTCAATGAGAGAGTACCAAGTGGCTTATCACACTGGGGAGCAGACAATAAGGGTTATGTGATGCAGGGGTGCTAGGGGTTGAGAGGTGGTCCATGGACAATTTGAAGTTTTCAAGGGAAAACACAAACAATAAAATAATTTTGTTCATGTATATTTTACGTTTGAAATGTACATGTTATTGTGATTTTTATAGAAATCATGTTGCCTTATTGATACTGATCAGTTTCTTCAAGGTGATCTACATTACCCAAGGACTGAGCTGAGCAGATGGTTTTTAGTAATGTTAACGTCATAGAGTATAAGTAATCCCTGCTGACATTTCTCAGATCATCTGGGTTTTATTGATTTATTTTTACACTTGGTAGTTCTCAACTTCTTTTTTTTTTAAAGGATTTTATTTATTTAACAGAGAGAGACAGCCAGCAAGAGAGGGAACACAAGCAGGGGGAGTGGGAGAGGAAGAAACAGGCTCATAGAGGAGGAGCCTGATATGGGGCTCGATCCCAGAACGCCGGGATCACTCCCTGAGCCGGAGGCAGACGCTTAACCGCTGTGCCACCCAGGCGCCCCACAAAACCAGTTTTTATACATATTCTTTGTAAATCCTGAAAAAGCAAACTGATGGTTTGGTTTTGGTTTGGTTTTGCTTTTGTTTTTTTGAATGTAGATTTGGTGGATGTTGTTATGGTGGGGGAGGGGCTCAGCAAAAACAAAGACACAAAGAACCTCATTTTAATGCCCTGTTACCTAATAGTACATGCATGAAGGAGGGGTGTTTGATAACATTGTGTTTATTGTTGAAAACCTGTGCTCCAGAAGATGTGAGTATTTAATTAATTATTATTATTATTTTTAAAGATTTTATTTATTTTTCTAACACAGATAGAGACAGCCAGCGAGAGAGGGAACACAAGCAGGGGGAGTGGGAGAGGAAGAAGCAGGCTCCCAGCGGAGGAGCCTGATGTGGGGCTTGATCCCACAACGCCGGGATCATGCCCTGAGCCGAAGGCAGACACTCAACCGCTGTGCCACCCAGGCGCCCCTAATTAATTATTGATCATCTTGGAAGAAGTGAAGATTAGAAAAGTCACATTGGAACTAAAATCACACACCACCTTCTAAGTGCGTAGCAGTGAAGATCCTCGCTATGAGAGTAATGGAGATTGTGTGACAATAGAGAAGAGCTGGTCAACAATAATTTTACTCCCATCTGGATTCAGTGGTAAAGGAGCTACAAGAAAAAATCCTACTATGATAATATGGAGGCTACTACAGGCCTCTTCAACATCCTGAAGGAAGATATTTTCAATGAGACTAAGAATCTGATTTTCCAAAGAAGAAAATATCATATCTGTGTAAATGAAAATTTTTCACTTGATTTTATTAATTAATTGAAAAGTTATGTAAAAAATACTTTTTCATGACATTGATAAAGCCAGAAAAGACTCTATATGATACCAAGTGATATGTTCCAGTGAGACATCTTAGTTATTCATTATTTTGAATCCCCTGATCCTAATTATAAGATATTAATAACATGATTAATAATTTTAAAAATATATTCTATTTAACCTAAGAGATCCAGATTATTGTCATCTCAACATATAATCAGTATAAAATAATTGCTCTCCTTTCTCCTGAGGTATGGTTGATCCATAGCATATTAGTTTCATGTGTACAGCATAATGATTTAATGTTTGTATATATTGTGAAATGATCACCATAAGTCGTCTAGTTAATGTCTGTCAACATACATAGTTACAAAATTTTGTGACCGTGATCATTAATTTTGCAAATAAAAATAAAATATAAGGATTATTTCAAGGAACTCGGTATCCTTCGCTTTGAGAAAAATGAGCTGAAGATATATTATAGGGATATTAAAAGAAAATATCTTCAAATTCTATAACACATATGAAGACATATTTTCCTGAACTGAGTGCAGCTTATTCCAGCTACTGAATAACTCCTATTCCAGCTTTTGAATGTCAGGCAAGATTGAATATGGCATCTGATGGCATGCTGAAAGGAGCAGTTAGTGAGAAATAGCTTCATAATCTGCAACACATATTAGATCTAAATATCCAAAATTATCTGATAGAAGCTACCAAACATTTGCTGCCATTACTGAAAACCTATAATTGTGACATAATATTTTCTAATTTAGTTTTACTAAATTAGTAGAGAGAGAGAAAGTAGCAGTAGAAAGAGAAAGGAAAACAAAATTATAGGCAAACAAATGATAGTTGAGGCAGCTATATAGTTTTTCAAGAAAAATCTTTTCCAGAGCTAGGAGATGATTCCTCTCTTCCCCCTTCTTTGTTATATGTAAGAACAATATATTTTTTAAAATAGTTCTTGCTAATTAGATTATCATACCATTTATACAGTTGCCTAAAGTTTGTGATTAGTACCAAATATCTATTGTATGACATAAACCCCTGATATACCAATGGTGCTTTTCCCAGTCTTTGTACATCTGCCACTTAGGACTCTCTGTAACATGAAATTGTTCAAAGAAGTGTATCAAATCAATGAGAAGCAGAATGAAAAACTGGTAAGTGCTATGGACTAAATCGTGTCTCCCTCCAATTCATATGACAAAGCCTTAACCCTCAGTGTGACTGTCTTTGGAAATAGGGCTTTCAGGAGGTAATTAAGTTGCATGAGGTCATAAGGGTAGACCCAAATGCAATAGAATTGTAAGTTATACAAGAAGAGGAAGATGTCTCCCCCCATTCTCTCTCTTTCTTTCTTTCTTTCTCTCTCTCATTCTCTCTCTCTCTTCTTCCCTACCCCCCATATGAAGACACAGAGAGAAGGTAACCATCTACAAGCAGGAAAGAGCTCTCAGCACAAACAAGGTGGGCTAGCACATTTATCTTGGACTTCTAGCTTTCAGAACTGTGAGAAAATAAATTTCTATTGTTTAAACCACCTAATCAATGGTATTTGTTAGAGCAGCGTGCAGAGTGACGAATGCAGTGAGAATACAAAATGGTGCAGCCACTATGAAAAAACAGTATGGCAGTTCCATATGATCCAGTAATTCTACTTTTGTGTCTATACCCCAAAGAATTGAATACAGGGCCGCAAAGAGATATTCATACATCCATGTTCATAGCAGCATTATTCACAGTAGTCAAGAGGTGAAAGTCACCCAAGTGACTTTATTCAATGGAAAAAATAAACAAAAACTGTATCTAGAGTAGTTGAATTCATAGAAATGGAAAGCAGAAGGTTGGTTGCTAGAGGCTGGGGGGAAGGGGGATGGGGAGTTGTTTAACAGGTATAGAATTTCAGTTTTGCAAGACGAAAAAGTTCTGGAGATTGGTTGCACAGCAATGGGAATATACTTTCCACTTCTTGAACTGGACACTTAAAAATGGTTAAAATGGAAATTTTATGTTATGAGTATTTTACCAAAATCTAAAAAAAAAAAAAAAAAAACTTAAAAAATATTTTTTTGACAAGATTTACTATGCGAACCTGCCGTGAGCTTGGTCCTTGACTATACTGAGTTATTTTTCTAATAGTCAGAAACATCAATTGTTAACCACAGTTCCCCATTATTCCAAAGGTCCTATGAGTTTATACATTTATCTACATTGCGATTCCAAATGGTCTAGAATAATGGCTGTGGCTCTCTGTATTTTGCTTGTCTAGGAAAATTGTGTTTATTCTTTACCTTGACAGAACTGGGAGTTTGAGGAAGAAAATAATGGAAAGCCTTTCCTCCAGGAAATTAAATGCTGCCTTGCACATTATTTGTGGGTCTGAGATATTTAGGTTTATAGGATGGCCATATGTTTTCAATATGGGTACATCAGCAGACACTTTGCTCTTTGTATCCTGTTGTGCCGGAGATTTCAAAGTACTTTATGAATAACAATTTCCTGAGATATAAGCTTCTGGAAGCCACAGTCAGTTTTTCTGAGAAGAGAGCATAAGCTTCATCTTGAAAGGTGCAGGGGAATGTGGAAAAGGGACCTTATTCACGTGTAGGGGCAGGACTGGAGAGCAGGGTGTGAGGCACCAGGAAGAGAAGAATGCTTCTTGGCCTCTTGAAGTAAAGTTTATAAAAACAATATAATAATAATGATAATGTTCTTTATAATGGCATTTTAAAAATGATGATTCAGTATTAACTTCCTTGAATAAATAGAGTCAAAGAATGGACATAGGGCTAAGCACCAAACACTTAGAACGTGTTGGGAATGGTGAAGAAAACTTGGGGAAAAAAATGACAAAAACTTAGATCCTGACATTGAAGAGCTTCTCATGTGTGTTAGTTTTCTATTGCTGTGTAAAAAAAAAAAGAAAAAAAATACTGTAAAGATAGCAACTTACACTGCTACAAGTCATAAAATCAGTTGGAGGTCAACAGAGTCCTCAGCTCAAGGTCTCACAAAGCCGCCATCATGGTGCCACCTGGAGCTACCATTCACATCCAGGGCTGGGACCCTCCTCCCAGCTCACTGGCTGCTGCTAGAATTCATCTCCTGGGGCTGTGGGGCTGAGGTCCTGTGTTTTGCTGGCTATTGACCAGGGACATCCCAGCTTGCTGAAGTCACTCTCAAGTACTTGCTTTGAGAATGTCTCCATTTTCAAAAGTCAAGAATGGAGTAGAATCTCCATTCCTCCTGTCAAATCTCTGTCATTTCCAAAAAGTCCCCTTTTAAGTGTTCAAGTGATTAGGTCAGACTTAGCAGATGATCTCCCTATCGCCTAACTCACAGTAAACTCGTTAGTGACCTCGATTATATCCACTAAATTTCTCCTGTTATGTAAGATAACATAATCACAGAAGTTGTAGTCTGTCATCTTCAACCCACACTTAGGGGGAGGCAATAATACAAGGAGTGTACATGATGGGGCAGGAATCTTGGGCGTGGTCTTAGATTTCTACCAACCATGCCATGTATTCAGGGAGAGAAGTACCTAATTAAATTTTGCATCATATTAAAATGGTAAGTGATAGCGGCTATCTACTTAGGATGCCACAGAAGTCAGAGGAGGGGGCTCTTGGTCAAGTCTGAGGATATGAGAAATACTGGAGAATATGAACCGCCTCGAGTCTTGGATGATATTTACTACTAAGGTGGGCAAAAGAGTTTGAATTGGGCACAGATGAGCTCAAAGAGGTTTCAGAGAGAGAAAGCAGCTGTGGGGCAAGGTGAGAACCATGGGGAAACACTGCTTCAAGGAGGCAAGCAGGGAAGGAGAAGTAGAAGAGCCGTCAGAGAGGCACACGGAGAATAAGGAGTAACATGGAAGCCAGAGAGGTAAAACGTCCTAAGAAGGATTGAGTGATTATATTAGTTTCCTAAGGCTCCTGTAACAAAGTACCACCAACTGGGTGGCTTAAAACAACAAAAATATATTGTTTTATTGTTCTGGAGGCTGGAACTCTGAACCCAAGGTGTTAACATGGCCATGCTCTCTGTGAAGCTTCTCGGGGCAGGGGAGGGGGAATTTGAATCTCTCTTTGCTTCATTTTAGCTTCCGGTGGTTGCTAGAATCCTTGGCATTCCTTGGCTTGTAGATGCATCACTCCATTCTCTACCTTTGTCTTCACACGGTCTTCTCCCTGTGTGTCTATGTCCAAATCACCCTCCTCCAGTATGTTATCAGTCATTGGATCGGGGGCCCCCTGAAATCCAATATGACCTCATCTTAACTTGATTACAGCTGCAAAAATCTTAGGTTTAACTGAGGTCACATTCATAGGTTCTTTGAAGGAGGACTTTAACTTATTGGGGGCAGGGAGCACAATTCAACCAATAAAGTGCAAAGAAGAATAGAGAGTGCAAGAAAGATGAACACTGAAAGGTGACCCTTGGCTTTTCCAGGGGAACTCAGGGTGAGCTCTGCTTGAGGGTGAGACCAAAAGCCAGACTGTAGTGGTTGGTTGGAGGGACAGGTGGTATAAGGACACAGATATGGAAGGCAAGGAGAGAGAGTAGGAAATCTACAGGAACCTATGTCTGGGGTCAACAGAGGGGTTGGCAATTTTTAGATGAAAGGGAAGTAGAGAAGTAGAAAGACTACCCTTAGGAAATGTCTGGTAACTGCAATAACTCAATGTTCATGGCCTCAATATTCTTCATGAATTAGAATACAGGGCTGAAAAAGAGACAACTGGTGAGGGCTTGCGCTCTTGAAGAGGGTGGTATCATTTTTAAATATTTGCTCAGAACAGCAAGAAAGAGCCAACAAATGAGGCTGAGGAGTAGCTGAGGTTGGAAATGACAATGAGTGATGTGTTGCCTGTAGATATCAGCAGTCAAGAATTGCTCGGCACAAAGAATGTAAATTAAACCAAACTGGCCTTCTGCTGGAAGACTGGGGCCAGGGCGGACTACCTAATTTGCAGGACATGGTGCAAAGTGAAAATATAGAACCCCATGTTCAAATATCAGGAAAAATGTTTCCCTTTCTTGCAGTCTCTCTCCTTTCCTGTCATACTAATTTTCATTGGCTATTTAATGTCACGGTGCTCCCTCTGGCTCCAGGATGCCTGTGGGGTGAGGGAAGACATTCGTGGGTCCTTGGGGCCCTACACCAGGACTTGGGGTGCAGTGAGCATGTGCCAATCCCCAGTGTTCCCCATCCACTATTTAGGACCCACTGGGGAGAAGGGCAATAGTGATTGCTGGGCAGCGGTTGGGAAATAGGCAGATAGGAGACTATATACCAGGAAAGTGAGGAGGTAGCTATAGGCGGGTCCACACAGGAACAGAGCCTCCAAACACCTGACACATGCGTCACTGGCCCATTGGACTTTGCCCACAAAACACAAATGCAAAGGTTGACTATTAGATTTTCAAGATGGCGACTGGGGAGCAATAAATGCGAGTGAGACCACTTTCTGAGCATGTAGTCTTGTGTAGCTGCGCTGGTCCCACACCCAGGAAACCAGCCACAGCTGTATTAGAAGGTGGACATGGTGCAGCAGTGGAAAACGTTGGTTCAATGATATTCTGAATATGAGTGTTTATATGGCGGGCTGTCTTCCTCCTTCCTAGTTCTCCTCCCAGCCCCCACCCCTCTTTCACTTCCCGAGGTCTCTAGGAAGTCAGAGGGAAAATTGAGTCACAGCTTTCTAACTTAATAGGCTTACTATTCCTAACCATTTCATAAGGCTCCCAAAATGTACATACACAAATCATCAATTTGTGCGAGTGGAACACGTGAAAACCTCCCCTGGAGCTAAAATAACACAGAACTGCTTTATTTTCTTCTAAAAAGAAACCACAAATGTGATATCTGAGACACATAAATGTAACAATTTGTTATTTGTGTGACCTTTTTTGTATCTCTAAAGGCAAAATGGAAATTTAAACATGCATAGTCAAGTAGCCTGTGTATTTAAGAAAACAGAAAAAAAATGTTTTAAAATATTTAAACTGTGTAGTGGAATATCATGCATTCCTATAAACACCTTTTGTCTTGAAAGGGAGATGAGAACATAGGCAGTATTATTGTCTCCCGTTATGTTTTGTATTACATTTATCTTAGGCATATTTGATTAATATCACATAAGAAATGACTCTAACTAGGGAGGAGGCCACTGAGCAAAACTTGTCTAATATGATCCTCTAAGGATGTTTTCTTATTGTCAAGGTTCATAAAATCAGCAAAATGCTGGAAAGAAGTATCTGAGAAAGAATATGAAATGCAGGGCATATTATTACACAACTATAAGAAAGACATGAATATTAAGGAACTGAAATTTCCTTATAATTTTGGATTTAAAAAAAAATAGTGCCCACTTTCAATTCCCAACTGAAGTCTCCATCTTACAGTACATCTTCACCTGTAGATGAAAATTTTTACGTAAAGAAAAGCCAGGAGACCAACTGGAAATCCCAATATATAGAAGCTAGAGGTTGAAGGGGATTTGTTAAAACAAGTCCTGAGATTCTACTCTTTTTCTCAGCAGGTGGAGGCTGAAAGTGCCATATTGGAAGACCAAGTACCCGATAGGGAAAAACGCAGAAAAGGTCTGTAAGAATGTTTCTTTTTATTGCCATAAACATGTCAGTTGCGCCTGTCTAGACTCTCTCCCTACAACTTCCTGTGAAATACACTTAGATATTTCAAATGGACATTTTGATGATAGGAAGAAGAAAGAGGAGAGTAGCAAATGGTGACAGAGCTCCTGGGCCATTTGAATGCCATCTGGATTCGTAAGTGTGACCTTGTGGATATGTTTCCCTGATGACGTAAGAAACCAGTAGAGACCCACTAGCAATCTCTGGTCTAGAAGAGGATCAATTTCACAGCCTCTCCTAATGCCCTGACTGAATTCCTGATATATTTTAATTATCAAATTGTCCTTGGTATTTCAAAATAGATGTAGTAATGCACAACTCAGATTTAGAGAAAGAGAGAGAGGGAAAAAAAAAAAAAAAGAAAAGGACCCTGTTTTACAGAAGATTCTCAATGTCAAAGTTTTCTGGATCTCTGTTCTGCTGAATGATAAGGTTTCTGTACACGAAAAGAAAATCCCATTCAAATTTTACTTTTTTTAAAGATTTATTTATTTATTTGAGAGAGAGAGAAAGCGAGAGAAGGAGAGAGAGGGACAAAAGGAGAGGGAGAGAGAGAATCCCAAGCTGACCCCGAGCTGAGCAGAGCCCGATGCGGGGGCTTGATCCTGTGACCCTGAGATCATGACCTGAGCCAAACCAAGAGTCAGTCCTTTAATGGACTGAACCACCCAGGTGCCCCTCAAATTTTAAATCAAAATGCAATTCTCATTGTATTTGGGTGATATAAACCTTCGACTCAGGGCAAATGTGCATTTATGTATTTGTATAATTAAAACAGACTTTAAAAACAAGTTTAAAAAGGATGTGTCCCCAAAAGTTGGTATCTTCTTAAAAGAAGCATGGGCTTCTGTATCATTTCTGTATCATTTCAGCTTCCAGCAATATGCCTGCTGCTCACCTAACAGGAGAGGGAAAGATCCATCAAATCGTTGGACATCAGGGCTATAAGTGCAAGTGAATTCCTTTCAGCTCATTCTGGTGGCTCCAACCGGGCATTGAATTTGCATCTCGGCACCATTAGATGGCCTGGAGTTCTTAATTACCAAACAAATGGAAACTTGCTGCCCGATGCTGTCAGCTCCTTCGTGTATCATTCTTCACAGAACATGAATGATTAATGGAATTTTCTCAACACAGTCAAAGTTGTTTGCTGATGGAATTAAAGCTGAAATTGGCAAGGTCCTAGTGGGAAGACTTTTGCTATAGTGTCACGAACCTGCCAAGCTCTCCAGATGAAAAATAGGAACAATTAGTGATGGCTCTGAGCAGTTCTGGATATTCTTAGGGTTTGGTCCTACATGAAAGTCATCTTTATTTGAATGTTGGATTGGGGGAAGATACTGACATCCAGTCTTTTCTGTGGATTATAAACATCAGTGACAAGGTCTGTGTCCTGATGTAAGTACCATGCCCAGGTATGTAGTAAGGTGGCGTCTTTCCAAAGCCTGAGCCAGAGAGAATGAACAAGGTCCAGTTCTGTTCCTTTCAGCCCCATCATGGCCCAAGCCCTAACACATTTCTGCTTAAGCTCAAGGCAGGTGGGCAGGGCATGAAATTATCCTGGAAAGAGATGATCATTAATGCCTAGCGTTATGAGGAGTCATGGCTCTGGAGACAGAATCTTCTTAATGATTTAGATAAGGAAAACAAAGCGTTAACTGAAAGCATAACTAAGCAGGCATGATTAAGAACCTTCCATCTATTCCAGGGTTTCTTCTCAAACTCTGCCTTGCCATACAGAGTGACGTACTTTTAATTCTGCATCTTGTAATTTCTTGCCAAAATTCTGCAAAATCAACATTCACTCTGACCCAACTCTGTTACCCCCCTCACCCACGTTATATGTTCCACCTCCCTAACAAAGATCACTGTAGCTTGCTTTTCCTCTGCCAAGAGTAGCTTGCAAATATTCCTCTCTGTTTAATTATTTCCAAAATTGACAGTGACCTCTGTAGCATGGTGATAACTATGGAATCGAGAGTCCAACATTCCAAGCACTTGGCGTGACGATGCAGATGGCATTGATGCCTGAGCATTACGGCCAGGAATCTGCCTCCCTCATTATTAGAAAATGGCTTGTGAACTTATGGACATTATTCCTGTGATACTGATCACACCAAATACACCTGCAGCTGACATACTTACACACTCTTTTGGGTATTAATCAATGCTGCCTTGTTACAATGAAGGAAACATAGGTTTGGCAAAGCGTGTAACTTCTTAGTCCCCATGCAGATGAAAGTTTCATATGTCCTTGTGATTGGGTTTGACTGCATATTATTGGCCCTCGGACTTGTAATTTTCAGCTTCCCTCAGCCAAATCAGTGGGGAGTGTTATGTTTGGAATTTACAGGTTGGAATTAAGTCTGCGTTTATTCTCCTCAATGATGCACAGTTGAAACTGTGACTTTTCTCACTAGCTTCTGGAGTGAATACTGGTTTCTGAAACTTACATATAAGCCATCACGTAAAATGCTGAATCAGTAGGGATTCAGGTCTCTGGAGGCTGGAGGTAGTCAACTTGCTTAGATTTTCAAAAAAAAAAAAAAAAAGTTTCTGAGAAAGAAACTCTTGCACATCAGCATCTTTGTAGCGCTTAAGCTTGTAAGGGGGGACAAGCTCATTTGCAAACATAAATAATATGTTGGTATCCACATACTAAGGGGTTTAGCATCAAGGTGTTGAGTCTGGGAAAGAAAGTGAAAAACAATTAGAAGATAATAGTTTCTTTGTATGTGTGACACCAAGTGCCAGGTAAGATTCATGCTTGGTAAATGTTACTGATGCTGGTGTTGGTGTGAACAACAGGATATCAAAGAGTTTTGTTAATTTCAATTGGCAATAAGCCCTGCCAAGTGTACTGGGGATGCCTTCTGTGTTGTTTCTGGTTGCCTCTTGAAATCAGCTCCAAGTGCACAAAGTAAAGGATACATTTTGATCTTTTGAAGAGCTCACAGTCGAAGTCCTATAGTCTGTGCTTTGCAGATCTTTCTACCTCTGAGTGAAATGGTGGATTTTCACAGCTCACCGATTCCACCAAAAGCGCCGGGAACCATGCAAGAAGGCGAATGCAAGGTGATTAGCTAAAGAGCCATGTAGATTCACCTTAGTTTGGAAAAGGATGTGGTTCCAGTTTGGAAAAGGATGTGTGATTTCTCTCGGTTTGTTTCCAACACCATCAGAGACATGTAGTCATCCCCCTGGGAGAGCAGAAGGAACAACAGATCTCCAGTGTCTTTAATCACCAGGGGAGTGGTTATTTTATAATACCCACATCCTTCCCTTTGCATTATCCTGCTATTGGCTTATAACAAATGACTTGAGCAAAACAGGGAGCGAAGCCCACAATATTTCAGAGAGAAAACACTCTACATTCTTTCGTAACTCAAAATTCAACTGGGTTTTAGTACAGCCTTTAAAATCCAGCTCCTAGGGATGCCTGGGTGGCTCAGTCGGTTAAGCGTCTGCCTTCGGCTCAGATCATGATCCTGGGGTCCTGGGATGGAGCCCGCATTCGGCTCCTTATTCAGAGGGAGCCTGCTTCTCCCTCTGCCTGCTGTTCTCCCTGATTGTGCGCACTCTCTCTCTCATTCTCTCTGACAAATAAATAAAATCTTTAAAAAATAAAAATAAAAAAATAAAATAAAACCTGGCTCCCGACTGAAATGAGGTGAATATACGCAATCAGGTAGAAATTGGATAAGCAGGGCACGTGGTTTCTTTCCCTTGGATTTGTAGATTCTAGAGAGTAATAATTTTTAAAGATGAAGGTAAGAATCAGAGAGTATGTAGCAGAGCACAAAGTGAGGTCCTCAGATAACATGCCTATCCTCGCTTTGAGGTACACGTGATATCAAGGCAAACTAATGTCTGAAGACCTTGATACGGCACTTACCAGTCTGGTGACCAGCAGAACTGAACACAGCTCTGCTACTTATTAGCCGTGTGACTTGAGCAAGTTCATTTACCACTTTGGGCTTTGATTTCCTCATTAGTGAAATGCAATCAAAATATTCGCTATACAATAATGGTAGTAACTCAAATAAGTAAGCTATGTAACTGGAAAGCACTGTGCCTGAAACCTAGTTAATCAGTTGGCAATATTATTGCCATTTGGATTGCCATATCAGTCATGATCGTTATTATGGGATGAAAATTCTGCTTCTTCAATAATTATTCAATACTGAACAACCGGAAGATTTTGGTGCACAAATAGCTGAGCTGACTTAATACTACCGTTAGAAGGTATACTTGTGGGTGTGAGTGAGTGTGTGAGCCAAATCTGAGACCGGAGTTCAGCACTCTCCATGGTTCGGTTAACTTGATGATAGAGAGTGGAGACCTCCAGAATAAAAAGCCAATGGGTTATTGTGCCCAGTGATTCCATAAAACTTATGAGTCAGAAAGAGAGGGGAATGAGCCATTCTTTAAACTTGTCCTCCCCGAGATAATTGCTTACAATTAACTCCTATGTTTTACTTTTCTCTTCCTGCCACAACCAAGTTTTTTTTTTTCAGGTATTCTGTAACTGTCTTTTGTCTTGTTTGTTTGATTGCTTGTTTATTAGCAAACCTAGAAAATTCATGAGAATAGCAAGAATAAGATATCAAGGCTGCAGGGGTGCCTATGTGGCTCAGTCGATTAAAGGTCATGCTTTGGCTCAGGTCATGATCTCAGGGTCCTGGGATCAAGTCCTGTATCTGGCTCCTTGCTCAGCAGGTAGTCTGCTTGTCCTTCTCCTTCTGCCCCTCCCCCTGCTTGTGCTCTTTCTCTCTCTCACTGTCACTCGAATAAATAAATAAAATCTTAAAAAAAACCAAAAACTATCCATCTAACAGGACAAAGGTAGCTTGATGGGAGGGGCTACCTTCTACCCCAAGCCCAGAGGAAGGAAGTTGACAGAAGAAATCACATTGGTAGATATGATTAGGTAAAGAGAAAGGATTGAGGAATTTTTTCTCTGTATCAGATTTGGACAAGACTCTCTTAGAAAAACAAATATTACTAGCTCTGTGGATTTGGACAGGTTATATAACCTCCCTGTGACTCAGCCTTTCTCACGCCTAAAATAGGGATAAGAATAGCACCCAATATATAAAGTCATTGTGAGGATTATGAGTAATTTCTATAACACACTTAGGACAATGTCTGGCACAAGGGTAAAGCCATGTAAACATTTGTTCAACAAATGATATATTAATGGATAAAGTAGGAGATTAGAATTATTGTATGTTATTCCTTTTCTTCTTACAAAAACATACATGCATATAGCATACATAAATACACATATATATGTTAAAGGATTCTCAGGAAATATGCATTAAAAAGGAGTGAATTGATTTTTAGTAAGAAATATGAACGATGTTTTTATCAAAATGTTTCAATGTTCAAAATTTGGCAAACATTTCCAAAATTCTCTTTAGAATCCTAAGAATGTTGTGTCTCCTCTCTGAGGTAATTTTACTCATCTTTGAAGCTCTTGAGGCCTCTTAGAATTCTACAGGTGTATGATTGTAACAACATTTACTACCATGCAGAATTTATTTGCTGGTATTATGTTCTATGAAGTGATTGGTTATGACTTGTTCACTAGGGCCTATGACGGCAGTAATCTTTACTATCATACAAAGGCACTTATGCTTTATTTGTTTCTATGAATATGTTCTGTGAAGGAACTGGTCATAGCTCTTGTTCAGCTGATGACCATGAGATTTACGTTTTTGACTCTTTACCTCATCAGAACTTGGGCTTGTGGTTTTCCAAACCCAAATGACGTGGACATTTTTCTTTTATTCTTTACAATGAAACTAATCAACAAAAAGTCAAGCAATCAGTTAATCAATCAAGGAATCGAGGCTAGTCTCATCTTTCTTTGGCTCCTATTTCTTGGACAATTTCATCATGGACCTGAAGAGCTGCTTCTCAGGTTGATTTATCATAGTCAAATTCTGATGAAAAGCACCCAAGACTCTGTCTGCATGGATATCAGAAAAGAGCCAGGTAGACCATGAGAAGCCTTTGATTTGAACCACCAGCCGTTATAGCCTCACTTCGGTTGTTAAAAGTCAAGGGAATGATCAGCAGGTGGGGAAAGAAGGAACAGAGGCAGAGAGTACCCTCCATATTACCATTTTCGAGATTGTTCTGTGGTTCATCAAAATATCTTTTCAATCTGAAAGCTTTTATAATAGCCATGTGATCCTACTCCCAGAACATTGTCACGTTGTATTAAACATTTAGAAAGTGCATCACAGATACAACGGTGAAAATAAACCAACAGCACATTCAAGTAACACCCACTGTGAACCTGATCACCTCATTCTTTTTTTGTTTTTGTTCTTTGGTTTCTTTTAGATGAAAAACTGAGAGAAAAGGAGACAATTGCTTATAAGAAAAACACAAAGAAAGAAAACCCATCAAAAACAGACTTTCTACCAGGGCAGGAAAGCCTTCCAAAGGAGTATCACTTGCCTGGTGAATAATCCAGAACTGAGCCAATGGTTTCATTTCACCATATTGTTTGACCTGATACTCATTTTCGACTCCCAGTGTCACAAGTAAAGCACACTCACGACAGCTGTCAAATACTTGATTCTGTTCTCCCAGTAACTGCTTTCTTACCACTCTGGAGATGTAAGACACCACAGCAATGAGCTACGTGTGTGACTGCACTGTTAACACCTGTTCCTGGGACACTGGGGAGTGAGGCTAAGTGGTTGGAAACTTCCTCCTAAGCACTTAGAAGAGACACCTACTAATGCACCTCCAGGTAACATAATGCACACATTCTACAGCAGGGCAAAATGGGTTTCTTTCCAAATTATGGCAGGTTAGCCCTTTAGAGCCATGCGCTTGGGAGTGTATCCTAGATCGACTCTATTTTTGAAATGTAGCTGCTAAGTCTTCGGGTTGGTTCTGTGCTTTCTAACAACTCAAGGTACTGAAGTTCTTCGCAGGCGATGAGTAGATATTCCATCAGAGGATTTCTCCGCACTCTTTGGAAAGTAGTCAAATGTTTGCTGCTGAAATAATGGGAAGAAGATTGTGATAATATTTGGGATGATTAGATTGGCTGCTCAAAGCCTTCACACAAAATGCATTGGTACCTAGTTTTCTTGAGCTCTGCATTATTGTGGACTTAAGCTATCTGTGCCAGCCCATGTGTGACCAATCAAACCCTGTATTAGAGTAAAAAACAACTTTGGATTAGTACTTAGAGGACCAAACCTAATAGTCTTTGGCACTAACTATTTGACATTGGGTTAGCCTTTTTCACCTCTGTGTTCAATTGTCTTATCCCATGAGAAGGAAATGTTGGACTGGGTTATTTCAAAGTTCCCTTCTCACTCTGAAAATCAGTGGTTATCACTCTAATATATGTGCTAATAAAATAAAATAATCGGACCACATTCGTGAACGTCTAATAATAATTAGGCATTTCAGACTCAATTTCTTTAAAAGATTTATTTATTTTATTTTGAGGGGGAGGAAGGGGCAGAGGGAGAAAATCATAAAGCAGAATCCTTGCTGAGCATGGAGCCCCATGTGGGGCTGGATCCCATGGCCCATGAGATCATGACCTGAGCTGAAACCAAGAGTCAGATGCTTAACTGACTGAGCCACCCAGGCACCTTCAGACTCAATTTTTTTAAATTCGAGAACAACCCCCCTTATACACACACACACACAGAAGGAAAGAAGGGAAGAAAGAAAAGAAAAGGAAGGAAGAAATCTTAGCAGCAGCATCACTGGCAATGCTCCAGGGGAGGATAAAAGATAACAGGATGCAAACCTGTGCCAGATGCTTATAGAGTGGGGCTGAAAGATTGCATTTGGAAAGCAGACTGCTTAGATCCACATCCGACCTCCACGACCTATAAACGGAGTGACTTTCATCAACCTGCACATTTTCCTATGTACCTCAGTGTTCTCGTCTACAAAATGCTAATAGTAATTGTAACTACCTCATGAAGATTAGATCATCTGTGTATGTTCAAGACAAAATAATCCACTCCGCAATTTCAGGAAATACTTGTATTTATTTTACTTTATTTTATTTTATTTATCATTATTTTTAAAAAATTTTATTTAATTTTTTTGTCAAAGAGAGAGAGAGAGAGAGCACAAGCAAGGGCAGTGCCAGGCAGAGGGAGAAGCAGGCTCCCTGCTGAGCAAGGAGTCAGATGTAGGACTCAATCCCAGGAACCGATCCGAGATCCGAGATCCGAGATCATGATCCGAGCCAAAGGCAGACGCTTAACTGACTGAGCCACCCAGGAGTCCCTCAGGAAATATTTTTGGATGAAAAAACAAAAACAAAGCATACTGTTTTTTTTTTTTTTTTAAAGATTGATTGATTGATCTGAGAGAACGCACCTGTGAGCAGGGGCAGGGGCAGATGGAGAGGCAGAGGGAGAGAAACTCAAGCAGACTCCATTCTGAGCCTGGAGCCCCATGCAGGGCTCAATCCCAGGATCCTGAGATCATGACTTGAGCTGAAATCAAGAGTGGGATGCTTAACCGACTGAGCCACCCAGGTTTCCCCAAAGTATACTCTTAATGCAAGAAATAACAAGAGACATATGTGTTCACTTGTTTTTCCAAAGAGAAATATTTGAAGGATAATCAGAAATGAATTACGAAGGTTCTCCAAAGGCAGTGTGTGGGGAACAAGGTGCAGACAATATGAATGAGAAACTTGAGTGATTACTTTTTAGGTTTGACTTCTAATGATGAAAATATTTACATATTCAAAGAATGACACCAAGTCAAAGGGGGAAAAAATTCAACTAACCACGGAATAAAACAGAAAAAAAACAAACTTTTAATGAAGTTGATAATAGAACATGGAGAAAATAATTATTTCAAGTAACTTTTTTTTTTTAAAGATTTTATTTTTATTTATGTGACAGAGAGCCAGCCAGCGAGAGAGGGAACACAGCAGGGGAGTGGGAGAGGAAGAAGCAGGCTCCCAGTGGAGGAGCCCGATATGGGACTCGATGTGGGACTCAATCCTGGAACGCCGGGATCACACCCTGAGCCGAAGGCAGACGCTTAACGATTGAGCCACCCAGGCGCCCCTATTTCAAGTAACTTTTGAACACTACTGTGATACACTTTTTGTGCATGTGTGAAATGCATTCTGGGAGCCAAAAAAACTGCAGAAACAAATCTTAAATTGATACAGAAGGAGTATTGCTGCTAGTAATCTTTATTGTGATTTTGAATCTCTTTGTTTTTTATGTTGTAAGAGTGGGATCCAAGAATTTCACTGTAAGGAAAATGTTAGAATTCTTTTAAAAATCTAAGTAAAAGTCTATCGTGTTAAGTTTGTATTGGAAATATCAAATACAAGCTCACAATTTATATATGACTGTGTTTTTATTTTTATCTGTGTATGTATCCATGTGTGTATCTATCTGTCGATCATCGTATCCTAGAAACAAGATACTTCAGTAGCAGGAAACACATCTAACACTCAGATCTTGGTTTCTAAGTACTGCTGCTATCTTCGAAACAAGCGATGAGGGAGAGTCCTCTTAGAGAAATAGCTATTTTCAGATCTTGTTCAGAAAAAGCACAAGGTGAGACTGTATGTAACACATGGTTCCTAGAGAAAATAAGGAGATATGTTTTTTTAAAAAAAGACATAAAATCCAGGGTTAAGGAACTCCCACTGGCCAAATTTGGTACATCAAAAAGAAAAATGATGATGGTTTTTATACTTTATTATAATACATTAAAAACCTGAGGCCATAGGGGCATTAAAAATGAATAGCAAATATATAAAGGAGAAAGTGTGAAGCTCTTCTTTAGAGAACAATGCTAGCTAATAATGGTAGAAAGAATAATATAAATAGAAGATCACCAATTTGCATCCCCCAATGTTTGCATCCCCCAGTTACTGATATCCCCAAGGATTATCAATGGAGGTTAAAACCATAATGTGAAAGACTGTTTGAGAATAAGTCATTTGCACAATACCAAAGTATTACTGTTACAGAAGAATAATGGCTTCTCCAAAGATGTCCATGTCCTAATCCCAGGACTGTGTGAATATGTTAGGTTATATGGCAAAAGGGAATAATGGGTGCAGGTAGAATTAAAGTTGCTACTCATCTAACTTTATGGTACCAGGATTATGTTGGATTATCTGAGCAGTACTAGTTTTATCATAGGATCCTTAAAATAGAACAGGGAGGTAGAGGGAAGGTAAGAGAAATGGGATTTGAGAAGGACTTGACCAGCTCTTGCTGGCTATGAAGATGGGGGCTGGGGGGAGAGGGTGATGAGCCAGGAAATGCAGGTGGCTTCTAGAGGATGGAAGATTCAAGGAAATAGATTCTCCCTGGAAACCTCCAGAAAGGAAGCCCTATCCACACACTGATTTTTGTCTAGTAAGATCCGTGTTGGACTACAGAATTGTAAATAATTATTTGTGTTGTTTTTTGGTACTAAGTTCGTGATAAGTTGTTACAGGCACCATAGAAACAAATACAATTATCCTAGAGAGTACTTATTAATTATAAAAGGAAAAACATACTGCCACAATGGATACCCAGCAGTTACCACATTAACAACATTAGCAAATGAAACAGCTTCCCCAGTAAAAGGACCGCTTGACATGATGTGGTTCCTATGTGATGTATAAGGAAATATCCATTGCCTATGGTGCTCTTGCAAAAATGCTTAACATAAACCTAATCAGTCCTCTGTATTTCATTTCTAGCGTAAAAAAATACAGGGGATAGGAGAAAAAGATAAACGATACCTTGTGAAAGCGATAAAACAAATCTAAAACAAAGCACAATCTATAATCAGCTGGCCTAGAGTCTTTTATAAAGTCAATTTTATTTTAAAGATTTTATTTATTTATTTGATAAAGAGAGAGACCACAAGCAGGGGAAGCAGCAGGCAGAGGGAGAGGGAGAAGCAGGCTTCCCGCTGAGGAAGGAGCCATATGTGGGGCTCAATCCCAGGACCCTGAGATCATGTCCTGAGTCAAGGCAGATGCTTAACTCACTGAGCCACCCAGGCGCCCCTATAAAGTCAATTTTATTAAAAAAGAAACCGAAGAGAGAAAGATCAAAGATAACTCATAAGCCTTGGGTGGATCCTTATTCAAAAAACTACTTATAAAAGACATTTTCGGGGCAACTGGGGAATTCATATATGGATTAGATGGTAGATAATATAATGAAATTTTATTTATGTATTTATTTTTAAAGATTTTATTTATTAATTTTTGCGAGAGAGAGACAGCAAGCACAAACAGGAGGAGCGGCAGGCAGAGGGAGAAGCAGGCTTCCCGCTGAGCAGTAGCCCAACATGGGGCTCTATCCCGGGACCCCAGGATCATGACCTGAGCCAAAGGCAGACACTTAATCTACTGAGCCCAACAGGTGCCCTATAATGAAACTTTATTATTCGCAGATGTCATGATGGCACTGTGGCTATGTATGTTCTTCTTCCTGAAGGTGCCTAGGGAAGTATTTTATAGTAAAGTGTCATTCCATCTGAAATTTACCTTTAAATGATTCATCAAACCACACATGCGAAAATGAAATATATCAAAATGTTTACAACTGTGTAATCTGAGTGATTACTGTGTGTTTGTTTACTGTGCTTTTTCATTAACTTTTATTTGACACTGTTCAAAACGAATGGGGGAGAAAAAAGTAAACCATTTCAAGTTATAGGATGTTCTAAATTGCCAATTGATCTAAAAATATCAGAAGGGTTTGAGGAACAAAAATATGATTGCCTAGAGTTTAAGTCACGTTGCCAGTTAAAGAAATCAGATATTTCAAGTGCTTAGAAGATTTTCAGGTACGAGAGAGTCTTCATAAATCTTAGCTTGTGCTTCCATACCTCACCTGTGGGCCTGTGCTTTGCCGGGCTAGCAAGGGATTCCCAAGACGCATGGACAAACAGCACCCAAGTAATAGCAGTCAAAATAGTAAAGCAAAGCAATTACACAAGAAGGTAACAATCAACAAAAGTAAAATATTAATACAAACTTAGTAGCAATTAAAACCCAAGGACAACTCAATCAGACGCAAATGATGCACCGATAACAAAGCTTGCTTCCTGGAATCTCTGGGATTTCTAACATACTTAAATGGTGGGGGCTTCACAGCGTTGCCAAGCTTTCTGTAGCAGCCAGACTTCCTGGCACCATACTGGATTAAGGTCTAAGAGGAAACTCCCTTAGCATGCTAATTTTAGTTTATCAATATCACATAGTAGTGGCTCTTCATAACTCATTTAATAGCTACCCACATCCAGTGGGATTTCATGTCATTTGCATATACACAACACACAATAAATTACCAAATTTTTGGTGAGTTCTTGGACTTTCTGGAAGACTCTAGACTTCATAGCCCACCAGCAGACCAAAAACTTCACTTTGAGGAAATACTCCTTTGGAGCCCAAACATTGCAGCAAAATCCAGGCGACTCTGTGCATCTAAAACATAGAGGTACCTGGATTTGAGTGAGGCATATATACCCCTTAAGGGTCCTCACTCCACTTTTCTGAAAGGTTCGTTGGGCGAGCATTCTTCCTCACTTTTGTTAATTTTCTCTTTTACTCTTTCACATGGTTCTGACATTAAAGAGGTTGAATGGCATCCAATCAGTGCTAACATGGACAGCATCAAAATCAGGGAATTCATCTGCCTGGAAACAAAGGCTCACCCTTATTTTAGCCTTACTTCACGTAGAAGGCAACTGGACATCACTGGTATCAACTCCTTTGAGTTGTTTTAATAATTATGTGTGGTTGTGGTAAAGATCTTAATGAGCCCCCTAAAGGCCTTGCCTCTGTTGACCGCCCCCCACCCCCCGCAAGCTTTCCAAGGTTGGAAGTTCCATCTTGAAGAAAAGAACCTCCCACCAAGCGACTACCACATCCTTCCCCTTTTAAAGTATGGCGGTGCCACACTCGAGGGATTATACAGACTCAACGCCTCTGAAAGTAATGGGATTGCTCCAGCATCACAGTTCACCGGATAGCCTCATTTTGGAAAATTCATCTCTCTTAATGTTGTTACAGTAAGGTGAGGCAGGCCTAACCTACGAGAAGGGAGTTCTGATATTCTGCAAGAGAGAGAGGCATAGGGTAGCCCCAGAAAATATGCGCAAATGAGCTCGGAGTAGCAGCTGAGTAAAACAATCTGAGATTTCCCAGTAGGCCCAGAAGAGTCAGGTTTTTTCAGTTATGTGTCATCGTCACTGAAAACAAGTAAGAAACTGTGATGTTGAGAGAGAAAGAATCTGGTGACAGTGTGCCTTGTGGGAGTTGCAGACATTCACACCTGCTCACCTCTGGGCCTGGTCAATAGGAAGAGGGGGACATTCTTTACCTCAGAACTGGTTGATTCAGCAACCCCTTGTTTTGCATCTACCCTGTAGCAATTGCTGCAGTAAATCACAAAATGCATTGTAGACTACAATGGTTCATTGACTGCAAGGAAAAGAAATTCAAGGAAATGTCCAGAAATTGTAACTAAATGTAGTGTCATGGCAGATTTGTACAGAGCAGGGGTTTGGGGAGGAGAAAGGGAGACATATAATCTTCTGGGGTAGGGGGAGATGTCAGGTAAACTTTTCTGAGAAGATGTGATGTTTAAGTGGAGCTTTGAAGGATCAGTATCCAGGCAGAGGGAACTGGCCGAGCAGGTGTAGTGCTGTCTGGAAATGCTATGGGATTTGAGATAGCCTGGGGAAGCAGGTGGTAGGAGCTGAGGTTAAGTTCATGGAGAGCTGCGTAGGAGGTGACCTTGCTAGCAAGGGCAGATCGGCGTTTTAGACACATCCCCGGGACAGCACTATGGTAGCAAATGGGAAGTGGAATGGTATTGGAGGCCAGGGATATTAATTAGTTGGCTACTATCGTACTCCAAGAGAAGCCTCAAGAAGGACTGAATTAAAACGAGGGTTGTGCTCCGGACATGGAGAAGCTGGTATAAGTATAAACAAGAAAGTGAAACCACAACTCAAGAGTCTTTTGTCCTGGACGAGATGGAGGGAGTCAGGGATGGGGCTGTGCACATTCACTGTGCTGGTATTTAACAGCCATAACTAAGGGGGTGCCATTCACACTGTAGATATCTCAAATTTGTATGTTTATTAAGACAATATTCCATTAAGGTATCATCTTTCAAATCGTATACAATTTTCTGATAGAAAAAATGGATTCACAGAGGGGTGCCTTTTTAAATATGTATAAGGATCATATGGGTCGGGAGATCCCAAGGGTTGGGGGATTTTAGATAACTAGTGAATTCCTGAACTGTTAGGTAACTGCCATTGAGGGGCATATGAGATCCATGCCCATCTTAAAGATAGGGCTGTGATATTTGAGGATATGACTCAATTCTCAGGGGGTCCAAATGTATACCAAGGCCAGGCCACAGCTTGGATCGACTAAATAACTGAAAATAAAATTTTGGCTCTATAACATGGATACACTTTTTCTTCCGACTGAAGGTCAAGAGCAATGCCAATGGCACTTGTCCAAGGAAGGATGATTAATATCATTAGGGTCCCGATTCTATGATCAAGACCACAAACACAATACATTAGGGAGAAAGGGGAAGGGCCAAATTGGGCATTAAAAAGAGCCTCACTTGTAGGACCGTTTTCCAAAGAAAATGTACATATATGTTCGTATGTACATATATGTTCTGAACAAGGATGTTCATTTCATCATTGATTAAGCAGTGAAAAATTGAAAGCAGGCTAAATATTCATCAAGACAAAAAATGTTTAAATAAAGCATGGTATAATCTCTGCTGTGGAATATTATGCAGCTGTTTAAAGAACGTCATAAATCCACAAGACCTCTTGAAACTAATGATGTACTGTATGTTGGCTAATTGAATTTAAATTAAAAAAAAAATGTTCAGCACAAAACAACAACAAAAACAACAACAAACCACAGGACCTGTAATGGAAAGATGTCTGAGAGACGTTTTTCAAGAAAAGGACAAGCTACTAATTAGAGCGTAGAGCATGATACAATAGGGTATTTTTGTAAATGCACAGGAAAACATCTGAAGAATCTACACCAAACCTTAACTGATGCTTTCAATGGGGAACGGTATTGAGATCTGTGGGCTGGAGGTAAAAGGGGATTTTCATTATAGACCAATGCTGTCTAGGAGAACCATCCACGATGACGAACGCTTGAAATGTGGCCAGTGCCATAAAGGAACTGCATATTTTTAACTTATGGAATGCTGATTAATTTAAAGATTTAGATGTATTTCTTTTGTAATTATAAAAAAGAATCACAGCAATAAAATAAGGGGGCAGGGCAGGAAGACACAATGCGATTTTTAAATTTCTGAGTTCATATTTCTTTATTTTTGCTTCTATAAAACCTAGGTCATATTGGTTAGAAAATACATGAACAGGCTAAGATGTTGAGAATACACATACATGAGTCAGAGAAACATAAAAATGCCCCTATGGAGAAAGAAAAGAAAAGACGAAAGTTCTGGAGTATATTTTCCTAACTACTATTCCTGAGCCATAGTATTTTTCTGGGATCACAGCATCACGTCCCAGAGTTCTCCCTAACTAGCTAATGAGGTCAACTGATGGATAGAGCCGGGACTGGAGCCATCTGAGGTTGGATGAGAAGGACAGAATTTCTCTGGTGACAAATAAAGCTACTTTTACCCTCGGGTCCTAGAAAGCTGACTTTCTCAGGTGGGAGTTTCAGACAGAATTTGATGTCGGAGAGCTGGGGAGTGGCATTCTGAAGGTCTGCTGTTTCCGAACATTCTGTTCAGCTCAACAGCATAAATATCCGTCTGCAGCTCTTTGATGGTGGCAAGCTATTTATTTTCTGATATAGTTTCCAAAAGTGAGCAGCTCACCACTGCTTTCCTAGTGATCAGTGGACTGATCAGAAAGGAAAGGGGGAGGAATAATCAGGATACCCTTAGCAGGTGCTTGCCGTAAGTGGGGCCACAGCTCAGACTGCCAAGTGCATGCCCATGAAGTCCTGAGTCAGCAGAGTGGACCATTTGTTTAATTTAGAGATGCTTCACAGAGCCATCAGATAGTCCATCGCTTGCTAGAAACATGGCAAAAATAGATATGCCTCACAGGTTAGTGGAAGAAGGAATACTTGAATATTGAAACACGACATAATTTAAAAGTTCGTTAGTTGAAATGAAAACCCAAGTTGTGTTTTCATCTGGAAAGGGCTGCAGAGGGTTGATCCCTAGCCCATGTTTACAGAAGCGGGATGTGCCCACATTCCTTATAAACTCAAAGGAGACACAACCCTGATTTTATAGCATAACCACTGCATTCCAAGGTTTCCTTACTTCTGAGTAAAATAATTCAGCAGAAAACAATTAGCCTTTTAAGTAGCTAGTCATCGTCTGCATTTTCAGAACCAAATCATGTCACCTAAGTTAGTCTACTTGTGATAACAAAATTTACATTTGTTTGGCATATTGCGTGGTGCTATTTGAAATCGCTAATACGCCTCTAACGCTGCTTTATACAGGAAAACAAATTAAATCTGCCAATTGTAAAGAAATTGCATCAATATATGAGATGTTAAATATGATGCTTCTTTTTAAGTACTTTCTTAAGGCAGGCCTTAAGGAATCGATGATGAAGAATGTGAAGTTTGTGGCTTATTTTAGCCTTCCCAAAGCCATTTATATTTACGAATGCCATCCTGAGTGGGCTCTGGAGTCGAAGTGGCATCTTCATTGTGTACTTAAACACCAGCCTGCATCGATGCATCGGAATGGGGCATAATGCTGAGAGTTTCTGATCTAGCATAGAAGTTTCTGGGGAAAATAAACCTTTTTCCATATTAGGCCTCAGAGAACATACCCATTAAAAATTCCATTCAAGGAAAGTCACCATTTGTATAATTGATCAATTTAGCCCGTTTGAAACGTTTGTCACATTAAAGGGGAAAATCCTTATAAAGCTGGAATTGTAAATGTTTTTGAAAAATTCCCATGTTTCATCAGTCATCGAAATGATGCATTGAATTTGAATCTCCTTTAACGGGCATGACATCATGGCCCACGGGAGAGAGCTGAAATTAATCAAGGTAATTCTGTTGTATGACCTACTTTGGCATTTTCATCTGATGGAGCCAGGAAATGGGCTGGCTAATAGTCCATTTTGGAGTATTCTAAGATCTTAGCAATTCCATATTTAAGGAGGTTAATAGGATACTAATTGGGGCCTAGGTGAAAAGTTCACAAGAAAAATGAACTCACCTGGATATGAGGACTCTGCACAGCCTGGTGGCCTCCCCTTTACAAGGACTCTTCCTAACGGCTTCACCTTGGAGCTCAGAGGGGAAGAAAGCTCACACCTTGGGAGATTTGCACAGCCAGCATTCTGTCTCCTGGTCCCTGGGTAACAATGGCTGGCCAAATGCCAGGGTCACAGGCCACTAGCAAGATCAGCATTCTGCTCCTTATGAAACGGAAGTAAGGGAAAAATTCCAAAGGAGGAAAATTCATATCGAAAATAAGGCCTATCTCAGGGCTATTATGAACTTTTAGGAAAAGCACATGTTTTGTGAAGACTTAAGAAGTCCCCATTTAAAAAAAAAAATCAACTTCTATTCATCACCTCTGCAGAAGTAAAATTAAACATTTGTTTTAAACAAACACGAAAATCCTAAGCTTAGGTCATTATTATTGTCTAGCTAGTAGCTCTATTCATCGAGACCAATATGGAAGGCGTGATAATATTCTTTCTCAATTTTCTCCCCTGTAAATATTTGCAATAACTCCCGGGTGACTTGGGAAATTTGTCAAGAGAAAAGGCAGGTCTCTGAAATATTTCAGCCTCTCCCTGTTGCCTTGCTGCTGCCCTGACAGGGCTAGACGATCCCAATGCCACCTCAAAAATGTCATCACTTCTCACTTTGTTTTCATTATAGTTTATCCACTGTAACACGCGGTGCTTTCCTTAATATTTTCCTAGCTTTTGATGTACAGAAAGAGTTAATAGTTTCTCTACCATAAAAGCTTATGGCATGTCTTTCTGTCTCCCTCTCCATGTGCAATTCATCTTCCAAGTTTCCAGAAGCGCCTAGGATTTTTAAAAACAGCTGTAATCTGCGGTCATTGATGGTGGAGTAGATTGTTTGCCAAACTATTACCATAACTGTCAACCGAAATCAGAAAAATAATCTCATTGTGCTGGACAGATGCGTTTCCTGCATTATTGATATAGTCACTCCAGAGTAATAGAGAAATATAAAGCATTGTTCTATTTACAAAAGGAGATTGGCCAAGTCCTTGAAAGTGAGCATGAGGGACAGGCACTTACAGGAAGTGAGATATGGTCAACTCGGTAAAAGTTATGTGTCAGGGCCACGTGAGCTCCAGAGTCAGCAGTAGGAACCCAGAGCTTCCCCTCCCCTCGCTTTAGAGCCAGTTTTGTGGTGTGCTCTCAGAATTGTTAGGTAGAGCCCTGGGGAATTCATTGGATGGTCTTTACCCCAACGGTTTCTCTGAGTATGCACACTGTTCTAACGTGTTCACGACACATCTCTGGGCATCGAGTGAGTCGCTCCAGCCCACTGTATTACAGAGTAATTAGCTTTGTTTATTTCAAGCCATGATCCCAACATTCCACGGGAGCAATGAGTTACATATACCTTATGCCTGCTGGCTGTGAGAGGAGGGTCAGTCATCGTAGAGGCTCTGCAACTGCTCCGCCATCATCTGAGCCGTGAATAATGCTGAGTGATTCTGTTTGTTGAGTACACAGACCGTGAAGTACCAGGCACTTCACATTTATTACCTCTAATCCACAGAACATGCTGACCAAGGTAGGGATAACTTTTTTTAATCTCCATTTTACTGGGTGAGAAATCCACGTGCAAAGAGGTTCCAGAGATTGCCCGGGGTCACACAGCTCTTGGATCATTGATGTGGAATTTGAACCCAGGCCTACCTTCAGAACACAGTTCCACGCGATCATCCTCCCTTCCCTTTTATTGAGATACAAGCAAAAAATATATGATGCTTTGGAGTATTTGTCTCTGTCCAATGCACCCTCCTCAAATATTTATAATCACACACACACACACACACACACACACACACACACAGAGCTATTTTCCTTACAGGAGAAAAAAATAGTGCCAAGACTCCCCTGTTATGCACTAACAGGCATTTGACAAGATGGGTGAAGACCACAGCGCAAGTTCATAAACAGGGTCAGCACAAGCACCTAGAATCTTCTCAGTAACATGTTTCCAGATAGTTCTAGGCAGAAGTTTGTGAATGCTGACAGTTCCATCCTGAGTCCAAGGCAGACAGCCCAGAAGTCTAAATTCTAATCTGGCCCACTCAAAGTCTCTATGGCTTAGTTTCCTCTCTTTTTATGGGGGGGGGGGGAAAGAGGTATAAGCCTGGCATACCTTTTAGAAACAACATGAGAATTTATTTATTAACAACCCAAACTATGTTGTAAGGAGAAGTTCCTATGAAAACATTGTATAGTGTCCTTCAGAGAAACCTGAATTAATATTACAATCAAAGGCCATATGATAAATTAATTCACATCCTTCCCCCAAAGTTCATTATTATTGCCATGTTTCCTTTTGTTAATTATTATTTCCAGGGAAATGTGTCAGTGTTTAGAGATTCTGAGAGGGAAGTAGGCATGGGTTTTGAAGTGGGTTGGGAAGGTCTGTTATATGGCTATCTCAAGTGATTTATTGTAGCTTCAGCCAGGGTGTGATGGCTTTAATCCAACCACACTCTTGCCTTACTTGAACCCTTGTCTTGGGAAGACGTTGGGGAGTAGACCACACGGACTGGCCTTCTGACCCACCGTCTCAATCCTGTGACAAGAAGCAGCTGAATGAATTAAGCCACTGCAATGGAGTGGGGCCTCTGGCACCATTTGGGAATGAATCATCCACAGAAACAAGAGCACAGGCCATAGGTCTCTGGAAAACTGCAGCAAGTTAAACTCTGCCTGATCTGGCTGCTTTCTTGGCTCATCCAGTGTCCCTCAAGTTGAGAATTGGTTATCCTGAGGTGAGACAGGAAAGCAGATCCTATAAGTTTGAAAGGCAAAGAATGGGGACAGAGAGGCCATAAGTAGGGAAGGAAATGAAATGAAGCAAAAAAAAAAAAAAAAAGTCTTGTTTAAAAAAAAAATTCAAAGATATTCCACACATATCCACACACCACACATACAGGTACTTTCTTCATGTTCACGTGAAGATATCTTGCCCTCCTTCTCAAAGCATCTTTCGAAAACAACCCATACAGCAAGGACCTATTATTTGAAATAACCCATTTCCAAAAGGTAATGTTTCTCCTTGGATACACAAGAAAAATGAAAATACTGTAGAAGTCGGCAATGAGAAGATGGTCTGACATTTTTTCTCCTATTTGTTGTATCAATTATGTGGAGAGTGTTTAACAATTACGTTTAAACCTCCAAATATTTGTTTTATTTTTCCTTTCGGGTGTGTTAATTTTTGTTTCATGTGTTTTGAAACTGTTATTAGCTGGATATACATTTAGGACTGTTAGGTTTCCTTGGTTATTTCAGCACTCTGAAATATCTGCGTCTCTAGTAATGCTCTCTGTCTTAAAGCCCATTTTGTCTGATACTGATAGAGTTGCATTAATCTTCTTAAGCTTATTGATTGAATGGTATATCTTATTTGCACTCTTATTTTCCATCTGCATGTGTTTTTATATTTAAAGTGCTTCCTGTAAACAACATATAGATGGGTCTTGCTTTTTTTTTTTTTAATCCAGTTGACGATCTAGGCCTTTATTTAAGTGATTAGTCTATTTACATTTAATATAATAATTTTTTGTTTGTTTGTTCTGAGCCAACCTTCTTTGTATTTGTTCCTTCATCCCACATGGTCTTGGTCCTTTGATTATCTTTTCCTGACTTATTTGGGCAGGTCCCATATTCCTAAATATTTCACTTATTTTGTTGGCTTTTTAGCTATTCTAGTGTTGGCTCTAGAGATTACAGGATTAGCTATAAGTCATTATGGTCTGTATTCAAATCACATTATGCTTTCTTATGTCCAGTGTATATTACCAGAGTATCATTTAGGTTAGCTTTTTCTTTTTTTTTTTAATATTTTTCTTAGGTTTCAGGTACAAATCTTATAGATTAGCTGTTCTCAGCCTTCATTTTGGATCATGAAAACCTTTGGAGAAGTGGAGAAAAGTTCTGGATGACCACCCGTATATGTGCACACACATCATTTTGCAGGCTCACAGAAGTGCAGGTCACAGTCTGCTTTCCAGATGACGTTTACCTTTCAGCCAGCCTTTGTCTGGAGTCTGAAGTAGAAGTTCCTTGATGTTACTTAAGAAACAAATCAGAAAGAAAGGGAATATCATCAGAGGATGCAGGTTAACAAGGGATGGGGTCAGGGGCAAAGAGAAGGAAAAATCTAAATTCAGAATCATCCCAGAATTTGTTTATTGGTATGTATTTTTAACTCCCAATTATCATGATCCTACCATGGGTCATAGAGGGTGCCAGTGTCTTAACCGGGTTCTTTATAAAAAGTTATCTTGAAATCTCCTAACAATCCATGAAATTTTGAATTTATAAACTTTTATAAATTACACATCTTGGGAAATGAAAAGTTGAACAAACTGGCTTCCAGATAGTTGAACTAAGCTGCATACAATTACTCCCGCATATGCAGATCCAGAATCCATAGTGCTGTCTTCCTGATCCTAAACTATCCCTTCTTCCTATACTCCAGATGGCCTGATAAACTTTCTATCATCCTGTTGCCTAAAAACACTTATTTTAGTTCAGAACAAACAGACTATAGTGGCGCGAATATAATTCAGAACACTTTTGGGATGGTATAAGTGGTGAAGTGATTTCTCCTAAAACAAGACTGGGTGTGTTTTCCAATACGCTGGTCTCCAAAACTTTTCTTCTAACCTGAGCACTGGTGAAGGCACCCAGGTAATGTTAGTAGAGCGATTGCTGAATGGAATGAACACAGATTGACTCATCCTCTAGGTGAGGAGGGAGTTCATTGCTCTGTTTATGGGCACCATAAATTATTGCTTAGTACATTTTCTGATAAGTAAGGACAAAGAAAATGGCGTCCATCTCACTGACAAAATTTGGCTTGTTCACCCAGAAACATGGTCTCCTGCTGATATGTATATATAATGTCACTGGGATTTGGGTGTTTTCTGTTGACTTACCGGATGGACTTGAGAGGAAAAAAAAAAAACAACAACAACTGGGCATGTCAAAACGTCTCCTTCGTGTAAACTGGAAATAGTATCTTCTCAAAATATAGCTAACTTTTACAAAAGAGCTAAAAAGTCTCCTTAGAAGAATCGTGTATGATAGGAAAGACCCATTTGTCCATAGACAACTATTTTTGAAACATGTACCGAGACTCAAGGAAGTTACCGAAACAATTAAGAATTGATGCAATTAACCTTTGTATTTTAGTTTTGACCCAGGCTTTATAACTGCCTCTTAAACTCTGGAATACCCTGAGCTCTGGGTGTCGGCATGTTTGTTTGTACACACACACACACACACACACACACATATACGCTTACACAGATACACCAACTGCAATAGCATTTTTAATTGAAAAGCATAAATTTGGACTGCTAAATCTATTAACGATTTGTTTTAATTAGGAACCCAGCTGCTTCCTGAGATTTTGCAGTCTGGGTTTCAGAACTTTTGCCATACTGAAAATGAGTCTCAAGTGGGTTGCTTCAGTCTTTCAGATCAGCATTTTTAAAGACTTGTTGGAAGGGGGAACTGCAAATGCTTCTCTGCTGTAAAATTACAGCTGCCTTTGTCCTTGGGTTAGGACGGGGCTGCCTTATTAGTGTAGCCAGTGCCCTGCCCCTGACCTCTTGCGTGGGCATGTGAAGTCTAGCAGGCTGCCCGATCCCTGGATCACCTTGCTTTTAGACCTTGCCAACTTGGCTCACAGAAATGCAGCATCATGGTCGATTTTGAGGTCCCTACTTATCCCACTATCGGTAGGGGGAGCTGTTACTTAATTGAAATCCAAAGCATGAAAAATACCTTTTTTAAAAAAATACTTTATTAGCTAAAAAGACAGTTCCTATGCGAGTCAGTTCAATGAAGTAGGGTCTGAGGAGCAACAGCAATTTTTTTTTAACCTCGTTTCTGATGTTCAGCTAATGCCAGTGACATAACTTGTTATTTGGGTAACGTTAAATGGAGTATAACACATTCTGTTCATCAGTGAGTATGGAAGGCATTCATTAGTGTATTCATGCACTCACTCATTTACTCATTTATTCATTTAATCCATATTGATTGCCTACTATGTAAAAATGCACAGGGCTAGGAATAGGAAGATTACTAAAACACTGCTTCTGCTTTTTAGGAGTTTATAGTCTAATGAATGGAACACAGAAGCAGAAAAAAAAATACTGTAGAGTGTGACAAGTGCTAATGGAGGCATATACAACATGCACTGGGAACATGGGGCAAGGATTAGCATGATTGGGCTGGAGGGAAGAGGGTCAGGTCAGGTGTTTGTGGTACAGGAAGGTGCTTATGAAATATTTGTTGCATACATACTGATATAATGATGAATGAATGACAAAAGAATGAATGAATGGGTGGAGAGAAAAATGAGTTGGTTGGAAAGTGGGATGGAGAAGATCAGACAGTCTAGGGAAAGTGGTAGGAAGAAAAGCTTAATAAAAGGACCTGGTACAACTGGAAACTATGAGAAGCTTGGTATGGTTAGAAGAGTGTACCATGGCAAGAACTTTACATGGTGCCAAGAGGTGAAGCTTGCAAGAGGAAAAGGAAACTTCATGGAAGGCTCTCTGTGCCAAGGTAAGGAGTTTCAACTTGATTATCAAAAAGCTGCTAGATCAGAGGAGAGATGAAGTCAGATCTGTTTTATAAAAAAGGTCTTTGGGGCAATGATTTACATGATGGTGTAGGAATGTAAGAGTTGAGGCAGAACGGAGCAGCATAATTGGAGATATGTGTAATAATACAATAATTCTGTAGAAGTCTGAACTAAAGATTATGACAGATTGGAAAGATATTTAGAAACAAATCAGCAGGACCTAGCAGCTCCCCGAATGTGGGTCATGAGCATTGTTTCAGGGAAAAAATACTCCATTCCTTGTATTCCTTGGTAAGTACAGATCCACTCCTTCATGGAGAAGCATTTTCCTAAACATTGATGGATATACATCAATTGCAGTGGATTGCTTGCTGGCTATTTCAAGAAGTCACCTGAAGAAGTCAGGCAGCAATTAAAAACAAACAAACCAAAAAGCAATTAAAGTATAAAGCATGGCTAGCCAGTGTCAGTTTATGTATAAATTCAATTCTGGATGGAATACTTAGGAATACCGTATATGAACACAAAGAGACTTTTATCGTTGTGCTCAAGTTTATTTATTTATCATTTAATTTATCAAGAAATTAGTCCATCATTGATAAAATAGGGGATAATTATAGAATAGGAGTTGATAAATGACAACCTGTGGGACATACCCTGTGCCCACCCTTTCCCACCTGTTTTTGTAAATAAAATTTATTGAGTAAAGTTTTATTGGAACACAGCTAAGCTCATTAACATATTGCCTCTCACTGCTTTTATGCTACAATGGCAGATTTGAGTAGTTGCTACAGAGACTGGATGGCCCCAAAAAAACTAGAATATCTACTATCTGGCCTTTTAATAGTAAGAGTTTTCCAATTCCTGAAATTGAATAACAGATAACTCTTACCCTGGAGAGAGTTGAAAGTAAGAAAATCAAAGGGAAGAATACATCACTTACTTGGAAGACTGATGTGTTTTTGTCCCATTACTTCTGGGCTCTTGGGTGAAATAGGAGACAAAATGCTCAGAAGTCTTTGGTGGAATATTGATTCATTCAGTTGACTTGTGGATGTGAGATGGGAAGTACTTCATACATGTGACACCAAGAGCAACAAGTAGAAATGTGGAGGTGACCTAGTTAAAGGGTCATTGAATCCTGTAGGCATAAACCAAGATCCGGGCACCCCAAGGAGCAGCCACAGGAGGGCAGCAAAGTCACATGACATTAAAAATACCTACTTGAGAGCAATAGTCATCATTAGTGTGTACATTAGTGTGATGGACACCAAGCTCCAATGGAAATTTCCTTAGCATACATATGTATGACCAATGTTCTCTGGTGGATCCAAATTAAGAAATATTCAGCAATAAAGCCAAATATATAAAAGTAAGAAAGAACTTTGATTAGGATGTGTCAGTATAAGAGACTGAGAATGTTTACTTCATAACAGCATTGATACATTTCCATTTCACTAATTAGTAGGCACATTTTTGACTCTCACAGAAACCCAACATGAACTCATTGTAGCACCTAGCCCTTCCATGGAAAAATATAGGTCTATTTTTGTTTTTGTTTTTGTTTTCATAATGAGCATTGAGGAATAGCATTCCATTTTCTTTTTCTTTCCTTTTTTCCTTCCAACATTTGTTTTTTCAGTAGTATACCTGTGTCAAACATTGTGCTAGAGAAAAGGGATATAACATAAGAATAAAAAGAGAGTGGTGTAGTTATTTTATGATTTCAAAAGTATACCCACACAAAGAATAATAAATATCCCTAAAAAAAAACATGATTTAAAATTTTAATTTAGTTTTTCTTTCCCTTTGTTTGCCCTAATTCTGACCAAATATGAAATTATTTCTCAATTTCGAGGTGTAGACAAATGTTTTCAAAATCTTTGGTTTGGTGAACAGAAGTTCTTAATTTTAGTGGAGACAGATGTGCCTATTTCTTCTGTTCTGGTTTGTAGCTCTTGTTTAAGAAATCTTTTTAAAAATTGGTTTAAAATAAATTTGTATTAAATGTTTCATTAAACTTTGAAGTCATTAGAATACTAACATCTATATTACAGCTTAACGAGTCCTTTCTTGACTGGGACCTGGCCACTGCTGACCTTTTTCTAATTAACTCTTGTCACTGGTAGGTGTTTCTTGTTTGCGTGTGGTACATCTATAATCAATGTTCGCTGGAATGACTGTTTTTTATATCCCTGATATTTTGAGAGAAAAGTTAATAATTATTTGCACCTTCGTGATCAGGGTCAATTTTAACCAGATCTTCCCAACTGAAGAGAAAAGATTGCTCTACAATTATAACATTTATAAATGTGAATACTTTTTCCTTTGATTATTCTGATAGTTAAAACCTTAGATTTNNNNCAGGAATTTGAGTAAAAATAATTAACTTAGTAAAATCATGGATGTGTGCGTGTGTGTGTGTGAGAGAGAGAGAGAGGTGGTGGTTGGGTGGGAATCTCAGCTTTGGAGTAGTCATAAAAAGATGTAGGCATGTATTTATATTTATATCTCTTGTTTGTTGACCATAATCCATGTAATCTCTGGGGGAAAAAAAAGTTTGTGAGAAAATAGGAATTTGAATGCTAAATGCAAATCCTTCTTACCCTGTTTCACTTTAAATAATTTCTCCATGTGGCATGTCTTTCTCATCACAAATCCTCTGAGATCTGCTTACAGGATGTTCTGTCAGCCTGGCAGGGAGAAGGACGTTCAATTTAGGCGTGATCTCCAACCAACTCACAGTGCATAGTTTAAAAACTCCATTTTGGCATTTAGTGAGGTTAAAATGGGCTATTTGCATTTCTCCCAACCAAGTCACGAGTAGAAGAGTCCCTAAGCGTGAACAAGCAGAGAGCCTCAGTAAACAAGTAGAAGATACAGAATTGTAGCCAAGCACCCCCAGGTTTCAAAAAGACGTGTTCATAACAGAGAACACACTACTGAGTGACCCCTACAAAAGTCAGTTTACCAACATGCAGGCCAATATATGTAATTTTGCTAGTTCACTGAAATCACAGTTTTCCCAAATTCGTTCCTTTGTGAAAGACACATATTACAATAATTTTTTCTCATTAAAGACAGAAACAAAGATCAGGGGCACGTGGGTGGCTCAGTCAATTAAGCATCTGAGTCTTAGTTTCAGCTCAGGTCATGATCTTGGGGTCTTGAGATCTAGGACCATGTGGGACTCTCCGCTGTGCAATGGAGCCCGGTAAGCAGATTCTCTCTCCCTCTCCTTCTGCACCTCTCCATCCTGTGTTCTCGCTCTCTCCCCCCCCCCAAAATAAGTAAATAAATAAATAAATAAATAAGCAAATAAATAAATAAAAAACAGAAACAAATATTAGATGAAGAAGTGAAAAAAGAAAGGAAAAGAAAGAAGGAAATTAGTTTCCGAGAATACTTGTAAGCTTTGTACTTAGCTCACCATCCCTATGTTTCTTGAGCCCCTTCAAATGGGAATATATTTTAGGATAAAAGCAAAGGCTCTTCCTTTTGAGAGGCTTACACTTTATTTTTTATTTTTTTAAAGATTTTATTTATTTATTTGACAGAGCTAGAGACAGCCAGCGAGAGAGGGAACACAAGCAGGGGGAGTGGGAGAGGAAGAAGCAGGCTCATAGCGAAGGAGCCTGATGTGGGGCTCGATCCCATAACGCCGGGATCACGCCCTGAGCCGAAGGCAGACGCTCAACCGCTGTGCCACCCAGGCGCCCCGAGAGGCTTACACTTTAAATAAAAACTATACAGTGTCATTTCATTGCATGGTGATATATGGCATTTGGACTTAAAAAATAACCTTGGGTTTTAAATTAAGAAAAAAGATACAGCTATTAGGAAAAAAAGAGAGAATTCTATTTTTTTAGCAGCTGCTCAACATATAATATTTGTATTTACATTGCAGATTAAGATACGATGTCTATGCCTCTATATAACTGGAAGAAAAAACCACATCACCAAAAACTGGGACACAAACGGACCTTATTTAAGAAATTAATTAGGCCCTTAATTCAATAGCTTTAGCCAGTTATTTACGTTGCTAAGGAAACAATTAATAAGAGGCATACAGCCTTTAAAAATGAATTTCAGTGGCATTAGGTTAAATTGAAAAGGAAACTTCTGTTGGTATTTTGATTAGGATTAAATTGCAATTTTATAGTACATGGAGATTTGACAAATTTACAATGTTGTCTGCCCAGTTGAAGACAAACTATTTCTTCTCATTTATTTATGTCTTCTTTTGTGGTCCTTAGAAGTGTAAAGCTTTCTCTCTCTCTCTCTCTCTCTCTCTCTATATATATATATATATACGCACACACAGATAGATAGATATAGATATATAGATATTATCCATATTTATATCTCTATCTATATCTACCTGTACAATAAGTAAAGCAATTTGGCAGTGAAGCCAAAGTATTCACAGTTTAAAAGAATACAATGGAGAGTCCAGAAATGTACCGAATTGCATCTGGGAATTTAGGAGTTCATAAAACTAACATTTCAAATTTGTGTAAGAAAATGTATTCATCTTTCAAAACAAGTCTTTTCTAAGCATGACACATGATCTAAAAAGGGTGCACATAGCATTTAGAAATTTTTGATGGTGACTATCACAAATCAGGTAAAAATACAAGGAGAAAACTGAAAAAATATGATATATGGAAGAGTAATTTCATCAATACAAAGAGCTTCTACACACCAGTGTAAAAGGCAAAAAAAAAAAAATCAAATATAAAACTGGGCAAGAGATTCAAAAAGGCAATTCTCAGCAAAATGAAAACAAATAGCTAAACAAAGGGAAAATGCCAACCTTGTTAATTTTGAACAGATACTAAATACAACAAAATTATATAGCATTTTTTCCATAAGATTGTCCATCTTAAACAGTATTTATTATACTCAGGTTAATGGAGGTAAGGAGGGATAGGCACTTTACTCTTTAAGAGTACAAAGTGCAGTAAAATTTGGACAACTTGGAAATATCTATTAAAATTGTAAATTCACATACCCTTTGATACAGAAATTCAAATTATCTTACAGACACATTAGCACAAGTAGCAAATGAGTTATATTTATTTTTTATTTATTGTAATGCTGTTTGAAACATCTAGTAAAAGAAGATTGTTTTGTACATGGATATGAGGCCACTTAAACAAATGATAATAGAAAACTATGCTTTCATTGAAGCATTAAATAAGTATATACATGCATTGATTTAGAAAGCTATCCAGGATATACTGATAAGGGAAAAAAGCAAGTTGAAGAGTAGTAGGTGTGTTATGATTCTATTTGTGTTCGATATACATGTCTGTGTAGTTGCCAAGGTCTGGTATGAAATGGAGAGTATGATTACGAAGGGATAGCATGAATGAGTTTTCTGGAGTGATGAAATTGTTTTGTATGGCAACTGTTATGTACCCTGATTAGGGCGGTGATTGCATAAATCTATAGATATGCTAAAATACATAGAACCGAAAATTATGTCAGAAAAATGGCAAAGAAGCTATAGGCTCTTGTTCCTCCATGAACACACTAACTAAACAACTAGAAATGAACCAAAATAACTCTATAGAAACGGCTGGAAATTATCAAAGAGCTACAGCAACCAAGTAAGCACCCAATGGAAAAAAAAAAAAAAGCCACATTCAAAGTGGTAGGAAATTTCGTGGTGCTTTTACTTCCTCTTGCCCCTTCCCCACCTGGCATGTTATGGCATAGTTGAGAGGGACAGCAGTCTATTCCCAAGTTACTTCTGCAAATCAGAAAGAGAAGAGTGCACTAAATTTGCAATGTTTTAAACTATCTGTAGGCTGTCTGAGGGATTGATCTCTCTCTATATATAAGCCCAGATGATTGAAAGTGCTTTGGATCTTGGGCTAGAAAAGGGTGTTAGAAACAGCAGGCATGACTCATCAAAACTGTAAGGAGATTGCAGACCTATAAATGCCTGGAAGCCAGAGATTATGAACAGAATTCAACAGACCCACTAAGGCTCTAAGAAGTAAGAGTGAGACTCTGAGGAAAATTGAAATACTTAAAAATAGTCATGTATACTGGACAATGCTGGACAATGAGGAAGGGAAACCACTACAAACAAAGCCAGGGAAGACATATACCCAAAAAAGATCATAGAATAATGTAATTTTTTAAAATTTACTTTTACTTTTTTTAAAGATTTTATTTATTTATGAGAGAGAGAGAGAGAGAGAGCACCAAGCAGGGGGAGGGGCAGACGGAGAGGAAGTAGCAAACTCCTTGCTGAGCAGGGAGCCCAATGCGGGGCTCAATCCCAGGACTTTGGGATCATGACCCAAGCAGAAGGCATACACTTAACTAACTGAGCCACTCAGGCGCCCCTGCAAATGCCCAATTTTTTTTTTTTTTTTTTAGATTTTATTTATTTATTTTGACAGAGAGACAGCCAGCGAGAGAGGGAACACAGCAGGGGAGTGGGAGAGGAAGAAGCAGCCTCCCAGCGGAGGAGCCCCATGTGGGACTCGATCCTGGAACGCCGGGATCACACCCTGAGCCGAAGGCAGACGCCTAACGACTGCGCTACCCAGGCGCACCCCCGCAAATGCCCAACTTTTATGAAAAGATCATGAGGCATAAAAAGAAACAGAAAACATGACCCATTCAAAAGATCAGAATAAATCTCCAAAAACTGTCCCTGAAGAAACACAGCTGTCAGACTTATTAGACAAAGACTTTAAAACGACTATCTTATATATGCTTAAAAAGCTAAAAAAAAAAAAAAAGTAGCATGGACAAAGAACTAAAGGAAATATGAGCAAAATGAGAATATCATCACAAAATAGAAATTATTTAAAAAAATTAAATGTTGGAGGTGAAAACTATAATAATTAAATTGAAAAGTTCACAGAAGAGGTTCAAAAGACTCAAACAAGCAGGAAAAAAATTAGAAAACTTAAAGAAATTTGAGATTATTAAGTCTAAGAAGCAAAAAGGTAAAAGAATAAAGAACAGTGAAGAGAACCAAGGGACTTATGGGATTCCATAAGAAGACCAGTGTATGAATTATGGGAATCCCAGAAAGAGAAGAGAGAGAAAGAGACAGAGAGCTTATCTGAAGAAATAATGACCAAAACCTTTCCACATTTGATGAATGGCATGGATATGTACAAATACAACAAGCTCATCTAACGTCAAGTAGGCAAAATCCAAAGAGGCCCACGCTGAGACACATTAAAATCAAATTGTCAGAAAACAAAGAAAAGGGAGAATCTTCAAAGCAGGTTGCCACGCACAAGAGATCATCAATAAGATTTTCAGCAGATTTCTCAACAGGCCAGAGAACAATGGAATAATGTATTTAAAGAACTAAAATAAAAACCAATAAACTGTCAATTAAGAATTCTGAATTGGAAAAATTGTCCTTCAAAAATGAAGAAGAAATTAAAATATCCTCAGGTAAACAAAAACTGAGACTGTTTATTACCACTGGAATGACCTCTAAAGAAAGGCTACAGGGAATCTTTCAACTTGAAATGAAAGGATGCTTGACAGTAACTCAAAGCCATATGAAAATAGAGTTCTCCAGTAAAAACAAATACATAGACAAATATAAAAATCCGTATTATAATATTGGTTTAAACTCCACTTTTTATTCTTTTATGGTATTTAAAAGACAAAAGCATAAAGCTATTTATGTCTATGTTAATGGATACTAGATATGTAAAGATGAAACTTGTGACCTCAATAACACAAATAACACGAAGTTGTATGGAGTATTGCTATACCAGAGTAGAGCTTTTGTATATAACTGAAGTTAAGTTGTTAGTTTAAAATAGACTTAAAAATGTAAGCGTATATATATATATATTTACATATATAATCTTTACATATATTTATATATATTTATATTTTTATGTATATTTTACATATTTTATATATTTATATATAATCTTATATATTTATATACTATATATCGTATATATTATATATTTATATTTATATATATAATCTTTATGATAACCACAGAGAAAATATCTATAGAATTTACACAAAAGGAAACGAGAAGAGAATCATAATGTGTAACTAAAAATGTCAACTAAATACATAGGGAGCCAGCAAGGGAGAAAATAAGGGACAAATTAAGCCATAAGACATCACAGAAAACAAATAACAAAAGGGCGGTAGCAAGTCCTTCCTTATGAATCATTACTTAAATATGAATGGCTCAAACTCCCCAATCCAAAGACACAGATTGGTAGCATAAAAAAGAGGATCCAACAACAGGCTGTCTGCAGTAGACTCACTTAAGATCTAAGGACATGCATAAGTTGAAAGTGAAAGTATGAAAAAAGAAACTCCATTCGAATTGCAACCAAAAGGGAACACGAGTGGCCATACTAATTTGAGACAAAATAGACTTTACATCAAAAACTGTTACAAGACTCAAAGAAGGAGGTTATATGATGACAAAAGGATCAATTCACCGAGAAGATAAAACAATTATAAACATCAAACGTCAGAGTTTCTAAATATATGAAGCAAACTTACAGAATTGAAGGGAGAAATAGACAGCTCTACAATAGTGGCAGGAGATGTCAATACCCCACTTTCAATAATAGATGGTACAACTAGACAGAAGATCAATAAGAAATGATGGCTTTAATAACACTATAGACCAATTGCACATAACAGGTATATGCAGAGTGCTTCATGCAACAGCAGCAAGATATACATTCTTCACAAGTGCACCAGGCAAGCGTACGGAGAAACTGAAAGTCATATGTTGGTGGGAAGTAAAATGGTGTAGCTGCTATAGAAAGTAGTATGGTGTTTTTTCAAAAAATTAAAAATAGAATTATCATGTCATCGAAAAATTCCACTTTAGGGTATATACTCAGAAGAACGGAAGGGAAAGACTCAAAAATATATTTGTGCATCCATGTTTATAGTAACATTATTCCTGCTGGTCAAAAAGCTGGAAGTAACCCTAGTGTCCAACAGTAGATGAATGGATAAACAATTTATGGTCTACATATACAATGGAATATTACGCAACTTTAAATAGAAAGGGAATTTTGATACACGTTTCAACATGGATGAAACTTGAAGACGTCATGCTAAGTGAAATTTGCCAGTCACAAAAGGACAGATATTGTTTGATTTCCCTTATATGAGGTAGGAGGAAAAATCAAATTCATAGACAGAAAATCGTATGGTGGTTACCAGGGGCTGGGGCGGGGAAGGAATGGGGAGTTAATATTTAACGGATGTGGAGTTTTAGTTTAGGAAGATGAAAAATGTTCTAGGGATGGATGGTGGTGATGGTTGTACAACCTTGTGAATGTACTTAACGCCGCAGATCTATACACTTAAAAATGGTTAAAGTGATAAATTTCAGCTTATATATTTTACTATGATAAATAAAGCAAAAAGCATCATAGATCTATATAGCAAAAAGGTCAATTTTACTGTGTGATCATTAAAAATAAAAACACATTTATATATATAGTTTTAAAAATTAAAAAAATATTAAACCATCATTAGTGGTTTTATCTTTGGAATAGAAAAATGCACTTGGAGAGGCTTGCATATTGTCAGCGTTTATTATTATCTTGTTTATTTTTAAAATCATGAACATATTTTATTTCAGAATAAAAAAATATTTACTAAAATGTCCCTTCTTCACTTAAAAAACGTGGTCTATGTCTTAGCAATGTCTTATTTTTGTTGGTCTCAAAAGGAGCTCAATTTGAACTTCGCTATGAGAGGCTGCCTTACAAATGATTCTTTCCCTCACACTTACAAAAAGATTTCTTTCTTTCTATTATGTTTGCCTTGGCCCGTGTAGGAGATGTATGGGATTGGTGTGTGTGTGTTTGTGTGTGTGCATGCATGTGCGTGCACGTGTGTGTGTGTGTGTGTGTGTGTGCACATTCGTATGCATCTATGGAAGCCAACAGTTACTGACTAGAACTGGAATATTAAGGGGGTATGTCTGCCACTCACTTTAGGACACTTCAAAGAGAACAGGACATAGATTGCCAATTCTAGTCTCTTCTGCAGGACTTAAAATAAATCCCAAGCATTCTTAACTTTTCTCCATGCTGTTGAGCTCTAACCACAATGTGTTCTGTCACAGCCCCCAAGGTAGTGTTCTGGACTAAAATACTCAGACTTGAGCAGAGGTATAGATGGGAAAAAGGTAATAGACCTTGGGGTGAGGCTGCCTGCCGGATGGGATTTCATGAAAGCCAAATTGAGATTTGCTTTGCAGAATATATAATAGAAGCTTCCAGGACAATCTGTTCAGGCATGCATTTGTAATGTACCCCGATAATAGTGTATTAGTTGGATGTAGGTGTATAGTGTATGTTGGAGATGAAATAAGCATTTGACTTTTAGTAATATCATTTGAAAGCATTGGTGATTTTCTTGTGCATGGGCAGATCGATTGTTGACAGGCTGGCCAAGTTCAATAAGAAACAAAGCTGTATCCAGTTAAAAACAGGGCCTCATGATAGTTTGGGATAACAGGACATGCCTTTTCTGGTAGGCTTTTTCTATTAGCACCTCTGGACTGGAGAATCCCTGTTCCCCACAGCCCCATCAAAGGAGGAAGACCTAGTTCCTTGGGGAAATACAGACTATTTGGACAAACCCACTGTCATGACATCTACCACCCATGGGCCATCTACTCTGGCCCCAGTAGTGAGAGTCATAACTCCTTATTCTTCTCTAAGTTTGTATTCCTGTCTCCTTTTCCTCCCTACTGGGTGTAAAAGTAGGAAAGATGCGTCACGAAAGCTTTCTTTTGTTTTACTCGTACTATGTGAGTCTTTTTCTCTGCATTTAGGAGTTCGGGATACGCCTCTCAATTCTACCTTTGGAATAAGAAAATTGATCTGTAACCAATATAAAGCTCAGAAGTTAAATTTCACCACATTATCACAGAGGCCAAGGTGGCGATGTTCAGAATGGGGATATGGTATACATTGATGTTTCCTGTTGTTTTTTCTGCTTTTGAGGATTTCCTTTCCCCTGACTGCTAACCACCGTACTCCACACCCACTTTTATACCAGGAGTGGACACATGTCCCAGCCTGAACAATCAGAAAAACCTAATGCTTTGAATACAGTATCACGATTATATGCAGTCATTTGTAAAAACATAAAAAGCACCTAATATGTGCCAGGTACTGTTGTAAGCATTTTATAAATACAAACTAATTTGATATTAAAAATAACAGAGAATGAAATCTGACCCAGACAGTACAGGATACTCTGCTGAATGGCCTGCTTACTGACTGTAGACAGGACTGAAAGGACAAACAAAGGATAAAGGGTACCCAGAGATCAGCAAGAGCTGGTAGCCTTGGAGGACAAGGAAGGAAAGACAGCTAGCCCAGCACAGTGACACCTGGGGCTATGAAGATGGACCCTCCTTTGGAAACTGTTCCTGGAGATACTCAACCACTGCCGGGGATATGTCCTGCAGCAGGAAGGATGTGAAGAAGAAATATCATAATCTCTGTCTTCTCTTGCTTGCCGGTCTTCTTCTAGGCCTTTCCATTGGTTAAGCTCAATGGAAGCCAGTTGCTAAGTAGCCGGGGAGAGGCCTGCCATAGCAGTTAGCTTCCCTGGACATAAAACTAGGCAGAAAATGTATCTGGAACGAAGAGCAAATGGAAAATAACCATCACACACCGCAAATCATTTTAGGAATTAAGCAGAGAACAAATGAGCAAAACAATAGCGTGAATATTAATGTTTTATTCTCTCCCTGACTTCATAAGCCCACTTCCTCTGTGGGTTTGAACTGCTGAAATAGTAAGCTGTCTATAAATATGAGAGTTCTAGCTGCAACGATTCAACAGAACATCCCAACACCCAGGCTGCCAGCTGATTGGGCAAAGCTTTTACATTTGCCACTTCTCTTTTCCAGATAATTCTAGGGTTAATCTCCCACCCTCACTCACACCAATCCAGCTTATGATATTGACCCTTAAGAAACACAGCATTGTTTGGGCGCCTGAGTGGCACAGCGGTTAAAGCGTCTGCCTTCGGCTCAGGGAGTGATCCCGGCATTATGGGATTGAACCCCACATCAGGTTCCTCCGCTATGAGCCTGTTTCTTCCTCTCCCACTCCCCCTGCTTGTGTTCCCTCTCTCGATGGCTGTCTCTATCTCTGTCAAATAAATAAATAAATAAAATCTTAAAAAAAAAAAAAAGAAACACAGCATTGTTTATATTATGGTGGAGAGCTCATACTATCAATTTGCACGTTAGTGAGACCAGTTATTGTTCTCTTCTATCATTATCTATTGAGTGGCAACTGGAGAGGTATCTGCTGAAAGAAAGAAAGAAAGAAAGAAAGAAAGAAAGAAAGAAAGAAAGAAAGAAAGAAAGAAAGAAAGAAAGAAAGAAAGAAAGAAAGAAAGAAAGAAAGAAAGAAAGAAAGAAAGAAAGAAAAGAAAGAAAGAAAGAACGAAAGAAAGAAAGAAAGAAAGAAAGAAAGAAAGAAAGAAAGAAAGAAAAAGAAAACGAAGGAAGGGAGGAAGAAAAAAAGAAAAACTACTTAGCTGTCTGATGAAATGTTTTAAATGCATAGGGTTCACCTTGGGGTTGGCCGCTGTTCAGATTTTATCCATTAATAACACACAGGGCTGCCTCTGTACTCACCAGGGTTGATAGGAAAAATAGTACTACTGATAGGTCCTTGCTTTGCCCGAGGGAAGATATTCCGAATGCAGGTTCTTAGTCCCTATACACACACGTGTACATATGTACACACACCTAGTTTACACGCATGCAATGGTACTTCCTGAAAAAATGTTTTGTAATTAAATGGCACAGAAAAGGATTTTTGCTTTACAGAATATTTTCTTCTGATAGAACAAATTTTAAGAAAGCAGGTGATGCCTGTGTCAATGTTTGCCTAAGCCTATGCTTTACCCTCACACTCAGAACAGTATTAGTATCTTAACTCATTTCAGTTATTTGATACGATGTTTAGAAATGGAAGGCAAAGGGAAATACTGAAACTGTGATTTTTTTTTTTCAGTTTCTGCCCCACTAAACCTTAAGCTGACATTTGACTCTAAAAGAGAAAATTAGAATTGCTACCAGACACCAATATAAATGTATCGCCTTGAGCTGTTGGCTAACATTTATGTTCTTAACAGACTGCCCTAATTATTCCCTCTCACTCTTCTGGAGGGGGGGGGCACAGAAAGATGTTTTTTTAAAAAAAAACCCTAACTGATTAGGCTTCTGCCAAAGGTCAGTTCGGATGCAGCCTATGAAAAATTTGGCGTCATTTTGCTAAGGAAGGATTCTATGAACAATTCCCTGAACGTTGATGATGGAGTTATCTGAATTGTGTTGTACGGCTTTCTTTCTTGAGGTGTACTCGGAACAGCCATTTGCTATGGAGAAGAGTTACTTAAATGTTATTTCAGATGATGAGTCTTTAACGTATGAAAGCACGTAAAGGATGGGGAATGCTTGTATGAAGGAGAGAGATGATCAGTGAATTATTTCCTGAAGAGTTTCGCTAGGCAATTACATTTAACGCAAGAAAGGAATGGCTTTAGCACTTAGCAAAGTGAGAAGTTGATTGGCGAATTTTTCTTCATCTCCAAGATTCAAAAGTTTCAAGTTGACGAAAAACTGTTCAATCAAGTCATTCTATGCTGAATATTTATCTAAACCAATCTATTGGCACTAATGGTGTTCAGGGCTCAAGTTAAGGGAAGAGTTGCCCTTACCCCTATCCCTGGAAAAAGAATTGATCATCTCAGAGAAGTCATATCAGATGCTGAAGCAGTTGTCACTCTTGGATTCTCTGTGTTGGATTAAGCGTTTTATTTTATAATTATCTACTTTAAAAGGTTAGTCTCAAGCTGAATTGCCTTTTTTTATTTTAACCAAGAATCGTTCGCTGAATTAGCACAGGCTACAAAAAGTTGAGTCTGCAGCCAAAACTGCTGTTGAGTCAAGGCTTAATACTACTTATTCACTAATTAACTAAACCCTGTAAATATACTAAAAGACCATGATGGCTTAGAAATGTTTCTACACATATGGCATGCTTATTTTTAGATGTTTGTTGTATATTTTCCTTATAACTTGCCATAGAAGTGACATTGAATTCTTGGCTTTGACACTAACTGCATGACCTTGGGCAAAACACTTCGCCTTTTTAGGTATCAGGTTTTTAAATCTGCACAGTGGAGATAGTAAACACTTTACGGTGCTTATGTGAGGATTGAGGGAGCTAAAATATATTTATTCTTTTTTAAAAGCTTTTGGTAAAATGTCATAAAAGAATATGTTTATGGTGTGAAAGAAAATGATCACACTGAGAAGGAAATAGACTGAGGGCAAAATTTTATTTCTCCAGCCAGTCTTCTTTCTATTTAATTATTAATTTCCACCATCCAAAAGGTCACAAAAGGCATAACCGCAACAAAAATATCATTAAAACCATGATATAAGGACAGGGGCCAAGTGGAGAAATGATGAAAATTCAACTTAAATCAAAGAAAGTCAGAGTTATGGGAACTGGAAGACGATGTCCACAGCCCAGCGACAGTGTCCTTATTACGGCACAAAACAAGACGGCAGGAAGAAAAATAGGCTCTAGGTGGAAATTACATGCCCGGCATAACTTGAAGAAAGACGATGCCTAACCTTCAATATCACTCTGATTAACTAAAAACAACAACAACAAATCCTGGCTGAAGATCTCTCACGCTCCTACTGCAACCCATCCCAGTGTAAGACCCTGAAGAGAAGGCCCCATGGATTTTTCAGGGTATCCAAAAAAAAAAAAAAAAAAAAAAGTGGAGAAATACAGAAGATGAAATCTAGTGAAGAAGACCAAGTTTGTTCTTAAACTACCCCAGAAAAAGCAAGTCTACCTAAATCTAAAAAAGTATCCAAGTGGATCTCAGCATGGAGCATACGGCAGGGTTTTCAATGCATGTGTAATTTAAAGTGGCAGGCCCAGGCTAACAGGGCAGGCATTATTTACAAGGACCGGTGTGATAGAAAGAGACCATCTTTGAAACACATAGACGGTAGGAGAAAAAAGACACAAAGAAGAGAGAAGCACTCTTTGGCAAGTAAAGAGAAAAAGTACATGGGTGCATGAGGGGTGGTTAATTCGGAGTCCCAAAAGTCAAAAGAGAACTTTAAATGAGAAGCTTACAAGTCCCCTCCAGGTCCAAAACAGATCTGCAAACAAACAAAAAGACTAGCCACCATATCTGGACTTTACTATGTTGATAGATGAGAATTCTATTAAACTAGGAATCATATAAAACACCTCAATACCAGAAAATTAAACAAATGGAAAGTCAAAACCCATACAGAGCTATGATTACAGAAAATCAGGAAACAAAATCTCATACATATTGAATGATGATCAGTGCCCCTGGAAACAAACCATCCATGAAGCAGGAGACACCTGTAAGTTAATATCTCCAGCAGAATTAAATAGACCCGAACAAGCAATAAAAGTATGAAAAGCCAACTCGGGTCAGGAATTTCAAAAGTAAAAATTAAAAAATAATTGGCCCCCAAAACTGGAAGAAATGTAAAGAAGGTTGCTTTAATGCAGGAAAAAAATGGAAGAGAAAGACAGAATTGTCTCCCAAATGAATAAAACATTGCAAGTTACCTGAAGAAGAGACACAAATAGCAAGTTAATAAAGGTCATTAAAGAAAGGCGGGAAAACAGGTGAAAGAATGGAAATTGAAGGGCCCGAGAGAAAATATGAGAGAAGCACGAAAGGAATAACATTTACTAAATCAGAGTCTCTGAAGAAGAAAAACAAAACAATGGAACGGAGCTAATATTTAACCCAAGAAAACTTTCCAGAAGCAGAAAAAAGACTTGAAAATTATTACAAGAATTCAATCGATATATTAAAAAAAATCTAACTTTTCTAAATTAATCCAAGAAAAATCATTTTTATAGCTCTGACATTTGAAGGGCCAGTTGATTATACATAAAATTCTTCATTCACTGGTTTTTAACTGAGGTTTTTTTTTTTTTTTTAATTGAGGGTTTTGGGTGATTATGTGTGTGTTAATGTCGTTCTATGATTGTCTTATTTTGTGTGTTCATACAGAAAAGTGTAATGACTATCTCATTTTCTTGCCTGCGTTAGTTATTTGATCTTTTTGCCTGGAATCCTTGAAGATGTTTTATTTGCCTTTAAAATGTGATAGTTCTAGAAGGATGTTCTTGGAATTGATTATTTTGGGATTTGATAATCCTACTGGTTTCCAGTGAAAATATAAGTATTAACTGAATTTATGCATCTAAAAATAATGGCATATTTTTTAAAAATAAACATACTACATTTCAGAATCCATGGAATACATTTAAAGCAGTAATTAGAGGAAAATTTATGATGCTAATTGACATCTCTATTAGAAAAATGAAGGAGTGAAAATAAATGAATTAAATTCTCAGCTCAAAAGCTAGAACAACAAAATTTTAAAAAAGACAGGAAATAAAATAAAGCAGAAATGGAGATAAACAGTATAAAAATGAGAGATATAACTGACAAATTTAAAATTTGGGTTTTACAAAAATTAACAAAATAGACAAACCAGTAGCTAAATTTATCACCAGGAAAGGGACCTCCAAAATAAGAAATAACAAGGGGAAAAGAGCCACAGGAACAGAATAAAATTTTAAAGTCCTAACAGACTACTTTGCAGATTTCTATGCAAAGTTCTATGAAAACCGAGGTAACAATAATTTAAGGAAATACATTTAACTGAAAATGGCCACATTGCAAACAGAAAGCTCGAAAAGACCAATTTCCCTTGAAGGAATAGAAAATGCTATTAAGGAAATGTGCTGCCAAAGCACTGGTCCCGGAGAGCTTCACAGGGGTCCTACAATAACTTCAAAGGCCAGAGATAGTTCTCTAAGTTACTTCAGAGCATGGAAGAAGAAGGAAAACGTCCTAATTTCTTTTATAAAGCAACAGAAAACCAAGATCACTATTTCCTTGGTATATAAAAGCAAAAATATTAAATAAAATATTGGCACACAGAACACAGTGTGAAATGAAGATGATAACACACCATGACCAAATGAGATATGTTCTAGAGACCTGGTCAGTTCCCCTCCCTGTGCCCTCACTGACTCTTGATGCCCTCCCTCCTCCTGGCTGGGGCTCCCAGCTGCCTCACACTTGCTTACCATACTTTTCAGGCACTTTGGTCAAGAGTCTCTGACTGAGGGCTTCAGAGGGGAGGGGGGTGGGGGAATGGGATAGGCTGGTGATGGGTGATGGGGAGGGCACATATTGCATGGTGCACTGGGTGTTATATGCAACTAATGAATCATTGAATTTTACATCAGAAACCAGGGATGTACTGTATGGTGACTAACATAGTATAATAAAAAAACATTAAAATTAAAAAAAAAAAAAAAGAGTCTCTGACTTTATTGGTCCCATGACTTTGTAAGGTCACCAAAGGGAAAAAGTGGATGTTCAAAGCACTTTGAGTGAGGGCAAGGCTCTGGTAGAGACAACTTGATATTTAAAATGCAGTCCCAAATCCCATTTGGAATGGTTCACTCTTCAAAGCTGCAAAAGCTTTAGTGTTCTGAAATGATTGGTTCATATGATAATTTTGCTGTGTATACGCAGACTTGACAATCTGATGCAGAGGTTAAAAGTGCTACAGACGATACTCTGGAAACATTCCTAGAGTAGTCCTTCGTCTCATGCTCCCCTGTGGAGACCATCACCCTTCTCCTAGCTATGATTTCTCATAAACATTTTTTGACACATTTAAATGTAAAATGACTTGTGACTGATGAATAGTGAGTCCTTCTCTTATGTTGCTTTCCCCTTAAATTTGTTTAGTTCAATGGGCTCAATTATCGAGCACCAACTTTGTGCAACCCATTGAACTAGACTCTAGGATTCTTCCATTTTCCCCTTGATTAAATCATTTACAAAGTTCCATTTCCTTTCTTTGCCTTTTTGTTTAAACTTCAAAATGGCATTATATTTTATAATAATAATGATGATAATAATGATGACTATATAATATATATATAGTCATTATTATTTATATTATATGATAATCATAATTATTTTTCAAACCAAAAAAACCTCTATTTAATTTCATAATTCTTTAGGTTTTCTCTTTCTCCACTGGGAACATTTGATTAAAAGGCCCAGATTTTGTGATGGGATGATTTTTGCTCCTCTTTATTTATAGCAGGTCTGAAGTGAGAAATTTCTTGGAGAATTTCTTGCCAGGAAAATCTTTGTTTCCCTAAGGATTCCAGTGTGCTTTTTTTCATTCTGATGGTGAGAGCTATGTAAATTACTGTGTCACACATTTTTCCCTCACTCCTGAGAAAATCAGACTCTTATTTGGTATTTATTTACAATAGAAATATTAATCTGCATGGTAGGAATATGTCTTAGCTTTCTATTTTTCATCTTGGTTTATTTGTATTCCTCTACTGGACACGGGTTTTCATATAAGCTGCCTTATATCCTTTGGAAGGCCATAGTGAAAAAGTTAATAAATCATATTTAAAAAAAAATAAATAAAATTAAGATATTTAATATTTGAATGTCACTTAGAATTTGCAAAAGGTAGAGATACACTTTGTGGTCCTACTCATCTATTCCTCTTTTATGTCTTGTGCACTTTTACAGGCTTCCACGCGTGTGTTTTATACTTAATATGATCTGGAAAAGCAATATCTTCCTCAGTCAGGATCTTGCACCTAGGAGTAGCAGGAAGACAATGAGGTGACACTCCAGAGCGGATGGGAGGCCACGGCCACAGAAGACACTGCACCGATGGAATAATTTCCATTTTCTCTTAAAAACTCCAACAAGGTGTTGGCAATAACAGATGTGCAGACCCCAGGGTCTTCTTAGACCCCAGGATCTTTCTTTATTGTGGAAGTGGAGTTTTGTTTTGTTTTTCGTTTATTATTTATTGAAGTGTGGGTAGAGTAGGATGGAGTCTCTGGGGCTCCAGAAGCTGGTGGATGGGGCTGTATTGCCTAGAGAGGGAAGAAATGGAGTCAGTATCGCAAGTGCTCTGATTAATTTCCCAGATGGTGATGGACCGAGAGAACTGGGGTGCCCGCACATGAATTCTTCCCCTCATGTAAGGGAGTTCGGAGAATGAGGCAGGTTCTCTTGCTTTGAAATATTAAAGAGAATATCCAGAAATCTTGGTAGCATTTCCTGGGTCTGGAAAGTATAAAAATTAGGGGGGGGGGAATGTGAATGGTATTTATTGCTATCACTAAAATCTTTGTCTCATCTTTTTTTTTTTTTTTTAAGATTTTACTTCTTTTTTGGGGAGCATGAGAGAGAGAATGAATGGGGGAAGGGGCAGAGGGAGAGGGAGAAGCGGACTCCCTGCTGAGCAGGGAGCCCAATTCAGGACTCAATCCCAGGACCCTGTCTCATCCTATTCTTGAGAAATACATACCTGCCCTACTGAATGGGAAGAGGCAGAAATTAAAGAAAACATGGAGGAAAGAATATCACTGGTTAATATTTTAAAACTCATCACAAAGCTATTTGGGCAGAAGATATCACTAGACATTTTTCTGAAGACCAATGTGTTCTTATAAAACCAGACCTAAAAGATATTAGTGATGACAGTCAAGACTGTTGGGGGGCGCTTGGGTGGCTCAGTCGGTTAAGCGCCTGCCTTTGTTTTTGTTTTTGTTTTTTATAAAGATTTTATTTATTTATTTGACAGAGAGAAAGACAGCCAGCAAGAGAGGGAACACAAGCAGGGGGAGTGGGAGAGGAAGAAGCAGCCTCCCAGCAGAGGAGCCTGATGCGGGGCTCAATCCCAGGGATCCAGGATCACGCCCTGAGCCTAAGGCAGATGCTTAACAACTGTGCCACCGAGGTGCCCCAAGTGTCTGCCTTTGGCTCAAGTCATGATCCCAGGGTCCTGGGATAGAGCCCCATGTTGGGCTCCCTGATCAGTGGAGAGCCTTCTTCTCCCTCCCCCCCTGCTTGCGTTCTCTCTCTTGCTATCTCTCTCTCTTTCTCTCTCAAGTGAATAAATAATATCTTTAAAAAAAAAAGACTGTTTCACATGTTCGTGTGCTAATTTATGTATTGAGCACCTACTATATCTCTGGCAATGTACTAGATGTTAGAATACATAAATACCAAATACAGTGTTTTCACTTTCAGGAAGCTTCTCCTATGGGGGAGTCAGCTACTCTCCAAAATAATTGTACCTCTATGTGAAAACTATTAAAAGTTAGCATTTTTTCTATTGTAATATACAATGGAATATTACTCAGCCATCAAAAAGAACGATTTCTCAACATTTGCTGCAACGTGGACGGGACTGGAGGAGATAATGCTAAGTGAGATAAGTCAAGCAGAGAAAGACAATTATCATATGGTTTCTCTCATCTATGGAACATAAGAAGTAGGAAGATCGGTAGGAGAAGAAAGGGAAGAAGAATGGGGGGGGGATAAAGAGAAGGGGGTATGAACCATGACAGACTACGGACTCTGGGAAACAAACTGAGGGCTTCAGAGTGGAAGGGGGTGGGGGAATGGGATAGATTGGTGATGGGTAGTAAGGAGGGCACGTATTGCATGGTGCCCAGGGTGTTATACGCAAGTAATGAATCATGGAACATTACATCAAAAACTAAGGATGTATGGTATGGTGACTAACATAATAAAAAATATTATTAAAAAATGATTTAAAAAATACGTCTAATACTACTAAAGTCATTATCAAATGACATCTTAATTCTAAATATTGAGCCCGTTAAAATCAAATGGGAACATTTTTACTTGATGTCATTTTACTTTTCACACATCAGAAATCATAAGGATATCATGGTTCTTATTACCCATCACTCAAAATGTACAAGTTCGATGACGTATCTATGAAACAAATATCATCCTATTTGTAGAATATCACTTTCCCCATAAAAATTCATACACAGACGCACTCACACAAACATAGGCACTGTTATAGTGTCCTAAATAACAAATGTCCCAGCCTAATCTGTTGATCCTAATCTGTTTACCTGGAAATTCTAACCCACTAGGGTGAGCTATCAGGGAGTTACCCTTCTTAGTGTCTTCCATGGGCTTCGAGAGAAGAGTGGTGCGGAGACAGAATAAAATAGGCAAATGGGTCCTGGCACCAAGACTTCAAACTGGGATGGGGGGGGAGGCCTAGTGGAGGCCTGGGCTTGCTGGTGTGCTCACAGTGAAGGTACCTGGAATCCATCATGGTATCCTGTGTGATGGGCAGACGGGCACTGCTGAGTGGATCCTTGAGAGGCTCTTCAAGAGTCTTCCTACTTGGCTTCTGGTCTAGGCTCCTCTAAGGTAATGATGAAGCACAGGGCCCAAAGACTGCCAGGAACACAAAACATGACTTTTATTAATTTGTTGCATTATGGGAGAATGAACTGGAGGAAACTATGATGTTTCCCAGAAAAATAGAATTGGGAAAGATTGATGATAGGACTTGGGCTTGTATAGGGGATTTGGGGGAAAATTTAAGAAAGCAGGGGTATGTTCTGAATTGGGCATTGTTAGGAAGCAAGGGCAATCTGGTCGGGCATATGATTTTTATCTAGGAGGAGTAAAGCGAGGTGTTGCTATTGCTAAAGGAGCAGCAGGGAGGGGAAAGTTTGTTTGTTTTTGTGGTGGCATAGTGGCCTTTTTTTAATTAATAATAATATATTTTTATTACATTATGTTAGTCGCCATACAGTACATTCCTAGTTTTTGATGTAAAGTTCCATGATTCATTCTTTGCGTATAACACCCAGTGCTCCATGCAATACGTGCCCTCCTTAATACCCATCACCAGCCTATCCCATTCCTCCCCCCCGAAGCCCTCAGTTTGTTTCCCAGAGTCCATAGTCTCTCATGGTTCATTCCCCCTACTGTTTACTCCCCCTTTCTTCTTCCCTTTCTTCTCCTACCGATCTTCCTACTTCTTATGTTCCATAAACGAGTGAAACCATATGAAAATTGTCTTTCTCTGCTTGACTTATTTTGCTTAGCATAATCTCCTCCAGTCCTGTCCATGTTGCAGCAAATGTTGAGAAATTGTTCTTTTTGATGGCTGAGTAATATTTCATTGTATATATGGACCACATCTTCTTAATCCAGTCATCTGTTGGAGGACATCTTGGCTCCTTCCACGATTTAGCTAGTGGCCTTTTTGTGTCTATGTTGACACTTGATTACAGAGTGGTCTTGAGTGTGTGCTGTTCCATCAGGGTTAAGAGGGGATCCATCTGATCGCTCTCTTCTAGGAGATTGTGTTCAGTGGGGAACACCAGTCTGGTTCAATGAGGGCTCAGTGGGCAACTCAGAGAGAGGGGACCCGTCTTTAAAGCATTGTTACATTAAAGGGAATGAGCAAGGCCACTGCTTGTCAGTCTTTGTTCTGGAAAGCACTAGTGGGACACCTGCCCTCGATTACTCTGGTGGACATACAATTAATAGTGGCATTGGCAGGGTATTGGCAGTGCCTCATTTATTCATTCATTCTTTTTCATTCATGCATTTGTTCATTCATTCACTCATGCATTCATTTGAATATTTGTTGCCAACCTGTCAGACGGGGATTTACAAACATGAATATTGGTTGCAAAAAGACACTGTAAAGTCAAAGACTAGAGATATGATACAAAGTCAGCCAGAAAGAACATGTCAGCCATCTGAACCATGGACCTGAGCTACCTAGGACTCCCTTGGGTGGGAGCTGGGAGCACAGTGTGGTCTTGTTCCATAATGGTTACACACTTGATATTCCTAGTTGGGAAGGCTTCTGTTGACTGGTTGAAAAAGACTCATGGTGGTGGGAATAGAGATCTTTGGAGAAACTGGAATAGACTGAAAGGAAAGCACATGAATATCAGGGCATGGGCCCTCTCAGCGACCAAGCCTGATAAAGAGAGAAAACCAACCATTGAACAGCATGACAAAGACGACAAGAAGCACGGACCCTCTCTCTTCTAATTCCCACTCACATTTGATGACTCTGCATAGTCACTAAAAATGCTAGCTAGTTTAATAACTGTTTCACTGAGCAAAAAAAAAATATTAACATTTTATGGCACAAGAGAATCCTGAATCAGCCCATAGTACCATCATGAAAACTTGAGCAAAGCAAGTATCGACAAATTCAGAATGGCCATAACCATGTCTTCATTAGCTCTGCTCGGTGTTTAGAATGTCTATAAAGTGTTCTTTAAAAAAAAAAATAGAAAGCTGAATTTCTTTGGCAGGAAAGTAATTGTGAAGTTTTTAAGTAAATGAAACGGGCTCTCTTTGCACTGAAATGTAAAGTTCCCATTTCCTCTCTTTAAATGTTTAAAGGATTTTTTGTCAGTTTCAGCATGAAGAAACATTAAAATTCATCTCAGCCGAAACCCATAGTGGATTAAAAAAAAAAAAAAGATGTTAAATATCAGCAAATGGATCTGATAATCTGCAGAGTATTTCTGCTGTCAAAGAAGGACCGTGGGATAAAAAACACATGTTCTGGATTTGACATCCCTTGGCATCTTGTAAATAGCCTACACGAATCCATACCTTAAAACTGCCAACACCAGCAAAATTGTGCCCAAGTTTCTAGTAAGTTAAGCAAGCAAAGCAGAGAGAGGAAATGTGGCTAGATTGCATATAAAAACCCAAGGACCCCGAAAACTGACCTCGAACTCATTTTTCCAAGAGATCTTCTCTGCCCTTTTGCAGAATTGTCTGTTTATTTATAAATCAAAGAGCATTTGGTGGTATGTACGTATGAGTAAATAAGATAGAGAGAATAAACATGTTAGGTGGGGTGAAGGATAGTTAGGGTAGGTGGGTAGAATTTTCCATGTGAAGTAATCCCTGCTGAATAATGCAAAATAGACTTTTTCCATTATTAAAGGTTTCTGCCTCAAGAAATATTGAAGTGATCTTTTGGCCTGGATTTCTGGTATTTTAAATCCACCTTCCTCAATAGGAAAAAATATGCATTCATCAGTGTGTATCTTCAGATTCAGAATTCAGAAAGCTGAGATCTCATGATGCATCCTGTAGAGCGAAACTTTTGGTGAGTATCACCACACATCGAATTAATGGTTTCCCCCCAAACTCAATGTTTGGAAAAGATTGTTTCATCCACCATTTTTATTATTAGTTCACTCCTTTTCTTAAATTATTAATCAAGGAAATTGACAACTATAGCATATTTGAGCATATTATATGCTGTCATTGCCTACAATGAGTTATTACACCCCTCAAAACCAAAAAAAAAAAAAAAAAAAAAAACCCAAAAAACAAAAAACCAAAACAACAACAAAAAAACCCTCATTTTTTTCTTTTTTCTTTCTTTCTTTCTTTTCTTTTTTTTTTTTTTTTTTTAGGGTAAATGTGCATCTCCATACATGAAAAACGATGAGGGCATTTTTTGAGAATACATTGTACAAGAGATGATTTATCAACATCATTTTATGTAATTCTTTTCAGTCTGCAAGCTAGGAATTGGAGAAGGTTGAGGTCTATAAAGGTATACAAATTTCCTCTGGTCAAGGAAAGGCAAAGCTGAATTTTGAACACCTATCTGCAGGATGCTAAAATTCCTGTTGTTTTTTGTTTGTTTGTTTGTTTAATTGGTTGGTTGGGTTTTGTTTTTCTGTTTTTTGGTTGTTTTGGGGGTTTCATTTTGTTTTGTTTTTTTACCTACCACTCCCTGATGCCTTTTTGATAAATAGCTTAGTTGCCCATAGTTTATGGACCACAAAGTTTCTGGGGACTTCAACTAGGACACATCTGTTTCTCTGACCCTTCTCTCACCCTTCCACACTGACAAAAACACAGGTAGACATATTCCACTACCACGTCCAGGAACACAAATAAACACACAGAGTTTAAAAATAAAATTGCAATAAACTTGTGTTTTCTATTTGCAACTTGTGTTTTCTATGAATCCATAGAGCTCACCTTTTTTGATGGCTGTTTATGATGACACTGAACCATGATTTATTAAATATTTCTCTATGGACAGACATTTAGATTCATTTCTATTTCTTTCATTATTAGAAATGATTCTGCAATAAATATAAATATTTTTTTTGTAGATTTGCACAAATATTTCTGGCCCCCAGCATTCAGAATTTTGGGCATGTGAATCTGCATATCTTAAAATTTGAAAGTCATTGCTAAATGACCCTTTAAAAAGTCACACTGATTTTTTTAAAGATTTTTTAAGATTTATTTATTAGAGGGGTGCCTGGGTGGCACAGCGGTTAAGTGTCTGCCTTCGGCTCAGGGCGTGATCCCAGCGTTGTGGGATCGAGCCCCACATCAGGCGCCTCCGCTATGAGCCTGCTTCTTCCTCTCCCACTCCCCCTGCTTGTGTTCCCTCTCTTGCTGGCTGTCTCTATCTCTGTCAAATAAATAAATAAAATCTTAAAAATAAAAGATTTATTTATTAGAAAGAAAGAGTGAGTGAGCATGCATGAACAGGGGGAGGGGCAGAAGGAGAGGGAGAAACAGAGAATCTCAAGGAGATTCCACACTGAGCACAGAGCCCAACACAGGGCTCCATCTCAGGACCCTGAGATCATGACCCGAGCTGAAATCCAGAGTTGGATGCTTAACTGGCTGAGCCACTCAGATGCCCCGAGTCACATTGATTTTTATGCCAACTTATACTGTTGAGGACAGTCTGTTTCCTATTTCACTTGCCAACCTTGGTATTACCAAACTTTTAAAGAACATTCTAGGGAAAAATGTAATTATGTTTTTATAGTGTTTCTACTTTTTTTTTTTAACATTTAGTGCTATTTCACAGATTTTTTGACTATGTATTTTTTTTCTTTAGCATTGTTTATGTACCTTTCTTTATTATTGCTTTTTTATTTGTAGGAACCAATGATGTGATATGGATATTAATGCTTTGTTAATCTGTCTTTGTCTCTAAACTCCATTTAAATGCCTTTTGCTACATAATTAGACCAAAAAAATGTATAGTCAAATTAGAGGTGGGGCGCCTGGGTGACTCAGTTGGTTAAGCGTCCATCTTTGGCTCAGGTCATGATCTCAGAGTCCTGGGATTGAGCCCTGCTTCAGGCTCCCTGCTCAGTGGGGAGTCTGCTTCTTTCTCTCCCTCTGCGCTTCCTCCTGCTCATTCTCTCTCTCAAATAAATAAATAAAATCTTTAAAAATGCTCTTCTAAACATTGGATCTATGACCTATGTTCTATTATTTTCGATGTTATGTGGTTGACCAAACTGAAACCCAGAGAGATCTCCTGGTTAGTAAGTCGTCAGGAGAGGAACTGGAGTTGTCTGACTCTAGGGCTGCTAACGCATGTGGCCTTTCTATGGATTTTCCATTAATGACTTCTGAGTCGAAGGCATTTCAGAGATGAGTTAGTAGAATTATTAAATTCCAAGCTTCGCACAGTAAGAGAGAAGGCTTTAGAATGCTTCTCATTTCGCACAAGAGGTTAGGGCGAATGGCTGTGGAGTTTGTTGGCTTTGACTGGAGCTCTGGGTTGACTTTTCTATGACAAAGGCCAAATAGCCAAAGCAGGCCTGGGCGACTGAGTCAGAGTATGTCTTGAGAGCATCCACTTGCAATGAGCAATATATTTAAAAGATCCACATACACAAGCGTGCTCCCCCTCCACACACAGTTATACACTCCCCTGTGACAAGTTGGCAAAGGTGAACATGGCCAGGTGGACACGCAAAGCAAACAGAAACTTCCCGAACAGAAACCTCAGGCTGCTGGGGAAAATGAGAGGAGGCTGCTCTCAGTTGAAAGGGGATTTGGCGGCCGTGCTGCAGCCTGCAGAGTTGAAAGACATGTTTAAGCAGCTTTGCCTGCCCTGGGAGCACTTGCTCAAGAGCCTGGGAATGAAGTCCCTGACTCGGACTCTGGTTGTTCCTCGAGCTGCCTGACCCCATCCATCCTTGGCATCTTTCTCAGATCTCTGAAGGCCAATGAACTCTCTGCTTAGATGATGTCCTCCTGCGTCCTTCAATTCCAGGTTCATCTCCTCTTGCCCAGTCACTCTGCCACACACCCCCCCAAGCTGGGTTCCTCCCCACTGTTTTGACAATGTCTCCAACCAGAGCTCAGGGAGTCCTGTCAGCATGAGCCCCAGACTGTGCCCCAGGTAGTGTTCCTATCCGGTTAGTCATAGGATTCTGACTTCTTCCCTTCCAAATCCCTCTTTGGAGATCTCCCCCAGAGTCCCGGGGCCACCTGTGTCCTTGTCTTGCTCCCTAATTGAACAGAAGTTTCTGCTCAGCAGCAAACAACGTCTTTCTTTCTCCAGTGACACCTGGTTTCCCAAATATTCCCCAATTCTGTGATTTCATCCAAGCATATTTATCTGCTGTATCTAATTAGCCAGTGTGCACAAATATGATAATTGGACACAATGGTTTAATGTTGTTCTGTCCTCCAAGGGGACAGATAGGGGCTCAACAGGACCCTTTATCAGATAGTGCCTTAACCCCCAAAATGACTTAAATGCTGGAAGCAGAAACTTCCATTGCAGGTGGGCCCCTCAATATTCATGAAGTTATCCTGGATAGGTGGGCCACCCCCTCTGACTCTGTGGGGGGCTAGGTCTAAACTTAATACTTATGTAGGTCAAAGAAATTTTTTTTTTAAATCCCTTTCTCATTTCACAAATTCGAATTGCTCTTCTTTTTTGTGTTTAAGGTGTCTACGCCAGAAAAATGTCCATAATTCTCTGCTCGGCAGAGCTTGTTACACAACTCCCAACACAAAATTTGATATGTGAAAATTGGTTCTTTTTAAATTTTTATTTGTACTTTTTTGGCAGGCTTTTTGAAAGGCCTGTTTCCTGGCACTAAAAGTAACCAGTCTTGGCGTGAACAGCCCCTGACAATTTCCAGCATATGGTAAGAGAAGACGCTTCTGCCTACCCATCAGGTAAGTGCCATCTTTCTGACTAGAGCAATGATAGATGTCGTGCTTGGAGAGCAATGACTGCTGGGAAAGGTGCCAAGCAGCCAACTGGCCGATACCACTGAGCAGGTCAGAATGTACTAGGCCTCTGGGTGAGGCAGACCTGCTCATTCCCAACCATACTGAGGCCATGCACTGGAAAAATATACACAGAGAAGCCATGATTGGGCTGCAGAGATGATATTATTATTTGTTTTGCTCATGTAGCCATAGAGTTTAAGAAGGGAATGGTAGTATTTCTGGTGAAATATCCATGCAGAGAACATGACTTCAAGCTTTTAGGCGAGAACGCTGTAAGTTCTCCCTTTCATGTATGCAGTGGACTTAGTCATCTCAAAGAAGTGGAATCTAGCAATCAGAATTCCTACTACCCAGTTTATCAAAGCATTTCCTCTCAGCATTGACTGTCAGTGTCAGTCATGTGGTTGCTTTGATTGTTCTGGAAACTACTTTGTTGTTGCATCAAAATACACACACACACACACACACACATATATATTCAATGTAGAAAAGTGAAATGGTCTAGAAAGTATGAACTATATAAAGATCATTCCAAATACCACTATCTAGAAATAATCATAGGTGATGCTTTAAAAATTGTCTTACAGAAATCTCTCTATTCACATACACAGTATTTTATGAATGAGTTCATGCCATGCGTGCTCACTCATAACCTGCATTTTTCATTCAATGAGATATCATGATTATTATTTTTTAAATGTTGCATCAGAGACATCCGCATATGTGCACAGATATTTACTTAAGCAGTCCTCTAGGGATGACATTTAGATTGTTTCCAATTTTCTACTATAGGAATGCTGCTGGGAATGTCTTGTTGCACTTATGCAATTATTACATTAGGAAAAATTCCTAGAAACTGGGTTGTTGAGTCAATGGTAGAAACATTTTGACCTTTGATGTACATTGCTAAGCCTTCCAAAATAAATCATAATGTGTATATTCAGCATGTGTATAAAACATTGAATTTTATAAAATGCAATAATATTTATGAATTAATTTGTATTTGCAATCTGCAAAAGATAGCAGCTGGCAGCTTTCAGATAACTGGAATAAAAGTTCATGCTAAGGAGATGGATTAGGGGCCCCTTGTGTGAGATTGGTGGGGCCATTCATAAGAAGCTGGCAGAAATCTCTGCTGAGGTTTTTAGGAAGTAAAACTATGAAATTGTTAGGATCAACAACGTCAACCAGGTCTAATAAGACACAGCCCCGTCATTTTGTCTCAGTAGTGTGCTCTCCCACTCTCCCTAAGACCCACCTCACATTCTCTCTCCTCAGACTTCCCATTCTTGTCTGTCTTTCTTCCTTTTCTTCTGTGGTTGAATTCTCTTAAAACTTTACAAAGACAAAATGGAAGCCATCAGAAAAAGCCTTTTTTTTTTTTTTTTGTCAAGACACTTATGCACAGAAATAGTGATGATTTGTACATTTTACATGACTTTTTCTTCTTTTATTGCCTTGACTAGGACATCTACAGCAATAGTGAGTCATGTAAGTCAGAATGCATAGACGGTAATGGGGATAGTTTTAATATTCCACCGAAGTGTAATACTTGCTCGAGGATTCTGGTAGCACCTTAGTCCCATGATTCTTGCCAGAGGGAATATTGCCAACCCCACCCTGGAGACATTTGGCAAAAGATCTAGAGACGACTGCCACCAGAATCTAGTAGGTACAGGGTGGTAACATGGCTAAACATTTTATAGTTCACAGTACAAACCCTCCACAACAATTATCTGGCCCAAAATGTCAGCAGTCCCAAAGTTGAGAAACCCTGTCCTAGTTCACAGTATAGTTCAGTCCTTAAGGGAGTGGTCTTGGGAAACAGACTGCCTGGGCTTGAATCCTGGGTCTGCAACTTACAAGTAGTGAGGTTTGACCAAATGAGGTTCAGATTTCAATAAAGCCTGAATTGTGTGTATACAACCTGTCACGGTTTTTGAAGATAATACCACATGCTACTGACAGTGTAAGTAGAAAACAGCACAGGCAGGGGCTCCTGGGTGGCTCAGTTGGTTGAGCGTCTGACTCTTGACTTTGGCTCAGGTCATGATCTCAGGGTCATGAGGTCGAGCTCCGTGTTGGGCTCTGCATTCAGTGGGGAGTCTGCTTGGGATTCTCTCTTCCTCTCCCTCTGCCCGTGCTCGCACACATGCGCTCACCCTCTCTCTCTTTCAAATAAAGAAATAAATCTTAAAAAAAAAGAAAATAACATATATGAAATAAGTAATAATTAAGTCTGAGCCATTTGTTTTGTGTCTTGCTGCATTTTGGGAAACACTTTTGGAAGGAGTGTGAAATGGGTTTGTTCTACAGGCCAAAAACGAAGTCAGGAGGAAATAATTTGAGTCAGGCATGAAATGGTCAAATCGAACCCGAGTGGAGAATTTCCAGGTACATACCACCTGTACTTTTTCTCCTCTTGACTTTAGTCACATCCAAAGTAGATAAGTAATTCTGTGGTTCCATATGCTTTTTGTGAGACTCCTATGCGTTAGCAGCTCTGCCTGGATAGTAGTTTGAAATGACAAAAAGCAGCTCATTTTCTCATAGGCCAAGTCGAGTTGCTGTGGGATAAGAGCAGCTATACCATCTCTCTGCATAGTATACTCTCCCTACACTTAATATACATATTTTTTTTAAAGAGAGAGTGTGTGTGATTTTGGGGGGGAGGGGCAGTGGGAGAGGAAGAGAGAGAATCTTAAGCACTGGACTCCATCTCATGACCCTGAGATCATCACGAACCTGAGATCATGACCTAAGCCGAAACCAAGAGTTAGGCTCATACACTTAACCAACTGAGCCATCCAGGCACCCTCTCCTTACATTTGATGTAACCTGAAAGGATTAGAATGATTTCTCCAAGAAGTTGGGTGGGCGGGGAGAAGAGTGCCATACTATCTCTCGTATTGTTTCCTTTTCTCTCATTTCCCTCATCCTTTGAGATATGCTCTGGATGAGTTCCTTTGGTTTTCTGCCCACTGAAAATTGCTCTTCAGCTATGTGCTGTCTGTTTATCTCATCCATTAAGTTTCTCATTGATTAGACTTAATTTCTTTATTTTGACAATCGTTATTTTTCCTGTCATTTCTTTTTTATCCAGTTCTGTTGAGAAATAATTGTCATACATCACTGTATCCATTTAAGGTGTAAAGCATGGTGGTTTGATTTGCATACATGTTGTGAGGTATTTGCCACAATAGGTCCAGCTAACATGCATCTTCTCATTTACATACAATAGAAAGACATGAAAGAATAAGAGAAAAAGGTAAAAAAAAAGTTTTCTTGTGATGATAGCTCATACAGTTTACTCTCATCAACTTTTCTATGTATCATACAACATATTAGCTACAGTCATCCAGTTATACATTACACCCCTCGTACTAATTTATTCTATGACCTGGAAGTTTGTACCTTTTGACCACCTTCATCCAATTCCCTCTTCCCTCACCTCTGGTAACCATGAGTCTGATCATCTTTTCTATGAATTTGGTATTTTCTTATTCCAAATATAAGTAAGATTTTATAGTATTTGTCTTTCTGTGTCTGACTTATTTCACTTAGCATACTGCTTTCAGGGTCTATCCTTGTCACAAATGGTAGTTTGTCCTCATTTTTTATGACTGAATAATATCCCACTGTATATATATAATATATATGTATATATATATTTTTTCAAATATGTTTGCTTGTTTGTTTGTTTATTTATCCATTCATCCATCAGTGGGTACTTAGGCTGTTTCCATGTCCTCGCTATTGTAAATAAAGCTGGAATAAACATGGAGATGCAGATACCTTTCTGAGTTAGTGTTTTTGTTTCCCTTAGTTATATTCTCAGAAGTGGATTTGCTGGATTATATGGTATTTGTATTTTTAATTTTTTGAGTATCCTACATATTGTTTTCCACAGTGGCTGTACCAATCTACAATCCCACCAACAGTGCCTAAGGGCTCCCTTTTCTCTACCTCCATGATAGCATTTGTTATCTCTGATCTTTTTAAGGGGGGGGGGCATTCCAACATTTGTGAGGTGATATCTCATTGTGGTTTTAATTTGCATTTCCCTAATGACTAATGATGCTGAGCATCTTTTCAGGTACCTGTTACCCTTTTGTATATCTTCTTTGGAGAAATGTCTATTCCAGTCTTATTAGTCTGATGTAGCCCCACTTGTTTATTTTATTTTTAATTTATTTCCCACTTGTTTCTTTTTAATTATTTTGCTTATGCTTTAGGCTTCATTTCCAAACAATCATTGCCAAGACCCATGTCAAGGACCTTTATTCTTATGTTTTGTTTTGTTTTTTCTTCCCCAGGAGTTTCATGATTTCAGGTATTACATTTAAGTCTTTCATCCATTTTTGTGAGTGGTGTAAGATATGTGTCCAATTTCCTTTTTTTTTTTAAAGATTTTATTTATTTATTCGACAGAGATAGAGACAGCCAGCGAGAGAGGGAACACAAGCAGGGGGAGTGGGAGAGGAAGAAGCAGGCTCATGGCGGAGGAGCCTGATGTGGGGCTCGATCCCATAACGCCGGGATCACGCCCTGAGCTGAAGGCAGACACTTAACTGCTGTGCCACCCAGGCGCCCCCCAATTTCCTTTTATATATGAATATCTGATATTCCCAGCACCACTTTTTGAAGAGTGGTTTTCTTTTCGTTGAGTATTCTTGGCTTCCTTGTCAAATATTTATTGACTGTATATGTCTGGATTTATTTGTGGGCTCCTGATTCTGTTTTATTGGTCTATTGTCTGTTTTTATACCTGTATTACACTGTTTTGATGATTACAGTGTTACAGTAAAGCTCAAAATCAGGAAGTGGTGATGTTTCCTCCTTTGTTTTTCTCAGGATTTATTTAGTTATTTGGGGTCTTTTGTGGTTCCATATACATTTTAGGATTTTTTTTCTACCTCCATAAAAAATGCCATTGGATTCTCAAAAGGGATTGCAATGAATTTATAAATGGATTTTGATAGTTTTGACATTTTAACAATATTAATTCTTCTAATCCATGAACATGGGATACCTTTGTACTAATTTATGTCTTTGATTACTTTTGTCAATGTCTTGCAGTTTTCAGGGTAGACAGTTTTCAGCTTAGTTTGTGTTTCTGGGTATATCTGTTAGTAATGTCCTTGGGAAGTTGGAACCTGTTATTATGGCCTATTTTAGGGTGAGGCAACTGAGTTCTGAAGACAGGGATGAAGGAGAATGCTACTTTCTAAAAACCGTTAGAGGACTGCTGGCTTGGTTCCCTACCCGAGTGAGGCTGTATAATGGGCTCTGTGTTTGTCTGGGTTTTCTAGTCAGGATTACTAGGTGGGACCAGATACTATATTCAGCAATCAGTGGGGCTATGAATTAGCTTCCCTACATGGCAGGACAGCAGGCCCAGGCCCAGGCCCAGGGCCTATACAACTTTTTGCTTGGGGACACCAATCAGTACAGAGTGTACACTGAATTCCCTTGTCAAGTGAGACCACCAGTTTTGCTCTGCTGATGAGGGAAGCCATGGGCTGTTTCATTGTTTAAGTGCCACTATACGTAGGGCTATTGAGTGGATTATGTAACTTACTGTGTGCTTTGGTTAGGTTCCCTAGTTTGAACGGATGAAAGCTGCATTCAGTGGTGAGCAGGGCTATACACTGGAATTCCTATCTAGGTGCAGCAGGAGATGGTGCAGCAACTGGCAAAGTTCTTTTCTTTTGTCTTAACACAAGTTAACCTGCACCTCAAGTTCCCTGATTGAGCAGAGCCACTGGCTTTGTTCTACAAATTATAGGCTATGCCTATTTGCCTCCTGGCTCAAGTTTCACTGATGCACAGCTTGACAACCCTGCTCAGATGGGGCCAAAAGACACTCTCCACAGTGGATGGAGCTATGTTTCAGCTCCCCTAGATGGAAAGAGAAGGGTCTGCTTTAGGCTGCTCCCAATTTCCCAAACAGGCTCTCTGGTTAGGAATGGATGAGAGCTACCCTTAGCCTTCACTATGAATTAATCTCCCAGCCTGTCCATTGCACAGAAATGTTCTACACCTGGTACTGGCTTTGCTCTGGGGGCTATCAGCTCTGCCTGCCCACCTCTTAGCTCAAATGCCACTGAGCCAGTATAGACTCCAGGAATTTTCACCATCCCTTCTGGCTAGATGGGGCTGGAAGACATGGTCCATAGTGGGTGAGTGATTGAGCTCTTTACCTGAGTATGGGCAAATACAGCTTTAGGGCTAGGAAAACTTGTTTGAGGATTTCAAGCAGGCAGAATATACTCCACCAAGTTCCCTGGTCAGAGTGCATTGACTTGGTTTTGTCAATGAGCAAAACCATTGGTTGGGATTATTACTTGGGCACTGCAAGTATGATGTCAGTGCCAAGATCTATGTGCTGGTTGTTGTAAGCCCTTCCTCCCTTCGAGGTCAGACTCAGATTCCCAGTGCTTGAGCCCAACAGATACCCCTGTAGTCTCCATGGTGTGAGATCAGAGTAGGAGTTCCCGCAAAGCAACTCACAATTAAGGGTGGCGGGTTGGACACCCTAGGTGTTCTCTTTTCCCAGTGGAGGGACTGGAAGCTCAGGGAAGACCTCTCTGCATAGTGCTGCACTGGCCTGGGGAGGGACAATGTGGTAAACCTGTAACGTCTCCTCTTACCCTTTTAATACAGTCTGTTTGGTCTCTGCGGTGCAAGGGGATGCCTCAACCTCACCCTTGCATTCTAGGATTCTGTCAGGAGTGTCTTGTACTTGAATAGTTGTTCTTGTGAGGCTAAGTGAAGTCAGGAACAACCTATGTCACCACCTTGGTGAAATCCCTCCCTATTTTTCCATCTCAAGATTTATAATTATATATAACTATATATAATATATATAACCAATACATTACATATATTAAAAAATGCAGGGATTAGGGAAAACTGACCCCTTGCACAGTTGAGAAGCCCTGTATAACTTTTGTCTCTCCAAAATTTAACTGTTAATTTAACTGTTGGCCAGAAGACTTACTTATAGTATGAATAGTCAATTGACATATATTTTGTATATTATATGTACTATATACTCTTTTCATACAATAAAGTAATCTAGAGAAAATAAAATGTTATTAAAAAATCAGGAGAAAAATACATTTACAGTACTGTAGTTATTGAAAAAAATCTGCATATAAGTGGACCTGTGCAGTTCAAACCTATGTTGTTCAAGGTGTATATTTTTATTAACACAATATATATTATATATATAATTAATATATTATTACATCATATACATTTATATAAAATATATATTATATACATATTAATTAATAATACATAATTTTATATACATACATAATTATATATAATTATATACAAATATATATTATATACATAATATATACAATATATACATAATATATACAGTATTAGTATTATTATATAATATATTATATATATTGTATATGTAATTATACGTTGCATATATAATTAAAGATCTTGGAATATATACCCTACGATCCTGAAATATATATATCCTATTGTTATTTAAAGTATATGGTACTCTCTTTTCTCTCTCTAAAGGAATTGTTATCTTTTAGTCTGGAACCGCATAGGGGAATTACGAATATGTGTGTGTTGTGTTGCGTATACACCCTACACCCTTAGCCTCATCATCTCATTGATTAGGTCAATAGTCTCATCCTGTTAGATTCCCTGTTCTGTCTTTTGGCAGCCTTTAATCTCCAAAGAGTGGCCAGGGTTTTTGTGGGTTTTTTAAAATGTTAATTGGTTCATATCACCAAACTACTTTGAATGCATCAGTGGCTTCTTGCTGCACGTGGACCAAAATCGCTGTTCCTTGTCTGATTAAGACCAGCACTCTCACTGGTTTTTGCCCTACCCCGGACACCCCAGCCACAATGGCTTTTCCTCAGCTTTCAGATCCACCGAGCTCCTTTTTGCCGCAAGGACTTTAAGTATTCTGTTCCCTGGGGCGCCTGGATGTCTCAGTCGGTGAAGTGTCTGCGCCCGCACTCTTCCTTTCTACTCAAGTCATGATCTCATGGGTTCTGAGACTGAGCCCTGCCTCAGGCTCTGCACTCAGTGGGGAATCTGCTGGAAATTCCCTCCCTCTGCCCTTCCTCCCCGCCCCAGAATAAATAAATAAAATCTTTTATAAATACATAAATAAATACATAAATAAATATTCTGTCCCCTTCTTCTCCCCTTCCCAGCCTGGCTACCTCTTATTTCCTCTTCATGTTTAAGGTTTTAATGTCTCTTCCTCTGATGAAACTTTCTGAAATCTTTGCTTTAAGTCATTCTCTCATTATTATAGTGTTAGCGCCTTTTGTTTTTCCTGCTTATAATTTACAATAAGTGGGAAAAATCGTACATAGTGAGTGATGTCCATCCTGTCCTTGCAGGTAGCTCCATTAGGGAGCGACTGACCATCTTGAGCACCTCGCTCAGGTCTGACCCCATTTCATTCAATCCCACTTCATTCACTCTCGCTAGAAATGCATTCCTAGCTTTTTTCCCTCTCCAGGTCTTGCAGAACAGTGTTTTCCTATCGCGTAAGGTATGTCCGCTTGCATTTGGCTACAAACCCAACCAAATTAACAAGGAAGAGTTCCCTTTTGCTCTCTGCCATCTTCAGGAAAGGGATCATTTAGGAAACCCCTTTAGGACCGCACATGACCTATAGCTTTTGTCTGGAGGAGGCAGCCTGCTCAGGGAACTGGAACGCAAGCTGTCCCCAGGTACCAGCACTTACTGCCACCTTGGGGGCCTGCAGTTAGCAGGAAAAAGGAGTCTGTGTTTGAAGGCCCCTTCCCTGCCTGGCCTTTCTGCAGATCTCATCAACAGACACACCAATTAGTGCTCATTAGAAGGGTGTTTGGGGCTTTTCATTTATTTCATTTTCCTGATGTGGATACCAGGCTTGGAAAGAGTGGACTGAAAAAGCCATGTGTTTCAGGAAAGGACACATGGCGGGGGACACAGCTGCTTTCCAGACACCACAGAGCGAGACTACCGTGAGTCTTAATGAGGACTCTACCAGAGCAGACCCTCTGCACAAAGGAAGGGCTATGAGTGGGTGGGACTGCAAACTGCCATTGAACCCAGAAGTCCCCGTGCATGCTGGCTATGAGGGTCACCCTGCCACAGGTTCCTGTCACTTCATCTGGACTCCAGGTTCCTCCATAGCTCATAGTAAGAAGCAGCTGATACATTATAAAGCTGGAGTGGTTACAAATTGTTAAACTACTTACCATTTTCGGACATGGTAAGATAGGCTGATCTGAGCGAGGTTCCTGAAGGGAGTTCCATCTGCCTTATAGGTCTCGTGGGAAAGTAGGTGAGAACAATGAGCATTTGTACTTTCTTTAATGCATACCTGCTCTCCTGCTTCTTCCATCTGCAGTCTTTTAAAGGATAAATCCTACTTTTTTCTTAAATAATATCTGTATCGCCTGAAATGGCACTATGGGGATGTAGACTAAAAATCAAGGATGTCTCAGATCACGTGGTTTGGAGTCAGATATGGCTTCCAGTCTCAACCATCTCAATACCTAGCTCGGTGACCTCAGGCGAATCACTAACCAATGTGAGCCTCAGATTCTCTAACAGCAAGACAGGAGGTAGTTATGCCTGTCCGGCTTATACCATACTGCCGTGTCTACCAGCGGCGTCTACACACTGAACGTCTGTGCCTCGCCCCCACAATTCATATGTTGTAATCCTAACCTCCAACGTGATGGTATTAGGCGGTGGGGTCTTTGGAGGTCTTTAGGTCATGAATGGCATTGGTGGCTGTATGAAAGAGACCTCAGATGTCTCTTGCCCTTTCTTTCACGTAAGCACACAGCAGAAGATGGTAGTGTGTAAACCAGGAAGCTCTCCCCAAATACTGAATCTGCTGGTGCCTTGATCTTGGACTTGCCAGACTCCAGAAGTGTGAGAAATAAGTTTCTGTTGTTTTCAAGACATCCAGGCTATGGCATTTTTTTACAGCAACACAAAGAGACAAGATATTACATGTGAAAGTTCTCTATAAATCTAAAAAAAACTATCGATATAGGCTTCCTAAAGGGATGGTCAGTTACTTTACTACCAAAAGCTTTATTTAAAGCAGTTCAAAAAGAGAGAGACAGAGAGAAATACAAACCAATAGCCTTCATGAATATAGATGCAAAAATTCTTAATGAAATGTTAGCAGATATATATACCCTCGAGAGACATAATAACTGAATTACACTGAATTGTAAAAAACTGATGGCGAATTGTGACTATCAGCGTCATGCACCCAGAAGAGAGGCCCACAGGTGCAGTTGGTAAGAGGGAGAGAGAGGTACCGGGGAGTGGAAGATAGCCCTGGAAAAGAAAAATGCAGCTACAGAACATGGATTGCCTAGTGGACGGTTTTGCCTCTGAAGGGTCCTGATGTTAAATTTTAGCACTCGATTTGGAATTATTACCTACATTTGAATTACTGCTTTGCTTTATTCATTTATTCACTCCTTCACAGCAAGTTTTATCAAATAGGTTTTATATTGGTACAAATGTGGTCGGAGATCTAGGAGATCTAGAAATGTGTAAACCAACCTTCTGACTTGGAGCAGAGTTTATGATCTAACAGGGAAGAGAAGCCAAGTTAGAGAAATGGGTGTAACTCACCCACGGGGTGAGATGGACGGGACCATCCTTTACTTTGTAGATTTCAGGGGACGTAGCTTCCAAACCATACCTTGAAGATAGGTCTGGTTTTGGGAAATGAGGGTGGATGGTTCAGGGTTTTCCAAGCAGAGGGAATAGCATGAGTATGACCTCACCGATCTGGCTTACAAAGAGGCCTTCGACTGGGCATTTACCCTCTCCGTTCATTAGGTCCTCTGAGCGCGTCTGAGAAAACCCGCCTTCCTGCTACCTCAGAGGATCTTCTCCTTCTCCAGGAGCAGCGGGGACTGCAACCAAGGGCAGCTCCTATGGCCTGTGCTTATAAGAGTAACATTGTCCCCCCTCTTCTCTCTTTTCACTAGTAAGAGGTAACCTAAGCCCAGGTGTTTTCACTTCAGAGACTCCAATAGCCACCATACGCTCAGCACTTGGAAGGTAACAAATTTGCTATGTCACAATTGATAATCAACTCTAGTAAAAGAATGTCCAAATCAATTGAGCTTTACCAAGGGCAAACCGGCTGGACGCAGGCGGGCTCCCAGCTAGAGCTGGCTGGGCTTGATAAATTTGCCCTTATTATGGCTATTGATGTTTAAATTTCTTCAGGGATGTTGTTACATGGGTGCCTGGTGGTGACAGAGGTACGGTGACCTCCTTCGATCCTTAATCTACACCTGTTAGTTGGCTCCCTGGTTGCCTCTGAGTATACTCAGGCTTAAAGGTTAACAAAAGAAAAACAGGCCAAGTTTACGTGATGGCAGCCGTGGATCAATGCAAGTAAATAACCTTCTCTGTCTTATTTCCCCAAGCATTATTGATCCAAGTTCTTTGTTCTTTGTCATGTTTCTGTCTTCTTTTCCCAGGGGACACTCAACGATCAGCTCTTATTGGACATGTTAACTGGCACATTATGACAGCTACCATTTTGTCACTCAATGTGGTGATATATATATATATAATTATTTTACTTTGGTGTTTTCTAAGCTGTAGACTGGTAGGCAAGTGAATCCCCAACATACATTTTCTTTGCTCTAATTTCTTTTCCTTCTATAGCAGATAACTTCTGTGAGCCTCTATCATATGAATAGGTGTATTAATTTGTTTCAAATACCAGTTGAAATACAGAATGATCTGACCGTTTAAAACCGAAGGCGCTAATCTGCTGACACTGTCAGTGTATTTCAGGTGAGTCATGCATGTTGAGGTCTGGTCTGACCCAGAAACTGGGTCCTTTTCTTTCATTTCCCTGGTAGCTTAGAAAGGCTATTTGTCATCTTTCCTTCCTTATCTGTGTGGAACGCTTAGGAATGTTACAGTGATAACTCTGGCCATCCTGAACTCTGTATTTTCTCCAGTCGGATTCTGCTGGTACCCAAGTTAAGATTTGTACTCAGTGTGGTGAGTGCTAATGCGAACACCTATAGCTTTCCTACCAAATTCATTGGTTTCTATTTATACATATATGATAGATGGATATCAATTGCAAAATAGAATTTTCCACGTAATTAAAAAAAATAAAGTTCTACAGAGGCAGGAGAGTTCTTTGCTGAAACCCATTATACTTTGAAACATATTTGTCTAGTTAAAAAGAAAAAAAAAGCTTTCACTTTCAGTTACCAAATACATAAAGCTAGGTGAATGATAAAATCATGACAGTCAGTATTGTGCTCCTTTCTGGAGGTCCCCTCAGTGGTGGCATATGGCTTAATTCCGAAGGAAAAAAAAAATACTTGAAAGAACTTAAGACATTTTCACACTTGGCATCCTGGGAGGTAGGCCCACTGCTTCTAAGGTAAAGACTCATTTGAATGGAACAAAAAATAGAACGTCCTGTTTGTAATTGTTGTCCTTGAACTGAACATTTATTATGTCAGACAGAACAAAACCAACACTAGTTATTTTCAAAGAACAAGTAGTTTGTTAATGACTAGATATTGCCAATATTTCTTCTATAGGCAACTTAAAAAATTAAGTCCATATGATTATCCAAAGTCTCTAGGGTCCAATGGCCTAAAATCTTGTTCCTTAAATTATTTGACCAAACTTCACTCAGAGACGTATGTAAATTGTGTGCTTTTCTCTTGCATTTGTCAATCATTAAAATGCCCCGTGTATATAATTAATACCATTATAAACTCCCTTGTCTCCCAGTTTCCAATTTGGCATTCTGTTTAATCCACTAAAGAGTCACCTCTTAAGGGATGTGTTAATGCAATATGAAAGCTCATTTCTCTCACTTCTCTACATGCAGAAATCACTGCAGGCGTTGCGGGAGAATGTGAAACTGGTTATCATTAATGTTTAGAGCTTTTCATCCTTGGTGTGCTTTGCAAACCCTAATTAATGAATCCTCCTATGACACTCACACCAAATGGAGTTGTTAATGTTCCAGTCAACAGATAAGAACCCTTGGCTTTTGGTCACTTACTTAACCTACCTCACTATTCCAGAGACAGTTAGCAGGACAGGTAATAAATGCAGGACCCTAGGCTCTTGCTTTTATGTATGGTGCGCTGGGATGTTCTCTGAAAAGGCAAATGTGTGTATCTCTTGGATGCTCTCATCTTAGAGCATCTCCTCTTGTCTCTTTTATCTCTAAGTGCGCCATCTTTGTTTCATGTAACCATGGCACCAATGCGCCATTATGAGCATTTTGTTTGTACGTGTTATTCAGGAGATTATACCATATATTCTGGAGATAATTTTGAAATGAGCCCTTATTATTTTTTTTATTTTTTGGTTTTTTTTCCAACCCCTGGCCCTCCTACAAAGGTCAATGTAGTTTTCAGAAAATGTGGCCAAACTTTGAAAGAAATAAAAATGCATTCAACTGAAAGTATTTCAACTTTTGGATTTCTGCCAAATAACCTCTTCTTTTCTATCCCCCAAGCTGTTGTTGGAAGTTAAAGGAGACAAAAGGACTATTTTCGAAGCTTTAAAGTATTTGGTTTTATAGGAAGAGTCTGTTTGGGAATTGTTTCTCACCCAAAATGAGAATTTTGTCAGCTCATGCCGTACTCTGAAAGAACCAAAAATTTTCCAAAGATGGCATTGAAAGACATCTTTACTGTAAAGAATGAAAACAACCATTTACCATTTTTATAATTTATTACAATTTTACATTTTGCTGCAAGGCTTCTAATTCTATTTGTTTTCTATCTCTTCTAAGATTACCTTTCATTCCACCCCCCTTGGGAATTCATTTTATTTTATTTTTTTCACTTTAATTTTTTAAATTAAACACCATCAGTTTCAGATGTAGAGTCAGTAATTCATCAATCGTATATAACACCCAGTGCTCATCACATCGTGTGCCCTCCTTAATGCCTGTCACCCAATTACCCCATCCTCCTACCAACCTCCCCTCTAGTAACCCTCAGTTACTTTCCCCTAGTTAAGACTCTCTCATGGTTTGTCTCTCTGTCTGATTTCTTCCCATTCTGTTTTCCCTCTCTTCCCCTATGATCCTCTGCCCTGTTTCTTATATTCCGCATATGAGTGAAACCATATGATAATTGTCTTTTTCTTATTGACTTATTTCACTCAGCATAATACCCTTCAGTTTCATCTACATTGACGTAAATGGTAAGATTTCATCCTTTCTGATGGCTGAGTAATATTCCAATTTGTATATATACCACATCATCTTATCCATTCATCTATCAATGCGCATGTGGGCTCTTTCCATAGTTTGGTACTGTGGACATTGCTGCTATAAACATTGGGGTGCAGGTGCCCCTTTGGATTACTACATTTGTATTTCGGTATAAATACCTAGTAGTTCAATTCCTGGGTCATAGGGTAGCTCTATTTTTAGCTTCTTGAGATATACTTTCCTTATAGGAGTTTCAGTGTTAAAATAAACCCCATAAAATTGTTCAATATTCCCAGGGTTTACCCCAGTCAAGAAACAGATCCACAGAAGCTTTGCTTGGGGTTCATATCAGTGTCAGAAGTTATAGACACTTACATAACATCACTTACCCAGAGAAATTGGAATGTTTATAATACACAAAATGTTTAATTTCCCCAAGATACTTCAGTACATTTGTTATGTACTTACATATGCTGCAATAGGGTACGCAAGCCAAATAAACGTTTCCAACACATGCAACACAGGTCAGCACCTGGGTTCTCTCTACCAGTTTTCTAAGGGAAGGCCAGGCCAAGGAATCCCATAATGATAAGATGTCCTGCTTTATTTCAGTTAGAGCACATACAACTATGATAACTGTCCCCCCATAGAAAGAGAGTTTACAAAAACCAGAGGTGTTGTTGATTAGAACCACATAAGTATGGTACCATAATTCATAGGGTGCATATTAGGTGATAACTATCATGAACATTCACACTTATTATCAGTGTACGTCATTAAGTGCCCTTCTTTTCTGCACATTAAAGACCACTGTGAGCCCACTATTTGTTTATATCAAGCAGTGTCTCTGAAATGATTGTGAACCACATGACAACTGAAGCTGTGTCTTGATCAGTTTCCTATTTCCCATGCCTAGCCATATCTGCACCTAGAAGATGTTTCATAAAAGTGTGTATGAAGACTGATACTCACAGCCACCAGTATTAAATAATTATACTGCTTTATCATGTATTGACAGTTGCTACTAATGGTATATGGAATATCAGGAATATACTAGGCCACTGGGTCACATTAGAAAGGGCCTGGAATCACATACTGGAGCATTTGTGGCAGCTCCAAGCATGAGTGAAGCATTGGCCAGATTTGTATGTTGCAGCTAAAATTTGCCTTGTTCCTTGGAGAGATTTCCGATCGGGCATGCCCAGGACTGAAAACCAATGCTCAATTTTTCCTTATTTTATCTTGCATTTTGTTATGCAGCTGAGGAATGGATATGATTAAGTAAAATTGAAGGCATTTGTTTATACCCTAAGACTCTATTCTTTCTTTCTGGATGGTGGTCATGTAGGTTTAATTTAACTGTTGTCAACTGCAGACTTAAACAGCAAACATGACCAGTCAGAACAGGTTAGCTAGTGCTGCCATGACAAATAATTCTGAAATACCCGTGGCTTAATGGATAGCAGTGTTTAATTTCTCACTTTTAGGCTACCTGCCCAATTTAGGTCAGGGATGTTAGGGTGATGGGATTCTGCTTATCACAGTCATGAAGGTCCCCTAGCTGCTGGGGAGTCACCATCTTGACTGTTGCTGTTGCCATCTCAAAGTGAAAGACAGAACTCTGGAGAATCTTGCATGGCTATGAGCTATTATAGCACACTTATTTCTTCACACAGCTCATTGGTCTGAACTAGACACATGGCCCCATCCCACCAACCCAACGGGCAAGAACTATAGCCCCACCATGTTCCTGGAAGAGAAATAACTAGAAATAGTTGACAAACAGTTCAACCAGACTTACTTTTTCAGACACACATCTGTATGCTGCCCCATATTCCCTGAGCTGTTTCTACCAGGGGACTAACCAGTCGCTCGTTCTGGGAGTAGCAGGCCCTCTTCCCCAATCTCAACACCACAACTGCCAAACAGCCACATGTTGGGGCACGCAGACGCCCCTGCCACAGTCAGATTTTGAATGTAGAGCGGGGAGTCTGGCATCCCTAAAAGCCACAGAAGAGAAACGATGTTGCCGATCAGGAATGTGCTGGGGGATTAACTCCTATCATGGAGTCAATTTAGGTTGATGACAGAGAGAAAATTTTGCTCTTTCCTATCTTGCAAAACCTACTCTGAGATTTTACCTTGGAGTGTGACAAGCCTGCTGAGTCAACTGCTGTACCTCACAGTGTCTCATCACCAAGCAGCAGCTGGCATCAGAAGGTCTCACTTTGAATCACCTGGCATTTTCTCTTGCCTTAAGTTTCTTTTGCTCATCTTCGTCAGCTTGGGTTTGCACCCCCTAAATAAAGTATTAACACCGTAAGCTGTGCGTTAGGCTCTGTTTTCTCAAAAACTTGGGTTGGGCCACCTAATATATTTGCTTCAGGTTCTGCTTGTGGACACTATCATAATGAAAACCTGATCCAATCAACATGGTTTCAACATGGAACATGATCAGGTCCTATTTATTTAGTAGGTGACCTCTCCTGGACCTCAAAATTGCCAACCTAATATTTTTGGTCATTTTCATATTTAACAGCTTGAGGAGGGGGCTTATTTAATTATACTAGTAACTGATTCAATCATAGATAAAATTTTAAAAATTGCCTTGGCACTAGTGACATCGTGGGGTGGATGAGTCTTTGTTGTGAGAGACTGTTGTGTGTGTCATAAAATGTTGAGCAGCGATCTTGGGCTCTACCCACTAAATACCAGTAGAGCTTCAGTTTTGATCACCCAAAGTGTCTCTAGACCTTGTCAAATATTCCGTGAGGGGCAAAATCAGTCCTAGTTGAGAACCATGAATATAAATCATTTGGTGGCTGCAACTTCGGAAGGTAATTACTTTTTAAGCCATGATGTAAAGATACTGAGTTCATCTTTCGTATTGTTACATTTAATATGAGGATACTATTTATATAAATATGGATTGTCTAACACCTTCTATAGCATATTGTCCCCAACAACTTATATACTAGTAATATGAAAACAAGGAGGAGTATGATGCTAAATTAGTGAAGATGTGAACTCTAAGAGTTACATAGAGGGGTAGAAAGAGGATAGATGATAGCTAGATGGATAGATAGATAAATAGATAGCTAATAGATGGATGATAGAAAAAGAAAGAAAGAAAGAAAGAAAAAAAGAAAGAAAGAAAGAAAGAAAGAAAGAAAGAAAAGAAAGACTTACAATACACTAAGAGTATTTCTAAATAGATGTTATATTAAATATATTTTAAGAGCAGATGATATCCCTTCAGTGCATAGTCACTATATTTTTATGCACATGAATAATGCTAAATTTTTGAAAATTATTTGTTCTATTCAATACTTTATAATGTAACCCTGAGATCTTGTTGGAGTAATGTTTTCTTTCCCCGTTGGCAACTTTTTTCCCTAGGTAATGAAGAACAGCATACCTTGTTCAAATTGTCATGAAATTCAAATGAAGAAGTCTAAATTAATGAGGTTTTACTATGCTTGAACATATGCCAGAGACTGATATCAGATCATCGGCAGACTCTGAACCAATAGCAATTATACTTGTATCTTCAGTGGTGTCAACCTGAATTAAAAATTGGCCGGCTTTATTAAGAATGCCCCTAACAGACTTCTTAATTAATTTAGAGATACAATCAAATAATGTAGTTCACTGCAGCTTCTAAAATGATAATGTAGAAACACCCTTCTACCTTTTCTTACTTTATAATAAATTCAAGCTTTCCTAAAGTAGAATATAATAATTGCTCAATATAAGTTAGATCCAATGGGAAAAACTCATGTTACAGTTTGTCTAAATGTATTGTTAATTCCTATAGCCCATAATAATTTCTTTACTGTTAAATTTAATTACACTAATCAATTGCATAGTCTATGCGTTCTACCTAGTTTTCTCCTGTAGTCAGACAGTGTTATGGGTTTCATTAAATTGATTCACTTGCTTGAGTCACTTTCTCCATGTTCATGATCCCTAGCTAAAAATAGCTTTAGCTAAAGATATATAAATGCATAATAATGTAGATGTATATAAGATGGAAAAATGCATATAAGATGTCTGAAAGGATGTTTTCTACACGATTAATAGTGGCTCTGAGTGGTGGGATTCAAGAATTTTTTTTAACTTATTCTTCTTTCTTTATTGCTTGAATTATTTACAATAACTACCTACTATTTTCCACCAAAATTTGTAAAATGTTCTTTAAAACGTTGTGTAGTGATTATCAGAACATTTTCAGTAAATAATTTTTCAAAAATGCTATTAATTTTCAACATACATGTAATTTTTTCAAAATATCCTTGCAGAAGTGAAAGATGGTGTCCTATATTTGAAAATATACCAAGGTGCCTGGGTGGTGCACTTGGCAAAGCATCTGACTCTTGGTTTCAGCTTGGGTCATGATCTCAAGGTCGGGAGATGGAGCCCCTCATCAGGCTCTGCACACTCAGTGGGGAGTCTGCTTGAGATTCTCTCTCCCTCTTCATCTGCCCCTCCCCCCATTCACTCTCTCTGTCTCTCTTTTTCTCTCTCAAATAAATAAATAAATATTTTTTTAAAAAAAGAAAATACTATGCAAGAGTAATTTTTTCTCATGCTTTTATTTAAATTTGAATTTTTGGTAGTTAAACCAAAAGAAATCCAGGTCTTAAAAAAATGTAGTGCTGCTATTTTCCAATAGTTTTGATTTGGCATTCTGGTCTTCATATTTTTATTTTGTTTCAAGTGTATTATTTCATTTCAATGAGATTTATTTGTTATATATACATACATATACAAGCACATTCTGTGAACAGCAGCAATGATGTCATGAATTCTTTACGGATATATTGTAATTATATAGCTATAACTCATTTTAAAAATAAACATTGTATATATTAAATACACAATACATAATTATAACATAAAATATATACTATATATAATATTCAAATATATATAAATAAAATACACATATATACTATATCTAATTATATATAACATATATTATATAATATATAAAATAATCATTCTTTAATAAATTATTCTGTATGTATATATACATACAGAGATGAGAACATTAGAGAAGTCAATCCTCAAAGGACATAGTATCGATTTAACTCACCCTTTTTGTATTACTTAGATTCATACAAATATAAAACTAAGTACAAATTCATTATCCTTGTAATTGCTTTATAACTAAAAATTCTAAGCAAATCCAAGTGCACTAAGTGACTGTAAAACCACAAGGCTAGTAAAAATTCAACACAGTATTATTTTTAATTTTGCTAAAATTAAATGATTTTATTTTGCTAAAACTAAAAAGTTGAGGTACGTAGTAGAAATATGTAGTTTCAGGTATCGTTCTGCATTAACTTCGTTTCTGTATTTCAACTTTAGTATTATCATTGCCTATTTTGTGTGTCTTTTTTGTGTGTCATTTTAATATGTCAATATTATGTATATTATAATACATAATAATATATGTATTGTATATAAAACAATTGCTCTAAGACTCTGTTTGCTACTCTGGGATTATTGAAACTCAAACTGTATCAAAATGCTACACATAAGCAATGCCCAAACACCGATTTTAATGAATTATTTGCTATATATGTAAGCTTTTCTTGTTCACCTAAAGATAATGCCTTATTGATAACTGCAATAAATAGGCATCTAATTCAATTGTTGCTGCAACTGAGAATAGAAAAATTCTGCACTGTCTTTTTAGCATCATACCTACTGCTAATGAAATGTAGCATGCTGGTTCCCATAAAACCGCGATCCACTCAATACGTCTGTCTCCAACGTAAATGTGGCATGCATCCTTAACACTTCTGTTTAAACAATAAACTCAGATGTAATTTAGCTTTTATTTCAATTTAATACATCAAAAACAAAAATGCAAATTACAGCGCTGAATTTGAGTGACAGAACTTAGTTTACAGACGGTCCAGAATATGCTTATGTTGCTTTGTTTCTAGAACCATTAAAAAATTAGAAAGTTAATGTAGAGGATTATAGATCCCAGAATATGGGTCTGAAAAATGTGTCCCAGGTTGAGAAACCTTAGTTTAATGGGAAACACGAGTTTAAAACTTCACTTTCCATCATTACTTCAAAATTTTTACTGAGTATCTCTTAGGTCCTAAGAAAGTGTTAGGTGCTGGTCGAGTGGAAGGGACTTGCTCCAAGCCTTCTTGGAATGTGAAACTAAATAGGAATTAATGTAGTGGGAGGAAAGTTAGACTCTCTCCCTTGACTTGGGACTTGAACAAGCTATTACGGAAACTCTCTGTGCTGCAGCTTGGTTGGCTAAACAATGAGAGCGGTACCTGCTCTCACCATCAGATGATAGTCCTTTAAAGTTTTAAGGTACTGGACAAAAGGAAAGCATTATCAGTCACGCTTACTTAGGCCAAGTTAAATTCAAGATAACTACTGGTAAAGCCATTTACAAACTAGTTCATCAAAGTACAACCATTACAGTCAGCACTATTAATAATTTGAAAGTTTTTGTTCCCATTGAAACTAGCCTGTTTGAACTCTCACTCCCACATAATGGTTGCAATGACATTGGCATGCTCGTGATTGCAATCGGTCATGTCTGGAGTGTGACATGGCAAGCGGGCTAGCAGCTGTCTGAGGCACTACAAAAGGTTGGGGATGGTAACAGAAAAGCAACTGCTTTAGCTGAAACTTCAAGAACCTTTTCAAGAGAGGTAGCACGTGTTTTCCTAGCTTGGAGCGCCGCCAGCATTATTAGAATTGCCAACCATCCTGCACTGGTGGAATAGAGCCTGCGTGCTGTAATGATCACCGTGCCTTCCATCTGAAAGACATCATGTCTCACAAGCCAAGCGCCGAACTCTTGCATCACATCACATGAGGAATTAGCGAGGCAGTAAGTCATTGTAACACTTTCTACAAGACAGGGTTTGCTCTGGTTTGCTTTTGGTGTAGAAAAGAGAGAATTTGAAGAGCTTGAACCGTTAATGCCCTGAGCCATTAGTAGATTTGTGCTTAGAGAGTGCTAACTAATTTTAATATTAGCGTAAGAAAAACGTAATTACAAAAGTAAATCTGCTGATGGGACAATCAAATTATATCTTTTGTGTGTGCGTGCCTATGTGTTTGACCAGATACTCCAAAGGATGACCATTGTTCTAGCACAATGTTCAGCACATAGTAGGTTCACAATAAATATTTGACGACGGTGTGAAATAAACTCTTCTAATATTCAAAATAATCAAAAGATGAAGTTTATGGCTACCCATGTCTCAAATTGCTTGCAGTTTTTGGATCGAGGTAATGTTTACATAAATAATTTTAAATTATATCCCTTTGGAATTTTTGAATCAAGTATATTACTTTCTGAGCTTGAAAGTAAAATAAGCTTTCACTGGAAAAAATTTAAAAATACGCAAGAGTCATAACTGGGTTAGGAACAGTAATCGGCTTATCCATTAAAAACACTATAGGATTAACACTCGATGCATTTCCCAACTTTAATGCATGTATATAATTTCAACTGCACATATGTTTGCAGTAGTATTTCAATGTTGTCACTGATGGCACTAGGTTATTTTGTCATTGTTGCTTCCTGACGTTACCAAGATTGCAATCTACTCTTACTGAGCAATAAGGAAAATATTGTCCACAATAAGTCCAGATAAAGCATCAAGCAAATATATTAAATTAAATTAAATTAAATGTTTAATATAAAAGCACATTAGCATGTTATGTCTTTAAGAAAAGTCTACTAAGCCAATTTAGTCTTGGGTCAACACATTCATCAAGAAAGGGCATACAGGACTAAAAATGCTATAAAACGGTTTCTTCCCCCCGCCCCTTAGTATGAGATATTGCTCATTTATGTCCTTTTTATTCAATCTCATTCCTCTGGCTTTGCAGCATAAAAGCAGAGATGCCTGGAAACCTTATTTAAAAATTTGGGAAAAGAAGTGCAGGAAAGTGTAAAGATATTAATGTGTTTCATTAATTGTAGAGAGTGTAACCTCATTTACTCACTGCCCTGGGGACATTGTTGCTGCTTTAAATGGAGAGCAACTGGTAAATTGGGAACCAAGAGTCTTAATGCTTAAAACAGAGCTTCTAGTTCAGAGACAGAAAGTCATGTTCCAAAGAAAGCAGAGTCTCTGCTTTGCCCATTTAAAGCCGAACAAAATGCAGTGCAGCTGAAAAATGCAAAGGGAACAAGGAACAGCTGTGAAATCCTGGAGAAAAAAAAAGAGTCTGAGTAAAAGTGGAATTTTCGATAACTGCATCAGCATTATCTTTCCCAGTGGTGATTGCCAAAACTGTGTTTGTTTATAGTTACTTGAAGATAAAGAACTAACTTTGAGCTGAGGGAGAAATATTATATTTCCCTGAGAAATAAAAGTGTGTGAGATTCTCTTGCAAAGTCTGGAAATCGTGCCAGACGGGCCTGCCTGTGGGGTATTTCCTGCCTCATTTTGCAGTCTTGAGGGCTCGTGATAGGCTCCAGAAAAGCAGCCATATTAAATTGTGCTATTAATTTGGGGAAAGTTCAGGGGCCGGGATGATATACTCAAATGCAGTTTGCCAAAGTAGACTTGAACCTGAAAAGTAGAGTGTCTTTCTCAAACTGAGTTCTTCAGATCAGCCTCGTGGTTTGGGGGAAATATTGATGACCCATGGTTTGTGAGCCTGTAATTCCCTCCCTCGTGAGTCATGAAGTTCCCACCAGGTTCTGTCCAATTATTTTATAGAGCTGTAAATAAAGACAAAGTCAAAGTCTTTCGTACCATGTACAAGATCCTCCATGCTCCAGCATTGGCTCCAAAAACCTTCTTTGCCTTCCTCAGCATCTTTCTCATGAGCCAGTAGTTCTGATGGGGTGCTTTACTTCTGGCTCTAAACGAACCACGCTATCTGGATGTGCAGATGGCCTGGAGCTTTGGGACTCCTGCCCTTAGCACAGATCTTTGAATTGGGCGGTACCCATGCATATTTATCCCCTGTACTTCCGGGCCCCCACAGGCAACTGTGAAATGCTCATTGTCAAACACAAATCCAGCCCATCTGGATAAAAACGGTCTCTCGCCCCCTTTTGGAAATGTTTCATAGTACCTAATTTGCTTTCATACAGCATATGTGTAATAAGAATTTTTCCCTCCCTGTAATCTTCAAAGGAGACAGTCTAACAATATGGAAGAAACACCTAGAGTGTGCAATCAAGCTTCAGATGAAAGCAATTCAAGCACTTCTTGTGATCTCCTATTAAAGGCCCTGTACAGTGTTTGATAACAATGAGTAGGAAATAATTCCTTCCTTTAAGGAGCTTACAAGAGATGGCAAGAGATAGCCGTGCCCACTACAGTTGATTTTTATCAGATAGATTGTGGTATTTATTGTGGAACCCTGAGGAAGGGTGATTGGCTCTGAGCGGTTCCACAGAGACGTGGCAGTGAATGGTGACCTTGAAGAACAGGTGGATTTGATAGGTGGCGTCAAAGGGCGGGCAGTATCGGGAGGAGGAGATAAAGCAGGCAAAGATGCCGAAGAGCCAGAGGGGGCTTGTAGCTAAGCACAAGGGGAGGTGGGGAGAAAAAGCATGTCAGGAAACAATGCTGAAGGAGTAGACAGTGAGCCTTCATTTTTCTGGGAGAGTTTTTAGGGATATCTCAAGGATGCGGCAGCGCCTACTGATCCCGAGGGGGCGAAGCTGGCAGAAGCCGCTGTTCTGTGATAATACACGACTTAACCCAAGTCTGCGGACAGTTGTTTCATCCGGAGAACGATTGGATGCCACAGGGAGAGGAAAACAAGGCGCACAAGAAATGTGCGAATCAATACGCTTACATTCTAGACGGAGGAGATGACACACCAACATCAGTAACAGTTTGTTTGTTTCATGGGCACAGAGCTAGTGAACATTTACTGAGCACAGGTACGGAGCCAGGAAGTAGAAACTCCAAGTTCAATATGGTACTTGCCTTTATGGATCTCCAGGTCCATTGGGGAGAGATGTGTATAGAAACAAGTTGCAAGGGCGTGTGGGTGGTGCAGTTGGTTAAGTGGCTGCTTCGGCTCCGGTCATCGTCCCAGGGTCCTGGGATCGACTCCAGTGACGGGCTTCCTGCTCAATGGGGAGTCAGCTTCTTCTTCTCTCACTACCCCTCCTCCACACCTGTGTGCATGCTCTCTCTCTCAAATAAAATGTTTTGTTTTGTTTTGTTTTTATAAAGAAACTAATTGCAATTTAATAGGACAGGGATTTTCAAAGACTTTTTTTCAGGACCCCTTTACACCCTTAAAGATTATTGAGAATCCTCAAAGATGTTTTGTTTATATGGATTATATCTGTCAATATTTCTCATATTAGGAATCAGAAGGAAAAAACATTTAAAATATTTATTTATGAAATTTATTTTTAAATGGCAGTGTTCATCACATGTTACATCAGAGTGATGATATTATCCTATCTCATGTAGCCTCTGGAAAATTCCGTGGTACAGTTGTGAGGAAATTAGAGTGAAAAAGGCAAATCATATTTTAGTATTTTTATGAAAATAGTACTGACCTCACAGATCCCCAAAAGGATGTGGGGAACTCTTGACAGCTTCTTGGACCACAGTTTGAGAATCATTATAATAGGACAAGAGCTTTAATAGAAAAAAAAAGGGTATACTGTCACTGGACCCCATATATGGAACTGTTTATACAGTTTGAAATACATGGATTAATAAGAAATATTGCAGGTTCCAGCCCCATATCAGCTCATTCAGCGTTCAAACAACCATATCAGGTGTAACTTAATACCTATATTTTACAGATGAGAAGCCTCTGAAGGTTTATAAATACATTGGTCAGAGATAAACAGCAAGTTGGTGGCAGATCTGGAACCCAAACCAGACCTGTCTTACCCCAAATCCACAACCACAATTCTATCCAGCAGGTGAGTAAATAATTAAATAGCAACATCCAATTCTTAATTAGTCCTTACTATTTTCAAGTTGCTGAACTAAGCTTTTTATGTCCACTGTTTGTCCCTGTTTAATTCTTACACCCTAAGAAAGTAAGTGCTATTATATTCCCCATTTTATATATGGGTGGTCCTGGGGTAGAGGTCAAGTAACAGATCTGAAGTTATAAAATTAGAGAGTAGTAGAACTAACATAAGTATCTAGATCTTTCTGATGACAAAACTAAATTCTTGCAATAAAACTGTGCCTCCTAGAAGAGTAACTATCCTTCCTTGTTTTATTTTTTTTAAGTTTTTACTTATTTATTTTGAGAGAGAGAGAGAGAGCATGTGCAAGCGGGGGGGGGGAACAGAGGAGGGAGAGGGAGGGGAAAGAATCTCAAGCAGACTCCCAGCCCAGCGGAGAGCCCAATGTGGGGCTCCATTCTACAACTCTGAGATCATGACCTGAGCCAAAACCAAGAGTCAGATGCTTAACCAACTGAGCCACCCAGGCGCCCCAAGAAGAGTAACTATCCTAATAAAATAATAATAAAATAATAGTTAAGATGCATCAAATGCAAACCCTTTCTATGTTAAAAAAAAACTATGTAATTCTCAAAAAACTGCACCAGTTTTCTATGTTTATTTCTATTTTTTAGATATGTCCTTGTCGAAGATTCAAAATGTCAGAGAATCAACGTAGTAAGAGATCCGAGTGGAACTTAAGAATGGAAAAGAAAAGGAATAAAATGAGAGAGAAGCCATGGGTCAGGAAGAGACCATATAAAGGCCAGGTATCAGGTAAGGGTTGAGTTGGAAATGGGATCCACAGGACTGATCTCTGTACCGGAGGAAACAGCTAGTGGTTTGAAAAGAACTGGATGCTAATATATAAAAAATCAATATCCTTTGTGTCATTAAGAAGGGGACTGGTCCAATCCCCCCCATTCTTTCCTTTCTTCCGCACTCAATTTGACTACAAAGTGGGTTTCTCTGCCCATAGCCCTAACCAAGGAGGATGCCTCAGTTTCTGCTCCCAGTGGCGAAGTGTTACCACGGTCTGCTATCTGCAATGCAAATAGCCAGGCTTTGGCATACAAGATTGATGTCCCCGTAAGAATGTACTTAGTTGCCGGGCTGGAGCTGAGTGGAAGCGACACAGCTCTCTTCCCAGCCTCGAGTGCTTGTCAGGGGTAACAAAGCAGGGCGGAGGGAGATATGAGCCATGTGCCCTTCTGGCACCAGCCATTAAAGGCACGTGGTATTAAGGCATCTAAATTTGGTTGGGGCCACCAAGTCTGGGCTGAGGGCAGATGGCATACCCCAGCTGGGGCAGAGGGCAAGGGGACTTTCCACAAACTATTCTGGAGACTAGTGAGAAGATGCAGAGCCCTGTGAGGGAGAGCACCTGTCTGGGTCAGACTCTGATTGACATTCCCAGCATTTCTGGGCAGCTCAGGGTGGTGTCTGGTGATCTTGGGGCAAGGACCAGAGTTCCCTGGGAAGCCAATCCTGACTGCTGAAATCCAGCCACGTGCTCACAGCACAGGAAGGCAGGGGACTTGAAATTGGGCCAGGCCCTTTAGGTGCAAGAAATTCACAAGAAAACTGGAAATGATCTGGGAAAAAAAAAATTAAAAATCCATCTGCAACTCATCTTTTCCTTTATATGGTAGTTGTTGCAATTTGGGGGAAAAACAATACTTTCATCTAATCCATTGCCTTTTGTGGAGAGTTTGATTAGCTGGCAATGTTGTAGGAGGTGGAAGTCTCCTCTGCCAGAGCCCGGGAGATCACAGTTGTGCAACCATGTCTTGGCTCATTTTCTAGTGAATCTTTCCTTAGAGGATTGTTTCTTTTTTTTTTTTTTTTAAAGATTTTTATTTATTTATTTGACAGAGATAGAGACAGCCAGCGAGAGAAGGAACACAAGCAGGGGGAGTGGGAGAGGAAGAAGCAGGCTCATAGTGGAGGAGCCTGACGTGGGGCTCCATCCCATAACGCTGGGATCACGCCCTGAGCCAAAGGCAGATGCTTAACCGCTGTGCCACCCAGGCGCCCCAGAGGATTGTTTCTAAGTACTCCAGGAGAAAGAAAACATACACCAGTGCAAAATAAAGTACAACCACGTATCTCCTTTGGTAATTATAAATTATAGGATCAATATAGAAACAAGGTATTGGTAGAAAAAAATAACTTCTTTGGGGAGTTACCAAATATCTAAATATCTAAGTAATGGCTGCAAACATTTTGTGTATGGTTTTCTAAATACACATGCACGCACAGAGTTTATAATACGGCACAGAAACACTGTAATTGCAAAAAGCAGTATATAACCATTTTCTTTTTTTTTAAGATTTTATTTATTTATTTGAGAGAGAGCAAGAGAGAGCAACTGTGGGGTGAGGGGTAGAGGGAGAAGTAGACTCCCTGCTGAGCAGAGAGCCCTACATGGGGCTCGATCCTGGGATTCCGGGATCATGACCTGACCTGAAGGCAGATGCTTCATGGACTGAGCCACCCAGGTGCCCCTATAACAAGTTTCTATCATCACTTTTATCAGCTGGGGAGCATAGGATTGTACACATGCACCATGATCAGGCTTACTAGTCCCCTTCCCCCAGAGCTGTGCACTTAGATTTGTTTTGCTATTAAAAAATACAATAAATATCACTGCGCTTTTATCTTTACGCATTTCTGTGGTTAAATGTTTCTACTTGCAAATAGAAATTTTGGGGGATAATTTTTGACTCGTATTTTCTGTTGGTCTTTCTCATGTGTCCTCCTAACCCCCGGGGTCCCTTATATAAAATGACTCAGAAGAACTGTTCTTTTTTGGTCAACTCAAAGTTACAACATTTCTACCAACATTCAAATTCGGGCCACCTTGGGGGCTTGCAGAGGTAAAGGGATGAGGTTAATAATGAGCTCTTGGCATTGCTTTTTTTTCCTACCATTTGCAGGTTGAGTTTCCATATCCATTAGTGCATGTACTACCACGTGTGAATGTGTTATCCCAGAAACTCATTTATAAATTGGCCACGTGGACTTGGGAAAGTGTTTTTCCATATAAATAATATAAAAAATATGTATAAGTCTCCCAAGAGAGTGAAACACAGCTTACGGAACCCTGGCAATAATGATATTTAACATTATTGGGCACCTTCTATAAGGCAAACAATTTATATGCATCATCTCTCATCTGTATAGCCCCTAAATTATTTATATTTGTAATTTTTCACTGTAGACAGTATGGGGTTATTGTTTTTTTTTAATTTTATCAGCATAAGTAGATTTACTTTCTCAATTTCATGTTGTGTTAGGGGATATAAAATATTTTGAAATTTGCTATGCTGTTAATCTCCATTCTTTTATACTCCTATAGCACTGAAAATAAAAGGCACTGAGATCATACAGGAAGTAGTCTTTATTTACCAAGAGAGTTTAGTATTTGAGGTAGGGGGTGGTCCTATGAAGATTCCAAAGAGGACCCCTAAAATATTTTCAAAAATGTTACTGGGAACCAGGACCTTCACTATGTCGAATTTTCTTTTATAATTTATGAAACTTTATTCCTCGATTGAACAATTAACATAAGGTCTACTGCTAATTGCCTGCCTGTGATAGTGAGCGGGCTTTCAGAGACACACGGATTAAAGGCAGACTCTCTTCTTTCCACCAAGAAAAATATTCTTGGGGCACCTGGGTGGCTCAGTCAGTTAAGCCTCTGACTTTTGGTTTCAACTCAGGTCATGATCTCATGGGTCGTGGGATAGAGCCCCTCATTGGACTCCTCACTCACTCAAAGTAGAGTCTGTTTGAAGATTCGCTCCCTCTGCTCCTCCTCCCACTTGCGTGCACTCTCTCTGACTCTCTTTCTAAAATAAATAAAATCTTTAAAAAGGAAAAGAGTCTCATGTAATAAGACCATACAGTGGTAGTTAGCATACAGCGAACTCCCATTACATGCTTCATAATTTTTTTGTGAGTTTGTAAACATGCATATATTTTATTAATTGTGGCTCCGTCTTCCACCAAAAAATGCTTCTCTTGTTCTCTTCATTGTTTATTTTTGTTTCTTCCATCCCCTCCCATCCCCTGCCAGTGTTCTACCCCACCTCATTCTTCACCTCCTTTCTTTGGTTTCATGTCTCCAAGCGCCTCCACCAACCAAGTATTGGCCTCCTCCCTCTCTCCTCTGACCTGAACTCTTGGTGGGGGCCTAAGTCCATACTCTAGAATGTCCCAGGACTTCTAAATGACTTCTAAGCTTTGTAGAAGCCTCTTCTCTGACTATATAGGGTTAGTATTGTTTTTAAGTAATTAAAAAAATCATAAAAATATGCATATCTACATAAAACGCTATTTCATCTTAAACCATGGAAACTACCCAATGAATGAAGGACATAAACCACATCTAAATATATTATCAAAGATTTTCAGCTTCATTTTTTTTAATGGTGCAATAACATACAGAGCTTGCCAAGCATAAGGGCAGAGTCTTTGTTTTTACTGTTATTTCCCAATAGTTTCATCACCCATACTGAGTTCCCAAGAAATAGCTTTGATAATTACTACAAACTGCATGTTTGTGCCCCTCCCCATACATATGTTGAACCCCTAATGGGATAGTATGTGGAGGTGGGGCTTTTAGGAGATGATTAGGTTTAGATGAGGTCATGAGGGTCCAACCTTTGTGATGAGATTAGTGTCCTTATAAGAGGAGGAAAGACATAGAGCTTGTTCTCTCCTGGCCATGCACAGTCACAGTAAGAAAGAAGCCGTCTGCAAACCAGGAAGAGGGCTCTCATCTGGAACTGAACTGATCAGTACCTCGACCTTGGAGTTCTCAGCCTCCAGAACTGTGAAGAATAAATATTTGTTGTTTAAGCCTTCCAGTCTGTGGTGCTTTTACCAGAGCAGCCTGAGATGACTAAGACGATGATTGTCCTTCATCTTTTTTTCCAAAACTATCAACTTAGTTTTCATAGTAGCAACAACTCCTATTTCATCCATTTATATATTCATTGAAGTCTGTGCTTGCAATGACGATAAACCTGGACTACACAGATTTCAAGCAAACACAACTGATTGTTGGTCAGCATGACATTCAAGGAAGACACTCTTCCAAATTTTGCTGTGGAGCAGAAGTGTGCTGGCCCACTAAGTTGCCTTCTCTTCCCAGAAACACAGGTGCATAGGGAGAAGTGTTTGATATCCTGCAACCCACTTGGAGTCTGGTTCAAATCGTCTACTCCTCCTTTGACTTTGGAGGTGCCAGAGAAGGGAAAGTTCTGTTCTCAGAGGAGGAACGATTGAGAAAGGGAGTCACTAAATCCTTCCATATGAGGTAGCATCTATTCTCACCTATTCTCAGTAGAAGCAGGTGTGCATCCAATGGGAGATGAAAAAGGGTAGGGAGGATCCATGAGACAGGGGCATGGAGAGATGAGGAATAAGAGGTGGGTGTGTCAATCTCCAATGGCTGTCCAGGTGGAACATAACCCTTTAATAAAGGGGGATAAGGAGAACCACCAATAGAAGGAGGTATTGACAAGTAACCCTCATAAGCAATGGGCTAGGTGAAGCCAGTCCTGCCATGATGGAGGTCAGAGAACTCCTATAATAAAATCTTTATTACAAAGTGAGAGATGAACTCAAGTGGGCCTAGAAAATGTCCAATGACTAGAGGAGAATGAGAGCAGTGAAGAAAAAGGTGACTTTATAAGACTGCATAATGAATAATTGTGATGAGTTAGCTTGGGTATCCTGACTTTGGAGCCCATTAATTTCCTTTAATACTCAATAATAATGTAATAATACTCAAATTGCTTATTACTTACCAGTTAGGATTATTTAAGTCAAGATGCTGTTTAATAATTTTAATAATTCTGTGAAGGTGATGCAATTACCATTCGTGTTATTAATTGATGGATCTGAGCCTTACAGACTTTTAATAACCCAACATAAATAGCCTGAAATACCAACCAATGTCCCTGACCCCAGACCCCTTGCTAGGAACCACTGTTATACTTAGTGCTGTCCATATGAACATGTATACTGAAGGTTCTGGTTTTTGTTTTGAACTCTTTATTTGGATGGTAGGAGGAATAGAGACATTTGGGGGACAGAAAAATTGAGGGAAGTGCCCCTAGTTGTCCCTTGGTATATAGTCAGAGGCATTCTCCTTTTGCCTGGCAGAGAGAGTAGATTCTAAATTCCTCTCCACTCTCTCTGTGGTCTCTATTAGAGATTCCGACAGTTACTAGATAAAGTTAAAGACTCATGTAGTGATCTTCACACTAATTGGACTGTAATGTATAGCCTCGGTCAAGCACATCTTTCCCAGCACTTCTCTCCGCAGACGGCAATCAAGCCATTTACAGAAGATGCATTGGCTGCTAAGACCCTAGAGCAACCTTAAGCTGCACTGGCCTTTTAGTGGAAAACACAATTAATTTTTATACTGAAAGGCAATTAAGACCGGGGTTAAAATAAAAATCTTTTGGAACATAGACTGTCAAAGATTAGATAGGAAATGTTTTTCCCACCTATATTTCAGAAGCCCATGAACATACCAACTTCTGGTTACTCCAAGTCAAGTTGCCAAATTTCTGTTTCATTTCGGTAAATGTGAATTGAAATAAATAGCTGTGTTAGCCGTGTTGCTATTCTGAAAGGAGATCATTTACATCAACTCTTTTATCAGCAGTAGCTCTGAAAACCACATGTGTGCCTGGACACCTGTTACATTCATACATTTGTAGAAACAACTACACAGATTTTTTAAACACATGCACACATCCACGGATAACACACCATGTGTTACAAGTTGCTCTAGCTAATTTCAGCTCAAAGAAAATCTTCCTAGAAAAAAAAAATGTTTTTGTTTAAATAAAAGGACACACCAAAAGCAGGGGAAAGATACTTCTTTTACACACCACTTAGAGAAGCAGAGATTTCGTAATTGCATGATTAATTGGGAGGAAAATCATGTAGTAGTGGAGAAAGCCTAGGGGTGGATTTGGGGGATTGTGCATTAAAGCTGCATCAGGTCACTTACTTACAAGTATTCTAACTACCAATCATTCAATTAGACTTTCTGACTCTACTGGTCCCAGGGATTTCCTTTTCAGTGCATTTTCTGTTCACACTTATTTTTCCATTTTTTTAAATTGATATATATTTTCTTAACCATATACGGAAGGTTTTATAAAATGTATATTCTGGACACTAATTTTTTATTGAGTGCATACATGGTAACTACCTTTTCCCAGGCTGGTTGTCTGATTACACCACTATATGATTAGAATGTGTGTAATCTTGATAGAAATATACCTTGGTCTCATCCATTTGAGCTGGATATTTCATATGCTATAATGCAGAAATGTTATGAGACACACATGAGGGTGTTTCTTACAGCATTGTTTGTAATAAGAGCTAATTCTTGCCAAGGACTTATTATTTCCCAAGAACGCTTTTAAGCTTTTCATTTGTATTATATAATTTATTCTTCAAAATGACTTTGTGTGGCATGTACTATTGTTATATCCATATAAGTAAACCAAGGCACAGCAGTTAAATAATTTCCCCAAAATAACAGAGGAAATAGAAATAACCCAACATGGATCAGAGCCCAGGAATTCTGGCTTTAGAACCCACATTCATAGCCAATATGCCAAACTGTCATCAGTATAGGACTGAATACATAGATTATAGTTGATTACTCAATGAAATATCCATTCTGTTAAACAGTAAATTTGCATATATCAGCATAGGTAGATGTGAAAATGATAATACAAAAACAAAGGAAAACTAGTTTCAAAAATATATAAAAGTAAAATCATTTAAAGAGGATATAAAACTATTATATATAGATATATGCACATACATATTTTGTTTATGCATTCATATGTAAAAATATGCAAATATGACTAGCATTAACACATGTCAACCACAAAAGAGAGGCAACCTCTTTAGAAGGGGAAAAGGAAAGACAATTAATATATTACTTTCCTTAAAAAAATAATAAATCTGAAGCAAATATGGCAAAATATTGTATCTGTTAAATCTGGGAAGTGGGTACAAGGATAGCCAATATATTATTTTTTGTACTTTCATGTTTAAAATATTTCATAAATCAAAATTTTAAAGGACACAAAGAGGTAATATGTGAGGGTCCTTTGTGAAAGCTATCATGATATACAAATGGAACTAATTTATGTTATAATCATCAAAAGTGAAGTGGAAGGGCTTGATTTCCAAATGGCTGAGTAAAGACTTCTGAAAATTCACTTCCCTATACAAGCAATATTAACTGTAGAAATTAAATAAAAGCTTGCTATAATTCAAGAAATGTTTCTTCAAGAAAGACAACTGAATTAAACAAACAAACAATAACAACAACAATAACAAAACCAGTGAGCCTTATAGTTTAACTTGCCATAATCCCATCACTCTCCCCCCAGCAACAAGGTGGCTTTGGAAAGCAATAGTTTCGCAACTGTAATAGCTGTGAAATCAAATGGCCTACTGGAGGAGCCAAAACAGTTTGGAAGTCCCTAAAAGCCCTAGAGAACTATTTGCAGCTTGCTGAAAGGTCCACTTTCAGTGGTTGTCTGCTTGACTTTGAAGGTACTCTCAGTGAACAGCCCTAACCTATTGAGTATTTGATGAAAAGAACCAGTAGCCATTGTTTCACATCACAGTTGTCTGAGGCAGTGATGCGAGTCAGAGGTAAAAGCTTAGGGCCTTCCCAGGCTCTGCACAATCAGTAAGTGAAGGCTAAGGCAAAGTGATAGACTGCCGATCAAATCAAATCATTGATGACATGCCTAACACAGCCTCCCACCAAAGACTGGGAGACTTACTGTTTCAAAGTGTTGAAGGAAATCTCTGCCTAATCATTAGCTTCCCACTAAGATAACTGAGCAGATGTCAGTTACCACGCACGATAAAGAATACAAACCAGGAGAATCACTAAAAGACAACAATAAAAGAATAGCAACAACAACGAACACAGGTGGGAGAGGGATTTCTCCCTCTGGCTTCTAGAAGTGACATTTTACATTCTTTTAAATGTTCACTTGCCAATAAAATTTGCAAAAATAAACAAAGAAACAGGAAAGTATAACCCATACACATGGAGTATGGGGGGAAAAAGTCAATAGACTGACCCAGGGAAACTTAGATGTTGGACTTACTGAATTTTAAGTCAGCTATCATAAATATGTTGAAGAGATAAAGGAAAGCATATATAATGAATTCAGGGAGAGAATGAGAACTATGTGTCACCAAATAAAAATATCAGTGAAGAGATAGGAAACATAAAAAGGAACCAAATAGACATTTTATGGTGGCGGGGTGCCTGGGTGGCTTAGCTGGTTAAGCGGCTGAGCTGATTTTGGCTCAGGTTGTAATCTTGGGGTCCTGGGAACCAGCCCTCAGGCTCCATGCTCATCATGGAGTCTGCTTCAGGATTCTCTCTTTTTTGCTCTGCAACCCCTTCCCAAATAAATAATTCTTAAAAAAAAAAAAAAGAAAGAAAGAATTTCTGTAGTGGGAAAGTACAATAACTAGTATAGCATATTCACTAGAGGGGCTCATCAGGGGACTAGAATGACCTAAGGAAGAATCAGCAAACACAAAGACAGGTCAATTAATATTATACAATATGAGGAAGAAAATTAAAAAAAAGAATAAAGAAAAACAACAGGCCTCAGAGACTTACAGGACACCACCAAGTATGCCAACATATGAAAAATGGGAGCCCCAGAAGGAGGGAGAGAGAAAAAGGGGTAGAAAGAATATCTGAAGTTATAATGGCCCCAAACTTTCAAAATTTGAAAAAAAAAAAAAAAAACTTCAATCCAAGAAGCTCAATGAATTCTAAGTGGAATGACAACAAAGAGATCCACACATAGAACTATCTTAGTCAAATCTTTAAAAGCAGAGACAAAGAAAGGATCTTGAAGTAATGAGTAAAACAATGTACCCTCTGCAAGGGATTTCAGTAAGGTAACAGTTGACATTTCACTGGGAATAGGAAGGCCAGAAAATGACAGAATAGTATATTAAAAGTGCTAAAATAACAGACTGTCAACTAAGAATTCTATATCTAGCAAAATTATCCTTGAAAAATGAAGAAGAAATCAAGACATTTCCAAATAAACTAAAAAAGATAATTCATAAGTATATCCACTCCACAAAAATAATGAAGAGATTTTTGCAGGCAGAAATGAAAGGATGGTAATTAGAGTTTCAACTCCATCTGAAGAAATAAATAGTACTGGTAGAGGTAAATACATAGGTAAGGAGATAAGACATTACTAATTTTCAATTGTAACCCTTTTTTTATACCATCTTATAAAAAAATGCATAAAGCAATTACTAAAAACCAAGTTGACAGTCTTATTATGTACCCACACAAATTGGAAATATTGTAGCTTTGGTTCCAGCCCACCACAATAATGCAAATATTACAATAAACTGACTCAAATGAATTTTTTGCTTTCCCCGTGCATATTAAAGTTATGTTTACGTTTTACTGTAGTGTATAAAGTATGTACACTTAAAAAGTGTACATACCTTAATTTAAAAATAAATTATTCCTGGAAAATGCTAACCATCAACTGAGCTTTCAGCAAATCACAATCTTTTGGCTGTTGGAGGGTTTACCCTCAATATTGATGACTGCTGACTGATGAAGGGGGTAGTGGCAGAAGGTTGGAGTGGCTGTACAATTTCTTAAATTGAAATGACAGTGAAATTGGCTGCACTGATTGACTCCAAATGAATATGAATAATTTCTCTGTAGCATGGGATGCTGTTTGACAGCATTTTACCTACTATAGACCTTCTTTTAACATTGGAGTCAAATCTCTCAAGCCTTCTGCTGCTCTATCAACCAAGTTTATGGAATATTATAAACTCTTTGTTATCATGTCAACAATCTACACAGCATTGTTACCAGGAGCCGATTTCATCTCAAAATCTATTTTCTTTGTTCACACATAAGAAGCAACTCCTTATCTGTTCAAGTTTTATAATGAGATGGCAATAATTCAATCACATCTTCAGGCTCCACATTTTTTTTTAAGAGACAGAGAGATAGAGCACAAGTTGGGGGTAGGGGCAGAAGGAGAGGAAGAGAGAATCTTAAGCAGGTTCCATGCCCAGGGCAGAGCCTGATGTGGGTCTTGATCTCAAGACCCTGAGATCATGACCTGAGCTGAAATCAAGAGTCAGATGGTTTACTGATTGAAACACCCAGGTGCCCCTTCATGCTCCACTTCTAACCCTAGTTCTCTTGCTATTTCCATCACACCAGCAATTACTTCCTGCAGTGAGATTTTGAACCTCTCAATCCATGAGGGTTGGAATCAACTTCTTCCAAACTCCTGTTCATGTTGATATTCTGGCCTCAGGAATCATCAATATTCTTACTGGCCCCTAGAATAATGAATGTGATTCAGAAAATCTTCAATTTACTTGCCCATATCCATCAGAGGAATCACTGTCTCTGGCAGCTGTAGCTTTATAAAATGTATTTCTTCAATAATAACAATTGAAAATCAAAATTACTTTTTGATCCGGGAGCTACAGAATGGATGGTATGTTAGCAGGCATGAAAACTGCATGAATCTTATTGTACATTTTCATCAGTGCTCTTGGGTGACAAGGTGTGTTGTCAATGAGCAGTACTATTTTGAAAGGAATCTTTGTATCTGAGCAGTAGGTCTCAACAGTGGGCTTAGAACATTCAGTAAATGATGTTATAAACAGATGCACTGTCACTCAGCCTTTGCTGTTCCATTGAGAGAGCACAGGAACAGTAGATTTAGCATAAATCTCAAAGACCCTAAAATTCTCAGAGTGCTTTGGAGTATTGGCTTCAACTTACATTGAGGAGAGAGGCCTGAGAAAAGAAAGAGAGACATAGGACACAGCAAAGCATAATGAAATTGGTAAGCTATAGCTGCATCTATTTCACCTAAATGAAAAGCTAGAAATGATTAAGGTTTGTGAGGAAGGTACTTTGAAAGCCAAGATAGTAGCCTAGGACTCTTGTGACAGTTAGCCAAGTTGTGAATACAAAAGAAAAGTTCTTGAAGAATACTCAAAGTGCTCCTCCAGTAAACACATCAATAATAAGAAAATGAAACAGCTTTATTGCTGATATGGAGAAAGTCTTAGTGGTCTGGATAGAAGATCAAAGAGCCACCACATTCCCTTCAGCCAAAGGCTAATCCAGAGCAAGGCCCTCTTCACTCTTTTAAGTTCTTTGAAGGCTTAGAGAAGTGAAGAAGCCCCAGAAGAAAAGTTTGAAGCTAGCAGAGGTTGGTTCATGAAATTTAAAAAAAGAAGCCATCTGTAGGAGCACCTGGGTGGCTCAGTCAATCAAGCATCTGCCTTCAGTTCAGGTTATGATCCCAGGGTCCTGGTTGAGCCCTGAGTCAGGCTCCCTGCTCAGTGGGGGGCCTGCTTCTCCTTCTTCCCCTCTGCCCCGCACCCCCACTAGTGCTCTCTCTCCCTCTCAAATAAATAAATAACATCTTTAAAAAAAAAAAAGGAAAGAAGTGATCTTCAGAACATCAAAGTGCAAGGTGAAACAGCAGGTTCTCCTATAGAAGCTTCAGGAAGTTCTCCAGAAGATCTAGCTGAGATCATTCATGAAGGTGGCTCCATTACACAATGGATTTTCAGTGTAGATGGAACAGTCTTACATCAGAAGTAGATGCCATCTAGGACTCTCATAGCTGGAGAGGAGAAGTCAGTGCCTGGCTTTGAAGCTTCAAAGGACAGTCTGACTCTCTTGTTAGGGGCTAATGCAGCTGCTGACCTTAAGTTGAAGCCAAAGCGCATTTAGCATTCTGAAATCCTTAAGGTTCTTAGGAATTATGCTGAATCTACTCTGCCTGTGTTCTATATATGGAACAACAAAGCCTGTATGACGACCCATCTGTTTACAACATGGTTTACTGACTATTTCAGGCTCACTGTTGAGATCTATTGCTCAGAAACAAAGATTCCTTTCAAAATATTACTGCTCACTGACAATACACCTGGTCATCCAAGAACTCTGGTGGGGATGTACAGTGAGATTAATTTTTGTTTTGTTTCATTTTATTTTTTGCCTACAAACACAGCATCCATTCCGCAGCCATCAGATCAGGGAGTGATTCTGACTTTCAAGGTTTGTTAGTCAAGAAATGCAGTTTGTAGGGCTATCACTGCATGATTCCTCTGATATATCTGGACAAATTAATTGAAAAGCTGGAAGAATTCAACTTTCTACATGCCATTGAGAACCCTGGTGATTCATGGGAAGAGGACTTTTAATATTGCAACCAGTATCTTATTTTGTCATTTTTTCAAAATTTAAGTTTACGATTTTGTTTGTTATTTGGCATTTCTAAATTCTATATGGATGTGATTTAAGTTTCCCATTAATGGTAAACACCCCCCCCCCCACAATGCAGATACAAAACGCTTACAGTTGGTATGTCAGTAACAGAAGATGATATAAAAATAAAACTGCAAAATTTTAAAAACATTTTTAACAAGAAAAATCTTGCTCACACAATTTGTAAATACACAAAAAGATACCTAACTCATATACATACAAAAAGAGAGTCACTGATGTATTAGACAAGATTCCAAAGGGGATTAATCTCTGAATTTAGGGTTAATCTAATAAAAATATCATGAAGTTTGAATGATATGTTGTTGGTTAGGGTATTTTGCAATTGTTTTTAAAAAGTAATCAAAATTCATTTAAGTAAATATTAAATTACTTGTGCAGACTTCTAATACATGTTCCTGTGTTTCAAATACAGAAATGCTTATGTCAGACAAGAATGGTCTTTATTATTTTATTTGTTTAAATAATTTTTTATTATGTTAGTCTTTATTATTTTAAATGTTTGTACCCAAGGGCACCAGGGTGGTACAGTCAGTTAAGCATCCAACTCTTGATTTTGGCTCAGGTCATGAGCTCAGGGTCATGAGCTCAAGCCTCACATCTTGGGCTCTATGCTCAAGGGAGAGTCTGCTTGAGATTCTCTCTCCCTCTCCCTCTGTCCCTCCCCCTGTGCTCTCCCTCTCTCTTTAAAATAGACAAATCTTTTAAAAAATTATGAAAAAAAAATGTTTGTACCCATGCCAAATTTCAGTGGTTGAAGTAATAGTGGACCTTTTATTTAAATCAAATATAATACTTGCATCATCCAATTCTAGATGGTTTGATGATGTGAAAATAACATTCATAAGAATTATATTAAATAAATATTAGAAAATGCTATTTGAACATTGTAATGCTATGTCTACTTGAATAAGTGCAATTCCAGCATCAATTAAGTAACAGTATCTAAACCAAAAAGAGATAAGTCACAATGACTTTAAAGACAGAGAACACATGCAGATGTTATGCTGTGGTTGTGGGAGTTCAGGATCCGGCTGCAGTGAACTCAGTCAAACCTGCAGGTGTCCCTGGATGCCTGGGCCCTCGTGGCCTGGCTCTTCTCCTTGCCGGGGCTGCTGATGATCCAGGGGGTCCCCTGATACTTCTGGGCCTCTGTGGGTGGCCGGTGGAGCATCAGGAGCAATAGGGCCACCTGGGAAAGGCTGGAAGTTGGACTCCGCTTTGGCCAATGTTTGCCTGTTGTGATCATTTTCTTTCCTCAGCTTTCTCTCTGTTAGCACAACGCCATCCAGCTGTCTTGAGCTGTTTTCTCATGGAAGAGGATCCCCTTTCCACAGTAGGGGGAATTTCTCTCCAATTTTCTGCTCATATCTTCAGTCCTCTTGTAGAAGTTGCGAAACTGGTATAGGGATTTCATGTTTCTACACGTGTTGGGAAGTTTCTTCTCAATTTCTAAGCACTGCGTTTCCTCCTCAAACAATTTTCTCTGAAGTTGAATGATGTATTCTTGATATAATTCAGACAGAATTTGAAGCTTCAGCTGCTGAATCTCCTTTCAAGCTGTGAATTTTCAGGCTGCAAAGATGCTTCCTCAGTTTGAAGACTTGTTTGTCCCATAAGCTCTTCATTCATTTGCTTTCCTTCCCACAGTTTTCTGGCTAGTTCCTGATCTTTCTCTTCAGCACTTTGAAGGAACACATTGGAATCAGCATCATCAGTGACACCCTTCAGATCACCTTCTGCCCGATGGACAGGGTGACTGTCATTTTCTGCTTCCCTATTTTGCTTGACTTCCTAGTTGACGTGACCCAAGTGATCTCCAAGGAGATCAGGCCAGGGAATGGTCCTCAGAATGTTTTCATCCAGTGGTATTAACTGGTTGACTTTATCTTTCAGGGACTATTGCAATCCCGGGTTCCACTACTCCTGCGTTCCACTGCTCCAGCTTTTCTTTCTCCTGCTCCTTTTCTTGGCGTCTCTGCTTCCATCTCTCAATTTCTTGGGTGAGCAGTTCTGGACTTTCTAGAAAATCAGTGTTTTCATTCAAATCATCCATTATTTTCTTCAGAAGTTTTTCTCCATCCTTCTCTGATGCTTTTAAGATGGGTCTGTCACCAGTCACGTGGGAAAGTTTAGAAGGCAGGCTTTTCTGTGCCTTTTCCAGAAAGTCAACAGTGTTCTGAAGTGACAACTTGCTCTGGTTTGGTTTCATTGCTGATAAGCACCAGGTTTGTAATGTGGGAAGATTGGCCTCCATTCTGGGCAGCCCTAGGGCATCATCAGCTTGTGTCATTGGTCCCATATTCTCACTACCTTTTCCACAGACTTCAGCATGGGAAAAACACACTTGCCTAGCCCTTCACACTTCTTAAAATGTGTTGTCTCTTCTCTGTCAAAACCAATATGACAGTACGTACCAGGATCTCCCAGGGAAACGCATGGAGACGTGGGATGTGTCTCCAGCTTTCGGGAATCACCATCAGAGCACCCAACAGGTGTTCTAGGACCAACTGGAATGTGGATTTGATGGGAGGTAGCAGGCCTTCCATGGCTGTGTAGAGCTGCACAGCTCTGCCTCCAAGGGCCAGTGTTCTGTGGGTCTCAACTGATGACTCAGAACCTTGGGGAGTGCTCTGTCTCTAAGGTAAACAGATGCCTGACAACCAGAGCAGATCAATTGGTCTGGGTGAAGAGTAGGCCAGCCAGCTTCTAGAAAACAGTTCCCCAAAACTTTGCACTGAAATACAAAGTGATCTCACTTATAAGGGCACTGGGGGAGGTGTAAAGGACTGATTGCAGCCTGGAGCCTGGCCACTGTAGACCCACATGGCTCTATGGCAAACCTAGGGGGTCAAAGCAGGGACAGTCCATGTCCCTTTCTGTGCACAAGAGCAAGTCATGGCGGAGTGGTAGGGTCCCCACCCCTAAGTGAGGCTCATTCTCCTGATTTTAAAGCTCCCTTCTGCTGCTGGAAGCCTGGCACTGCCCACAAAGTTCCCAGGGATGTGTCTTCTCTGAGATTGCCTCTTCTTTGTGTCTGATCAACTTGGGCAGTCAGGTGCCTGGGAGTGAAAGATCTCCCCGAAGGTATTAATAGACCTGGATTCCAAACTTACTAAGTCAGGAGAAATCAGATGGAACTGTCAGAGTCATATAATTTCATGGATTTTCTATGGAGCCAAAATGTCCCTGTTCAATCCAAGTGTTCCTGAAAGTAGGTGACCCTGCTCCAAGAGTGACACGGTGACTGAGGCTCCTTCCCTCATGTGCCCTCCATCTTCAGACTGTACTTCCAAGATGGTCCCCAGGAGGGTCTCTGGTCCATAAAGTCATCTTCAGAAGCGAGTCTCTGGGGAGGGGGCAGATCTTTCTTTGGGCTCAGTTTGCCACCTTTTGTTTAATTAAACCCTAGCTCACTCTCCTGGCATCTGTCTGGCAGACTGAGCTCAGAGCCTCCTTATCCATCCCCTGGGGCTCCATCAGTCCCTTTACCTGAGCGAGAAACAAGAGAACTGTTTAAGCTGAGGCCAGGCTGGGGTCCTGAAGACTGCCAACGTTCAGACCACAGGGGCTCCATGGGAGGAGAGGACAGAGGCTCTGACCAGGCTGGTGGTGCGGGGAGGAGGCAGCCAAATGCCCACAGAAAGAGTTGTTTCTTTTCCTCTTTTTTAATTAGATGATTTCTTTAAGAGCAGTTTTAGGTTTAAAAACAAAAGCGAGCAGAAAGCATAGAGAGTACATATATAAGCATACTACTTTTTATTGTGCTTCAATTTATTATGCTTTGCTGATAGTATTTGACAAATCGAAGGTGTGTGGCAATGCTGTTTCAAGCAAATCTGCAGGCACTATTTTTCGAACAACATTTGGAAACAGCATTTGTCTCCCTGTCACTTTTTGGTAATTCTTGCAATACTTAAAACATTTTCATTATTATTTGTTATGGTGATCTGTGGTCAGTGATCTTTGATGATACTATTGTAATTGTTTTGGGTTGCAACCACAGAAGATAGTAAGCTTAATCCTAAATGTTGTGTGTGGTCTGATTGCTTCACCAACCAGCTATTCCCCATCTCTCTTCCTCTCCTCCGGCCTCCTGATCCCCTGAAATACAACAATATTGAAATTAGGCCAGTTAATAATTCTCCAGTGGCCTCTAAGTGTTCTAGGGAAAGGAAGAGTCACACATTTCTTACTTTAAAGCAAAAGCTAGAAATGATTAAGCTTAGTCTCACTAAGGCATCTCAAAAGCCAAGATGAGCCAAAAGCTAGGCCTGTTACACTAAACTGTTGGCCAACTTGTGAATACAAAGGAAAAGTTCTTAAAGGACAAAGTGCTCCTCCAGTGAACAAAGGAATGATAAAAGAGCAAAACAGCCTTATTCCTGATATGGAGAAAGTTTTACTAGTCCGGACAGAAGATCATACCAGCCACAGCATTCCCTTAAGCCAAAGCCTAATCCAGAGCAAGGCCTTCACTCTCTTTAATTCTGTGAAGGCTGAGAGGGGTGAGGAAGCTGCAGGAGAAAAGTTTGACGCTAGCAGAGTTGGGTTCATGAGGTTCAAGGAAAGTAGCCATCCCCACAATATCAGAGCACAAGGTGAAGCAGCAAGTTCTCATATAGAAGCTGCAGGAAGTTCTCCAGAAGATCTAGCTGAGATCATTCATGAAGGTGGCTCCACTACACGAGGGATTTTCAGTGTAGATGAAACAGTCTTATATTGGAAGAAGATGGATCTAGGACTTTCATAGCTGGAGAGGAGAAGTCAGTGCCTGGCTTCAAAGCTTCAAAGGACAGTCTGACTCCTTGTTAGGGGCTAATGCAGCTGCTGATTTAAGTTGAAGCCAATGCTTAGTTAGCATTCTGAAAATCCTTAAGGCTCTTAAGAATTATGCTGAATCTACTCTGCCTGTGCTCTATAATGGAACAACAGTCTGGGTGACAGCACTCTGTTTGTAACACACTTTACTGCATATTTTAAGACCACTGTCAAGACCTATTGCCCGGGTGGGGTGGGGGCAGGGAATCCTTTCAGAACAGTACTGCTCATTGACAATGCACCTGGTCACCCAAGAACTCTGATGGAGATCGACAAGGAGATTCATGTTGTTTTCATGCCTGCTAACACAGTATCCATTCTACAGCCCACAGATCAAGGAGTCGTTTTAACTTTCAAGTCCTATTATTGAAGAAATACATTTCATAAGGCTATAGCTGCCACAGATAGTGATTCTTCTGATGGATCTGGGCAAGTAAATTGAAAATTTGCAGGAAGGGATTTGCCATTCTAGGTGCTAGTAAGAACAGTGGTGATTCCTGGGAAGAGGTCAGAATATCAACATGAACAGGAGTTTGGTAGAAGTTGATTCCAACACTCATGGACTGAGTAGTTCAAGACTTCGGTAGAGGAAGTAACTGCAGATATGGTAGAAATAGCAAGAGAACTAGAATCAGAAATGGAACTTGAAAATGGAGCTGAATTGCCACAATCTCATGATAAAATTTAAACTTTTTAAAAAATATCATTCACTTCTTTTCAGAGACAAAACAAAGAAAGTGGTTTCATGAGATGAAATCTACTCCTTGTGAAGATGTTATGAAGATGGCTGAAATGACAACATAGGATTTAGAATATTACATAAATTTAATTGATAAATTAGTGGCAGGTTTGAAAGGATTGGCTTCAATTTTTTTGTCTTTAAGATTATTTATTTACTTATTTGCCAGAGAAGAGTTCAGGAGAGAGAGAGAGAGAGAGAGAGCACATCAGGGAGAGAAGCAGGCAGAGGTAGAAGCAGGCTCTCTGCTGAGCAAGGAGCCCAATGTGGGACTCGATCCCAGAACCCTGGGATTATGACCTGAGCCAGAGGCAGACACTTAACCAACTGAGCCACCCAGGCATCCCAGATTGGCTCCAGTTTTGTGAGAAGTTCTACTGTGGATAGAATGCTGTCAAACAGCAGTCCCTGCTACAGAAAAATCATCTGTGAAACAAAGAGTCAATCAATGTGGCAAATTTTATTGTTGTCTTAATATAAGAAATTGACACACCCACTCCAGTCTTCAGCAACCAGCACCCTGATCAGTCAGCATCTATCACCACTGTCACAGGACCCTGTACCAGCACAAAGATTATAACTCACTGAAACTTTAGATGACGGGTAGCATTTTTCAGCAATAAAGTATTTTTATGTTGAAGTACGTGCATTGCTTTTTAGAGTTAATGCTGTTGTATGTTCAACAGACTATAGTATAAACACAACTTTCATATGCACTGGGAAACAAAAAATTCATTTGACTGGCTTTATTGCAATATTCGCTTCACTGAAGCGCTTCTGGAACTAAACTCGCAATATCTCTGAGGTATGCCCGTAGACACATAATGGAATGTTACTCAGTCATAAAAAGGAATAAAGTCCTGATATTTGTACAACATAGATGAACCTTGAAAATACCATGCTATGTGAAAGAAGCCGGACAAAAAAGGTCACATATTATGTGATTCCATATAAATGAAATGTGGCAAATCCGTAGCGACAGAAACTATATTAGCAGTTGCCCAGGGCTGGGAACAGGAAGGATAAGGAGTGACTGCTAATGTTTACAGAGTTTCTTTAGGGGTGATACAAAATATTCTGAAATTAGAGAGTGGTGACCTATGCACAACTTTGTGAATATACTAAACACCTGACTGTGCTAAAAACCATTGTGGAGTGTGCACTAAGCTGGAAAACCGGATGATAGGGAATTATAGGTCAATAAACCTGTTTTTCAAAAAAATGTGAAGCTGACTCCTCTCACATTGGGATGGGATATCTGTTGTGCTGTCAGTATCAATCAAATTAACTGGACAATCACCAACCCTCAGCAACTTCATGCCATGGAGTCACAGCTACAGACACCTCATTTTTAACCACAGATTCATGCTACTTTGCAGTGCTTTCAAATGCATATAGATGAGACAAGTGTCATAAAGAGCCATGCTGCTGTAATCTTCTTGATATGACAAATTTTCGCATCAGAGTTGAAAGTAAAGTCTCCAACATTCTGGGGAAATTGCATAACAGCGATGATGAGTCAGGGATAGCAGATTACGGTAATTGTCAAGGTGAAATGGAAATGATACATGTCTGAAGCCCCAGGCTTGCATAGACCTCTGATAAAATCCCTGTTGTTAGAGTAAAGTAATAGTCAGAGATTCAAGGTCCCTTCTCTCATGTGCTACAGGGTCTGTGTCTTGGGCTGTGCATCATCTGAGAGCCGCTGGGATTCATCACTAAGCAGTCCCTATGAATCTCAGTTCTTATCATCTGATGGCCCTCTTTCTCCAATGTCTTTGATGTTAGAATCACTGCTCAATAGCCCTTAGAACAGAGAGATATATGGACTCCTGCCTCTAAGTTTGTCTTTTTCATATTCAAACTAGATCCCCATAGTAATCCTCTATCCCGACTGGTTTACAAGATAAAATTAATATGCCTTTATCAAGATAATTGGAAGCAAGGTTGACTAAAAATGTCCTTGTAGTGGAAGTCTTCAGTCTTATTGTTTGGAGCAGCTCCTTCTTGGTATCTTAAATCACTGACATTACAAGGCACAGATGGCGAGAGAATAGCACTAATCCGGATAGTTTATGAAATTGTGTTTGAATATGATGCGTGAGTAAGGAAAGACATCATTATGATTTATCATATGGCCTCTCCTTCCATCCTCTCTGCCTCAACGTATAGTAGTTTCTGCAAAGCACATGGCGGAGTACATGTGGGCAGAGTACCGTGTACAACCCTGACCAGTCTTTTCTTTTGTTGAAATGAACAAAGATAACGTCTACATGACTGCCAGTGACCACTTAGGATCTCAGGAGGGAAGTCAATGTTACTTCACCCATATCATTTGATTCCAGCCAAAAGCAGAAGAGCTTGACATTTTGGTTAGCCTGTGCTTCTTGTCTCTTGGAAAATGGACAATTTCAATTAGGCTCTTTGAAATATAGGAAATAGCTTCTGGAATCTTCTTGGTGCCTTCTTGGACCTCTAGGGATCTTCACATTGTAGGTCAGAATCTGCTGGAAATCTGTAGAAAAAATAAAAGCCCTGCATTCTAGTTCCAACCATGAGTGAAATTTCTAGCTCGAAAGTAATGTAAAGTATGGGAAAGTCATTCAAAATTATGACTAATATCTTAGTACACAATGTAATCATGAGTAGGGCAGTGTCTAGAGCATGAAAGGTGGTATTTACTGTCACAGGGTATGAAGAGGGTAGATGTTTTCCCCATCAATCCTGCTTTTTATTTATTTTTTAAAATATTTTATTTATTGATTTAGAGAGTGAGAAGGGGAAGGGCAGAGGGAGAAAGAATCTCAAATAGACTGCACTGAGCATGTGGGGCTCGATATCACGACCCTAAGATCATGACAAGCCAAAATCAAGAGTCAGATGCTTCACCAACTGAGCCACCCAGACGCCCCTCAATCCTGCTTTTTAAAAGTAAAAATTGGAATTCATAGAATCATGAACTCTTGGATGAATTTCTTGGATGAATTAATTTAAACGACGGCCTCAAAGAGGTATACCCTAATTCTGGGAATGCGTGAATGTCACCTTATATGGAAAAAGAGTATTTTCAGATGCAATTAAGTTAAGGACCTGGAGATGAACTCATTCTGGGTTATCTAGGTGGGCCCTACTTCTAGTGACAAGAGTCCTATAAAAGACACACCAAGAATACAGAGAGAAAAGGAGAAGACCATATGAAAATGGAAGCAAGGATCAGGGTTTTTCAGTCCCAAGCCACCTGGTGCCATTTAAAGTTAGAAGAGGCAAGAAGGAACGTCCTCTAGAACCTTCAATAGAAGTGCAGCCCAGCCAACACCATGATTTTGGATTTTTTGACTTCTGAATTTTGAGAGAGAAATTTCTGTTGTTTGAAGCCATCATTATTGTGACGATTCGTGCCCATGGCCACAGGAAATTAATGCACTTGCTTTAAAAGCTAAGTAGCTTTTTTACACATAGGTGCTTTCCAATTCTGTGGTAACGTAATCAATACTGAGATAACCTTGTACCATCCGGCAACCCAGGGTGACATCTTTTCAAAATCTCCCGGGGGGTTGCTAGGGCATCAGCTCTGCATCCTGGTTTAGACACCTTTCCTTTTCACAAGTCTATGTGGGTTCTTTACCCCATAAGGAGAGTCCTTAAAGTGAAAGTAATAACTTTAACCATCTCTCACTTAAGAAAGTATGGCTTTTAATCATGATACTTATTATGGTGATGATAATACTGTGTTGTATCAAGATTTAAATTCTTACTTTTAGGCCTTGGACTAGTAACATAATTTCCTGCACCTCTGTTTACTCACCTGTAAAATGGGGTTATTAACAGGGATGTAATTGGTATTTACAGTATAAATCCATGCCAAGTTTCCTAGGACAATTCTCCAAACTGAAAGCCTTCACTGTCAATATCATTACCACACCATGAATTATTAAAAGAAATAAAAGGAAAATATTTAAAATAAATTTATTTTGATCTGAGCTCTGGGGCTTCTCTCATCCAGTGTAAAATGGTTCTTCATAGCGAGTAGTTTTAAATAGTCAGAAAGAGATTAATGTTACAAATGTTACCCCATTACAAAAACAAATATAGGCAACCCCTAGTATCAATTTCACTGCCCCCTAGTAATTACCCCTGGTTCTAATCTGGCCACCACTTCTCAGATATAAGACACAATTTTAATCATATTAAAACCTTCCATGCTTCTCCCTCCCCGTAGCAAGAAATACAATGGAATATGCCAAGTCTTTATGCGTTTTTCCATGGTGTTCATTCTACCTGGAATTTGTGTGCTTTTCTTCTTTCTGGTAAATCTTGGTTAGGTTGTTTTTTGCTTGTTTGTTTCATTTTTGTTTTGTTTTGTTTCTGCAATTAACACTCCAGTTCTGCTGGCTGGTATCTGCTCTTTATTTCTTTTTTAAAAATATTTTGTTTATTTATTTGAGAGAGAGAGCATGAGCTGGAGAGAGGGGCAGAGGGAAGCAGGCTTCCCGCTGATCAGGGAGCCTGATGTGGGGCTTGGTCCCAAAATCCTGGGATCATGACCTGAGCTGAAGGCAGACACTTAACTGACTGAGCCACCCAGGTGCCCCTCTGCTCTTTATTTTTAAATGGACTTTATTTTTAGAATACTTTCATATTTACAGACAAATTAGGCAGGTAGTACAGAGTGTTTCAGTATATCCCACACCCAATTTCCCCTGTTATTAAGATCTTATGGTAATTAGTATGGTACATTTGTCATTATTAATGAACCAATATTGGTACATTATTATTAACTAAAGTTCAGACTTTATTCAGATTTCCTTACTTTTTATGTAATGTCCCTTTTCTTTCCCAGAATCCCATTTATGACACCACATCACACTTAGCTGTCATGTCTTTCCAGGCTTCTCTTCATAGTGACAGTTTCTCAGACTTTTCTTGGTTTTGATGACGTTGACACTTAAAGGAGTACTGTTCAGATATTTTATAAGATTTTCCTCTGTTGGAATTTATCTGTGATTTTTCCATGATAAGACTCAGGTTATGAGTTATTGGGGAGGAAAAGAGAAATGAAACACCAGTTTCATCCTATCCAATCAAGAATGTGCGTTATTGACATGACTTATGATTCCTGGTGCTAACCTTGATCACCTGGCTGAAAACGTTTGTCGGCGTTCTCCAATGTACTCCTAGTTACTTGTAATATTCATTTTAAATGTCACTGCCTCTTTAAAGTCTTCCTGGATTCCATGAGCCCCTAGCAGGCTATGAAATCCATTTATTACTCATTAAACATTTGTTAATCCCTTACTATGTGTCTATCAAGATGCAAAGGTGTGGATGCAGCCATTTAAACAGACGATAAATGTTTCAAGAACAAATAAGTAACTGCATGAATTGATGGTTCAAAACAGAAAGAGTATTTTCTCCTCAAATTTAGTAAACATTTGCATATTGAGCTTGTCTGATTAATGTACTACCATATTAGAAGTGTTATGGACAAAATACATTTAAAATCCAGACCCCAATGTTCATAGCAGCATTGTCCACAATAGCTAAATCATGGAAGGAGCCAAGATGCCCTTCAACAGATGACTGGATTAAGAAGATGTGGTCCATATATACAATGGAATATTACTCAGCCATCAAAAAGAACGATTTCTCAACATTTGCTGCAACATGGACGGGACTGGAGGAGATAATGCTAAGTGAAATTAGTCAAGCAGAGAAAGACAATTATCATATGGTTTCTCTCATCTATGGAACATAAGAATTAGGAAGATTGGTAGGAGAAGAAAGGGATAAAGAAAAGGGGGTAATCAGAAGGGGGAATGAAGCATGAGAGACTATGGACTATGAGAAACAAACTGAGGGCTTCAGAGGGGAGGGGGTGGGGGAATGGGATAGACTGGTGATGGGTAGTAAGGAGGGCATGTATTGCATGGTGCACTGGGTGTTATACGCAACTAATGAATCATCGAACTTTACATCAAAAACTAGGGATGTACTGTATGGTGACTAACATAATATAATAAAAAAATATTATTAAAAAAATTTAAAAAATAAAATCTAGACTCTAGTTTAAAGCAGAGGTAGGCAAAATATAGCCCTGGGGGGCAAATCCTGCTGGCTGTGTGCTGCTGGTTTTTGTAAATACAGTTTTATAGGAACTCAGCCACACCCATTCATTTGTATATTGTCTGCGGCTGCTTTTGCCCTAGAGCAACAATTGAGTGGTTACCCACAGAGACTATATAACCTACAAAGTTTGAAATGTTTACTATCTGACCCTTTACACAACAAGTTTGTTGATTTCTGTTCTAAAGCATTTCCTTGATGATGCCCATAGAAACTCATAATACTTAGGTGCAGACAGTCCCAACATATGATGATTCTACTTATGGGTTTTGGTTTTTTTTTTTTTTTGACTATACAGTGATGTCAAAGCAATCTGCATCCAGTTAGAAACAGTACTTCAAATTTTGAAATTTGATCTTTTCCTGGGCTAGCAATATGCAGGATGACCCTCTCTTGTGATGCTAGGCAGGGGCGGAGAACCGCAGCAGCCCGTCAGCCACACTGCCATGAGGATAATCAACCAGTACACTTACAACCATGCTGTATCCATATAGTTGTTTTGTTTTTCACTTTCATACAGCATTCAATAAATCATGAGATAGTCAACACTTTATTATCAATGGGCTTTGTGTCAGATGATTTTGCCCAACTCTAGGCTAATGTAAATGTTCTAAGCATGTTTAAGGTAGGCTACGCTAAAGTATAATGCTCAGTTGGTCCTGTGTAGTAAGTACGTTTCCAACTTAGAATGATATTTGCAACTTACAATGGGTGTATTGGGATGGAACAGCATTGTGAGTCAAGGAAGATCTGTACTTGTAAAAATAAAAAAGATTTAACCCTAAATGGGAGAGCTAATATAAGAGCTTACTATATTTTTGTAAGCAGTCTTTGGTTTACCTGTAAATTCGGAGTGAGAATTGATCACTATGAATAGGAGTCAATAAACACATATTTTTTTTTTTAAGATTTTTATTTATTCATTCAACAGAGAGAGACACAGCCAGCGAGAGAGGGAGCACAAGCAGGGGGAGTGGGAGAGGAAGAAGCAGGCTCCCAGCGGAGGAGCCTGATGTGGGGCTCGATCCCAGAATGCCGGGATCACGCCCTGAGCTGAAGGCAGATGCTTAACGACTGAGCCACCCAGGCGCCCCAATAAACACATATTTATTAAAGACATGTTATAGGCCAGCAGTGTGGAGAGCAAGGAGTTTATTGATGAACAAGACAGACCTCTGCCACCAAAGAGTATTAATTTTAATGAGATAGGGCTGCCCTATCCAGTATGGTGGCCACTAGCCAAATGTGTCTGGTGAGTACTTGGAATCCGACTAGTGTGAGTTGTGATGTATTGAAATTATAAAATATCCAAGAGATTTCCAAAGACTCAGTATGAAAAAAACTTAATCATCTCATTAATGAAATTTTAATGTTAATCACGTTTATTTTATTTTACAGGATTATGTGATGACATAATAAAAAGATGTGTCATTAAAATAACTTCTACCCTCATCTCTCCTTCTTTTTTGACTTTTTAAATGTGGTTACTAGAAAATTTTCAAGTATAACGTGGCTCATGTTGTATTTCTATTGGACAGTGTGTGTCTAAACTTTAGCAACGTTCTGCCCATACAGTTGCCACTAGCTACATGTTGTCATTTAAATTACAATTAATTAAAATTAAATATGCTATAATTCTAAATGCAATTCCTCAGTCACACAAGCCACATTTCAAGTACTCGAGAGCCATGTGTGACTGGTGGCTACCATATTGGTCAGCACATATATAAACATTTTCATCTCTGTAGCAAGTTCTATTCCCTAGGGCCATCCTAGAAAAACATGAGAAGGCTTCCTGATTTTTTTTTTTTTAACTGCTAATGATAAGCATTCTGTTAAGAAAGGAAAGGACTAAATGTAAAATGGGAAACTGTCATTAGGTAAATGTATCTGTGTTTTTAGAAGTAAATTTCCTTAGATATGCAGGTTTTTGCATAGCCACTTTGGTTTGCTTGCAGGAAAAACAAAAACAAAAACAAAACATAAACAGCCAATACATGGATACTTAGGAATAGAAGTAACCTCAGAACAAGAAAACAAAATACCGCTGCACACTTAGCTCTAATGGGCTGTGGGGAAAAGTGTGACATCTTAACTATTTTTTAAAAAATATGCATCTTGGAGTATTTTGACTGGAGGACCTATATAACTGCATTGTGCATTAAACGGATGAAACATCTTTCCCTGAATGCGGAGAAAAGTCATTCTAATGGCAAGAAGTTGTATTTCTTTACGACCACTGTTAGTTTCAGTGGCAGATGTAATATCAAGCCGATGGCCTCACAAAATACACCAGAATTAGAGCATCCCCAGGTGTGGAAAGAAGGGAAATACACACTCCAAACGCACGAAACTAGCAGCACAAAGGAAAACATATCTGGGCACCAGAGCTGGCTCCCTGGTGACGAGATTATGAGTTTTGGAGCTTTAGAGAATTGAGTTTGAATCGTATCTCAACCACTTACTGGCACTGGGATAAAGGTATCAGCACTTACCAAGCTCTTACTATATTCTAGGCATTTCGGATGTATTATCTCATTTAATCCTCCTGAACCCTAAAAGATCATTACCCCATTTTGTGGAAGAAGAAAATGAGGCTTTGCCAGATTAAAGATTTCATTCTAATGAATGGTATAAGCAGGCTTTGACAAAATACTCAAGAGTCCACTTCTCCCCACGACATTTTACCACGGCATTTATATCTCTTGCGTAACCTTGGTCAAGGCAGATAACCCCTCCTTAGATCATTTTCTTCGTCTATAAAATAAGAATAGTCACATTTACCTTGCCACACTCAATCAGAAATCAGAGCATCTAATTGGTGTAGGCATATGATGTAAATGTCAGTGATTGCTTGCATTCATTGGGATAAGACAAAGTTGCTAAAACTCTTCAAAAAATATAGTATCTTAGGAAATAAAGTGGTAGCTTAGGAAATAAAGTGATACATTTCTCTTGCTCATGACAGTCCTAGGTGAGCGTTTCACCGGCAGGCACACTGCTCCTTGCAGTCATCCTTCCCTAATATCTGGGTGGTTCCATCCTGCCTGGGTTTCAACCTGTGCGAAAGGAAAGTGGGGAGAAACCACATCCTCAATTATAAGGCTTACACCAGAAGACACACACATCACATATGCTCACACTTCACTGGGGAGATCTTACACTTTGACTGTCACCCCTGAGAGGGTGGCCGGGAAATGTGGTCTTGCCGTGTCCAGTGTCAACTCAATTATCATGGAAGGAAGAATAAATTGTTGTGACTAACTTGAGAACTGTATGTTTGTATCTCCTCAAAACTCGTATGTTGAAAGCATAGCCCTACTATGATAGCACTGGGAGGTGGGGCCTTTAGGAGATATGCAGTCATGAATACGGACTCTCCATGTTGGGATTAGCAACCTTATGGAAGAGGAAGAGAGCTAACTCTTTCTCTTTGCTCTCTGCTGTGTGAAGATACAATGCAAAGATGGCCGTTGCTAACCAGGAAGTTGACCCTCACCAGCACATTGATATTGGACTTCCAGCCACCAGAACTGTGAGAAATAAAGGTGTGCTGTGTAATCACCCGGTCTACGGTAATTTGTTATAGCAGTCTGAATGGACTAAGACAGGACCCAGATTAAACAGTCAACAAGCCATCCTCTCTCGTCAGTGTTTCCTGATCATTTCCTTAGTATTCATTCCCTACTCATCTCTACTCTCATCTCTGCTGGTTTCCAGACCTGCCCATTTAAGACAGGAGTCCCTGTGAAATCTTCTTGCACCCATTTCCTTTACACCCCTCTAGATAAATAACCCATTGGTTCCTAACACTTATGAAATGCTGTGATGTACCTTCTTCTACCCCTTCCCCACCCTTCCTTGACAATGAACTTTTCTGGATCCATAAGTGCCTTCCAGGGTTATTTCCATGTCTCTGGGGATAACCAGAAGTGGAGTCTGCTGATTCCATCTTTAACTTTTGATGATGTTGGCCAAATTACTTAATTTCTGAGCTGAATTTTCTGCATTGATAAAATTGGAATAAGATTTTTCCTCAGGGGACTTTTATATGGGAAAATTGAGATGAAGAATGAGAAAGTGTTTTGCAACTCATAACACACAACATACTGTTAACAATGTTTGTTGAAACTACCATGAAGTACCGGATAAAATAATTATTTGGTTCCCCCCCCCATTAAAGTAGACTCTAATCCTCCCAACTATAAAAATATTCTATATAAATATTATAATGGAAATAAATGAAATAAAGTGTCTTTGTGTTTAGCTCATCTTTTTGGTGGGGGATAAAAATATACTAGCGTATTTCTGGATCAAATAATATGCTTCTAACTGTCTCTCAGAATATTGGTAGCTTGTTTTCCAAAGTACTGACATAAGTTTATACCAACTTAAACCAATGAATGAGGGCTCTGATTTAACTGAACTCTTACTCGAGTGGAAATGATCATTAATTTTTAATGTACTTATTTTCACTTAATATGTGTAATATGGTCCAATATTATTACGTTGCTTTGCAGCCATTTAAAAATATTTCAGCATGTTTCTTTATTATTTTTTTTTATCCTTTGAATTTCTTCATATCTTCTTTACTTGCTTTTTAGATACCTAAAATATGTTGAAAAATAAGATTCCACGGGTATTTAGAATCTTGCCCCTTGGTCTGATTTCTCACTAGCAGAGGAAAGAGGAAGCCAAGGAAGAATCATGAGAACCCCAGTATTCTTGTCTCCAGCAGACTTGGGTTTTCTTATTGATTGCTCAGGGCCCTATTTCCCTTAGCACGTCTCTTTATGGGATAGTCACTGCTTTCTCTTCATAGAATTGTGCCATGCTCCTACAAGTCATATGAAAACCACTAACTGATGTTAGATTTGCACAGTGGGTAGTTTTTATAAGTGTTTCTCTTAAAAAGCAACGTCCTGGGGAAATCCCTGGGAGGCATGTATAGCATAAGCCTCACTAGCAGCTGCCAGAATGTGCTGGAGGTTCCCAGGGTTTGAATCTATTGCTCCCAGGGATTGATTCAATTTCTGTTCTGTCAGCAAGCTTAACTGCAGGCTGTAGTGTGCTCCATGATTTCATAAACAAAAGGGATATGGCAAGAACAGAAGGCAGGATCCCAGAGAAAATGTGAGCCAGTGCAACCTCATGCAAATGCAACACATTGCTTGACCCCAAAATCTGGTGTGTGGGCTCCTAGACAGACAAAAGGAAGCAGGGCTTGAGGCTAATGTCTGCATGTTAAAGTGAAAATATTCCTGGTCCCAAAAATGCAGAGTTGAAGCAAAATTGAGGCAATTTGCTTTTGCCGATAACACAGAAAATTATTCATTTGCTTCAGTTCCCACTAAATTTTTATTTTCATGCAGACCAAACGCTGGGCAATGGGGGAGAGCTGGTAATACGATGCGCAGAGCCCTTGGCTGGGACTTGGGGTTTGAGGTCACTGTCAGCACAGCTACTAAGCAGCTGGGTGGACTAGGTGTGTTACTCTACTTTTTTGATCTTCCTTTGCCATAGGAAAAACTAAGGTATCCTCTCAGGCAGTCTCCGCTGTCTTGTCCACCCTTAAAACTCTGACCATCTTTTAGGGACATTTTGGCCACCGTCTTTTTTTCCAATATTATATTAGTCTTTTGCTAAATAAGAATGGTGAAGAACCATGACACGTTCCTGTTTAATCTTGCAGGTGTGCCGAAGAGGGGCATAGACACAGTAGCTGGAATTGCGTTCTACTGAAACTAATACCGACAGCAAGCCCTACCAGAGATTTCAATATGTTGAAAAACCTTGCTACAGCACTTCCGAGAACTCACTCAAGGCATATATGAAAGAGGCCTACCTATGGGCTTTTCATTTTATTCATATAGTATATATGAATATATACTGTGTATACTGAAACATTTTAAAGAAACACACAGATACCATACCCTCATCTCTATGAAGTTATGAAAATATTGAGATGACCTGCTTTTGATATGGATGACAGAGATTCAGCGTATCTGGTCTTATCTCATCCTGACTTCAAGCTCTAATAGACAGCGTTATAAGCTTCTGATTAAGTAAGATGGACAATTATAAAAACAGGTTGCTACACAAAAAATTTCATATGATGGGGCAGTTCAGTTCAGTGTCTACCACAAGGACAGGCATGAAGAAAGATCTATGAAAAGATAATGTCAGCACATCATGGAATGTTCTACAATGACCATCCTTACCTGTTCGCCACAAAGGACAGGTCTTCTTGGCTGGTGTGATGCTTCAGCAGAATCAGAAGAGGAAACTGAGGAGTTACAATGAAGGAGGTAAACAATTTTCCCAGAATGCAGTATCATCTTTGTAAGCACAAGAGCTCTTAGACTTCAATGCATTTGGACAGCTCCAAGCACAAAATGTGAGGAAGAGTTGGTAAGAGATGAAATCTGAAGAGGCAGAGCGATGCGGAGGAGGGTCTAATGTGCCGCACTGGAAGGAATAGAAATTTTTGTGTGGACAATGGGGTACCGTTGCATGGTTTTAGGTGAGACTTTGACAAGGCCCGTTTTAAATGGTTCCCACAGGGCGAAGGAGAAAGCATCCTTGTAGTTGAAAAATTCAGAAAGCACCACCTTAAGTATTTAGGCAGTTTTCCCATGTTTTATTTGTATTTCCTAGAACATCGCCATCTACTCCATGTTAGCTGCCCATATGGGCTGCCCTGCTAAGCCATGCTAGGGCCGGTTAGTCTCAGTGTCTCTGTATATTTATGGCTCATTTTCTATGCTGATCCAAAACGTTCTATAACCGAAGTCTTTATAATTCCAACTCCCTCTCCTCCTCCTAAAATCTTCCTAAATTTCTCAAGATCCCAGAGATATCTTACTTTTAATATGATGGGTATATTCATTATCTCTTGCTGTGTAACAAAGAATATAGAAATGTCATAGCTTAAAACAATCAGTGCTTATTAGCTCATAATTCCCATGGGTCAGGAATCTGGGAATGGTTTACCTGGGTGCCTCTGAGTCAGGGCCCCTCACAAAATTGTACTCAAGTGGTTGGCCTGGGCTCTACCATCCCAAGGCTCAGTGGGGAAGGATCTGCTTCCAAGCTCACTCAAGGAGCTGTTAGCAATCCTCAAGTCCTCACAGAGTCTTGGGGATATAGGCTTCTTGCCACCTGAGGCTCTTCAGAGAGCTACACAAAACATGGCACCTGGCTTCTTCCGAGCAAAACTCGAAGAGCCAGTCTGTCTGAGAGAGAGCCAGAGAGTATGAAAAAGAAAGAAGTCACAGTGCTGTGACTCGGAAATAACAGCCCATCACTTTTACTGTGTTCTACTCATTAGAAGAGAATCAGTACATTCAACCTTTACCCAAAGGGAAGGGTTACACAAGAGCATGAATGGTGGGAGACAGAGTCATTGGAAGCTATCCTAGAGTCTTTCTGCCACAGAGGTTATTCAAAGGTCTGTTTCTACAATATGCCTGAAAACAGACAGTTACAGGATCACACATATACATACTGTCTTTCCATGTTGGTACAATTCCTCAATCTCAAATTTCAGCACTGAACTCCTCTCACAATTCCAGCTGTTTTAGTTAAGCTGCTAGTCTGTGTGCGGGCTATGTTCTGAGAATACTCATGCTTTCTGCCTTCATCCTTAAAATGGGAATAATAATGACATCCTCACAGGACAGAAATGAGTGAAAGAAACTATATATTAAACGAGAGAGAGTGATACATTGATTGTAAAGGGAGTGCTTGTGGATTTCAAGGCTCACCTCCTAATTCAGTGACATTTCCTCCTCAGCATATAAACCCGTGAGTGAGCAGAGTTGTGAAACTCAACAAATGCTCGTAGCTGGGAATGCCCAATCCGGTCCTCGATTCTTCACTGAGGATTAGTAGATCCACCTCTAGAAGGCTCTTCCCAACCAAGGTCTTTTATTGACTAGAGTGTACCTTCCTCTCTGGATCCACATGTTTGACATTTCAAAGCCCATCTTAGAGCCCTTGTAATCAGAAGCCATGGATCCATGTAACAGAGAACATTCAGCTGGCCTAGAAAAGCCACTTTAACTGCCCTTGATTGCGTTGCTATGGGAAATGATAGTACCAAACAATTCTATGTTCAGAAATCCCTTCACTTAACTCTTGCCTTGACTTCTCTCTTATCTTTTCCTTACATCTCATATTGAACTCTTCAATTACATTGCAACCTCCTTAAGATATGTGGAAAGTTCTACATTTTTTTTGTACAGCTCCCTACCTTTATGGGGAATGCAAAAAATATTACTGATTCAATCAGGTATCCTGGGAATTTACAGTTGGAATCCAAATAAGGGACATTTAGTGAGTCTCACACAGGAAGGAAGTTGTTCTTGCTACATTCATAAAAAGTCAAACAGCAACTTAGTGTATCTTCGAATTGCTCCGGTTTTGGGAAACTTTGTACGTGCAGAGAGCTGTGGTTTTTGGAAGTTCTATCTGACTGCGGGTTACTGATTATTTTGTGCTGAAACCTGTTCCCTTTCCTTGACTGGAATAAATGCAAGGAATACATGTACAACACTGACCAAGGTCACATTCTCTTCTAAATGACAAGACAGACTTTTCAGGTAGTGCAGAGCCATAGGAATCCTGAGGAAGGGAAATCAATAAAGTAATTATGGAAGCCAAATATCCTTGCCCTCACCAGGCTTATATTTGAAGATACAGATGGTCAAACTAAAATAAGTATGCAAAGCAATGCAATAAAATAAAAGTTATGGAGAAACTAAAGATTTGAAATCCTTTTGCAAAACTCTATGATGTTTTATTTAGAACAAATATACTTTGTCTTCCTGACGATCAGCCTGTTTGTATAAAAATATTCTACTGTAACCAATGACGCCATTTTTTATTTGCTCAATACATATTTGTTGATCACCTTCTATGCGATAGACACTGATTCAAGCATTGAGGATGCGAGAGGGGTTGGGAAAGTAAATCACTGCTCTCTCATGAACGTCTTTCTACTGGAGTGGACACAGAAACAAAGAAATGGGGGAAAAAAGCTCAGCAAGGGGGAGGTCCTTTCTCAATTCTGTTCTCCCAGGCTGTAGGTGATTTCTGATAAGGAATAGGGAAGAGATGAGAGTAGGTTTTATGAGGAACTTGGAAAATTATCAAATGTTTTTATAGGAGCTAAAATCTGGTTGAATTAGGGATGAACCCCCCATCATGTTTGCAGTTGCCTGGGAGCTTTGAGATAGATATCATTAACCTTACTATTTGGAAGACTAGAAAGTTCAGGCTCCCAATGTCCCAAACTGAACAGGGATGTGGAAGTCACAGTAAAAGTTGACATCTGTCTTGAGACTGGATCATAAGGTGGGAAAAGAAAAAACTATTCAAGCCCAGGAGAGCTATACTGTGCTTTTGGTACCACACCTGCTAAGACAGTGGCTTTGTGCTCTGAAAAAGGATTGAAAACTACTGAGGTTTGACATAACCTAGAAGGGTACAGTCTCTCCTCCCACTCTCTTTTCACCCAAACTGCACTGATTTTTCCAACTTTTACTTTTTCTTACCACCGTTTCCTCTTTTTCTTAAGTACTCCCCTTTTCCTGAAAAAAACTTTTGTTCTCTGTCTTTCTGTAAAATTCTTCCTTCAAATAATAAAATCCAGTATAAACATTCTCTTCAACAAAAGATTAAAAATTTAGGATGAGATATATTTTCCAACCCAATAATTATTTTCTTAGCATGTTTCCCCCCTTAATTCACAAGTAACTAAGCAGCATATAAAGCAGGGGGAAAAATCAATTTAAGTATAAAATTTAATTTAAATATAAAATAAGTTTAAAGGTTTTTTTTGGCATGTTCTGTGTTCTGCTCCAACGTTCTTGGGCTTTATTTATTTATTTTTTCTCAATCATATCTACTATCTTCCCTGCTTAACATATAATTACTCTAGGTTCACATTTCTTTCTTTAAAAAAAAAGATTTTATTTAATTATTTCACACAGAGGGAGAGAGAGTAAGCACAAGAAGGGGGAGCTGAAAAGGGAGAAGAAGGCTCCCCACTGAGCAGGAAGCCCGACTCGGGGCTCGATATCAGGACGCCCAACCAACTGAGCCACCTAGGTGCTCCTGGGTTCACCTTTCTGATTTGAGGTTTATCTTGCAACTGTCTTCTGAGAATGGCCATCTTTCCTAATCTATCAGGCCAGGCCTGATGATAGCAGGTACAGGGGTAAGGAATTTTTTTTTTTTTAATGTGATAACAGAGAAAAAAGGGGATTTGTCATTTCTTCACTGAAAGTCTGGATAATTAAGATATTTAAAGAAGCTAGTGGTTTTATTTACAGTGTAATTCTTGGAAAGGAAAAAGAAGGCTGGGGTTGTGAATGTGAATAGCCAGTCAAGGAATAGAATCCAATCAAAGGAATGGAAACTAGTGAAATACACTCTTTTTCATGGTTCCCAAGTCCTTTGTTTCTGGTGTTTACTTACCCATGCTTAAAAGATAGAAATATTTAAAAACTGTAGAAATGAAATAATTCTACAGCCATTTCCCTCAAGTTCACCCTCTTCCTACATTTAGTAACAGAAGTCAGACTATAGGAAGACTGAAGTGGTGTTGAGCCAGTGCAGAGTAAATGTCAAAAATACAGTGGGTAAAAGTTTAAATAGAATATTTACTTCCATGCCTGAAATTTAAGTTTTTAGGTAAGGAGGTCCATATTAGACAGAGAAAAACCTGAAGTGATGTGTAGGTGATTATTAAACATGTTATTTTAAAAAATAAAGATAAGTAAATTACATATTCAATTGAATTCAGGGAAAAAAAATGAACAGAACTTAAAAGATGAAAGCAGAAATTCATGAAGTAGGAGACCAGGAAAAATTGGTTAATCTGAGATAGGTCTTTCAAAACATCAATAAAGTCTAAAAACAGTTTCTTAAAAAGATCTCTGTGATTCAGAATAAAGATGGAAAACCTACATAGAACTAAAAAAATCATATCAATGAGAGAAACCAATAAACCATTTATAAGAAAACATTTCAACTCAGTGGTTACAAATTTGAACATTTTGTTAAAATAAACTATTTTCTACAAAGAAACTAAAGCACACAAATTGACTTGAGAATACATAGAAAATTTTCTGACCAATCACTCAGGAAGAAATTTTAAAATGTGTTGAAATACAGCATCTAATATTCAACCAAACTTACAAAGCCTAGTTGATATTATATGTAAGCCTTTCACACCTCAAGAAATAGACACTTCTTATGCTACTTTCCAGAGATTAGAAAAATATAGAAAGCTTTACAATTATTATCATAAGATGACAATCCCCACTACCAAAGCAGATTGTATATAGATGGAAATCAATGTTATATAATTAAAGAATACCATGTCAATAGCATACTAGTAGTATCTAATATTCCATGATATAGTTTGTTCTATGAATATGAAGATCATTAAATGTAGGGTAATCAATTAATATATCATCAGTACCTCAAGGAAGGAACACCGTCTCAAAATCCACCAGAAGCACTTGACATATTTTTGGCATAGATGTTCAAAGATATGTTAATTGAATATCTTCTTAGCATGATAATAATATATTGTGATAAAATAAGTAGCCAATACTATGCTTAACTCTACAATGCTAGAGACATTCCTGGTAGTGTCAGGCAGAGCAATTTCAACAATTGCTGTTATTATGTAACATGGTTTTTGAAATGTTAACAAATGCAACATGATAAGAAAAAATATATATATACACATATACATATATGTGAAAGAAGAAAGCATAATTATTATATTTATGATAACTCTCTAGCTGGAATATGTGAGAGAATTAATTGAAAAAAGTCTCACTGGAATTACTAAAATAAATCTCTAAAATGGCTAGTTATAAAATCACATCATAAAATAAACATTTTCCTATTGAGCAACGATACCAGTTAGACTGTAACATCAAAAATCTACCATTTACTGTAAAATCAAAATTGTAAAATGTCTAGGAATATTTGTGTCAATAAGCCTTCTTAGGATCCATTTTAAAAGATCACAAAATTTTTCCTGAAGAATATTTTAAAAGACTTTTGGGGCCGCTGGGTGGCTCAGTCGTTAAGCGTCTGCCTTCCGCTCAGGGCGTGATCCTGGCGTTCTGGGATTGAACCCCACGCCAGGCTCCTCCACTGGGAGCCTGCATCTTCCTCTCCCACTCCCCCTGCTTGTGTTCCCTCTCTCGCTGGCTGTCTCTATATCTGTCAAATGAATAAATAAAATCTTTAAAAAAAAAAAGTAAAAAAGACTTTAATATATGACAAAACACGGTCTCCCCCATACAGAGACCAAATATTATATAAACGTCAATAGTCCACAAGTTAATTCACAAAGACAATGCAATTCCAATTAAAATCCCAGAATGATATTTGAAGATTGCAGATTTGACAAAATATTCTTTTTTTTTTTTAAAGATTTTATTTATTTATTTGACAGAGATAGAGACAGCGGTGAGAGAGGGAACACAAGCAGGGGGAGTGGGAGAGGAAGAAGCAGGCTCATAGCGGAGGAGCCTGATGTGGGGCTCGATCCCATAACGCCGGGATCACGCCCTGAGCCGAAGGCAGATACTTAACTGCTGTACCACCCAGGCGCCCCTTGACAAAATATTCTGAATTTCATCTGAAATACTTATTATTAGACTAGCCAGCATTTTTATTTCTTTTTCTTTTTTCCTAGTGAAACATTTGAGAGCTCTAAAACTTCAATTACTTTATTAATACAAAATTAAAACGGAAAGCACATAAAAATGTGTCTGTGTGTGAGCATATATGCTATGCACTGGCTTATACACTGATGTGTGTGTGTGTGTGTGTGTGTGTGTGTATTTTACTGTATATGATTGTAGGCTATTTATTGGTAGCATTGAACCTTGGCATGAGTTTTTGAAAGGCATATTGTGTACTCACTGGCTCAGCATTTCTCTCTCCAAGAATTTGTCCTAAGGAAATAATCACAAGCATTCATAATGTTATATCTAGAATTATATCCACCCTAGGTTGTTTATAACGAGCCAAAATTAGAAAGAACATCTAAGGTTTCAAAGATGTGTGAACTTAGAATAAATCATGATACAATCATTGAATCAAATGTTTTGCAAACATTAAAACCAACGTGTAAGAATATTTAACGAAACAGATTTTTTTCATAAGGAAATTTAAAGGAATAGGTGTTAGGAAGGGCATCAACAGAAAGCCAGTTTCGGGAACTGTCCTTGTTCCAACTGACTTAAAAGCATCTGCTTTTTTCATCTGCTGAAAAACACAAAACACACGATTTAAGGAATGCTACTACAGTTAACCAGGACTTTCAGGATCTCTTTGATAACCCATTTTAGTCTCCTGACAGGAAGTCCCCGTGTTACCCTCAGTCGGATCCTTGCAGCTCACTGTTCTCTGGCTGAGTGTGTTTGCCTTCTAAACGTTGTCAGGATAATGCGGTCTAAGCGAAAATTTAATCGTGGGACGTGGTGTGAGTAAAAGATTTGTGGAAGATACTTGAAGGTAGAAACCAAAACCAAATCGACAAAATGTGTAAAACAAGACAGAGGAAGGTGTTGATGGTAACTCATGTTTCTTAAAGTGATTTGCACAGCTCACAGCGGACCGCCTACAACCCTGCTCTCCAGTCTCCTTTAAAATTCAAGAGCAGCCCTCATCCTGCTTTCTGGAAGGCCTGCATGAACTAGTCCAGGAGATATATATCTCTAGTGTCTGGGTATGGGAAACTTGATTGCTGCTATCTGGTGAGCAGGTGAACAGGTGAGCTTTGCGGAAACAAAGGCTGGGTCCCACATGGAATTTCAAATACATTTCTTTGTAATATTTTTTATTCATATTTAGTCTCCGAGAACATTGGAAAATACTTCTGCTAAAAATATGACGTGTTAAGTGAGCTTTTCTGGACTTCACTGCCGTGATTATGCAAAATGCGCTCAGAGTTCTAAGCATTGACTGACTTAACCTATGGAATGTGGGGGTTATTTGCTTTGGACCGTTGAACGATATAAGGGCTGGGAGGAGAGTTCTAAAGTTCTCTTCAGTCTATTTCTGTATTAAGAGAGTACAATGATTAAGCCCACAATGTGGAAAATAATTCGTTAATATACAATTTATACCTTACACTTCTACCTAAGTGTTGATTAAAGTAATTTTATTCTAAGTAAGGGAAAATAAAAAATGCCCTACATATTGATAAATAAAAAATGTTCTCTCCAGTATTATTAATAAAAATATGAAAGTCCAATAATTGAAGATTACTAAGGCAAACTATATGGGAGTATTATACAGATACCACAAATATTTGAGTGTGTATACACAGGGAGATTTATGCAACAATATTCCATTAAAATATGAAAAATTATACCTGTATTGTGATCTCAAATTTGAGATTTATCTCTGGGGAAAATATTAGCAAAAATCATAGAAATATGTATTTCTTTTGGTTCTAGGTGGAGTATCAAATCTCAGGTCCCCTACTGATAACTGGATAGACTGTGTATGAAGCTGAACCCACCATCTGGCAGCTTAGTGCTCAGTGAAACCTGCCGAGGGCTGCCAAGCCAGCAGGTGACACACACCTTTTGATCCTCTCAGGCAAGTCTACAAGGCAGGCACTCTTAATAACTCCCCTTTGTAATGGAGATCGCGAAGCATGAAGGAACTAAGTCATTCTCAGCGAGACCCCCAAGAGGGAGAGCCAGAGTTGAACCAGGGATGAATCTGTCCAAATCCAGCTCCCAGTGCTTCTCGTTCACCCCACACACCACTCAAACACCCCAAAGTATGGGTATGTTCGCATCTCTAGGTGGCTTTGTTTTTTGTTCTTGGTAAGTTGGTGTTTTTTCCCAAATTTTCTAATGTGGATACATAGTGCCTGTAAAGGAAGAAGAAAATAATTGTTTTGGCTTTGGTGTTAGTTTCCCAATAAGAAAAGCTGTGAAGGGTGTAACCCTAAAAAGCAAGGTACAGATTGCAGATACAAATGGCGTTGATCATCATAAACTCACAGCTACGCTCACAACTTAGCTTTGGAGAGCAAGGCATTCTGCGTTTCGGGTATCAACACGCTTTGAAAATGTTTCTCTTTCACTTCGTCTAAGAACCCCGAACTGGATCAGTTTGTGTTTTGTGATTTTCTTTGACTTGAACATGTGGCCCTCAGGCAATGATCTGGTTAATGTCACTGAAATTCTCCCCTTAGTTGCTTTGATGAAGGTTGCAGAAAAGGTTTGCATGTCTTGTTTCGTTTTGCTTTATTCACATGCCTAGTGGGCTTTTTGTGGTCTCAGGTGTGGCCCTTGCTAAGGAGAAAGCAGCCCGGACGGGACCAGAAGCCAGAAGGCTTGCATGCTTCCCCCAGCTGCCCACTTAACCTCTAGTTGTGTCTATATTTTTGGCCATAAAATACATCAACTATATGCCCTTGAATTGGGCAGCAGAGAAGACAACTTTGTGCATGGAAAGCAGATGCAAAAGCTTTATTTCTCTGCGTCTGCACTGACTTCTCCATTTGTCTGACTCATACTCCTTTTCTTCGCTTTTCTTTCTTTTCCTTCTTATTATCTCTGGCTCCAGGCTTGGGCTTGCCCACAGGAGTGCACGGAACAATTCCTCAGAGTGAGGAATTGCTTCTTCTGACCCCGAGCAGGTGCTGGGATTATTATGACACCTCTTACCAGTGTCTAATTTCTTGCTTTCCACTATTTCTGTTTATGGAGCTCTCCCTCCTTAAGGCAAATACTGCCTTGGATGTGTTCTTCCATTAGTTCTGACACTTAAGGAGTGATAATAATAAATCAAAGGCATTTGTGTATTCATTTATGGGCTCCTGCACTTTCCAAAGCATCCTCTCAATTGTCCTGAAAAGCTCAAACTCGCTGGCTTGGCTGCTGTGTTAAATGTGCCTTGTCCCCAAACCATGCCAGTCATCGCGCTCCTGAGTCCTGAGTCCCGCTCAGAGCAGGGGTCCCGCCTGCTATGTGACTCTGAGGCCTCATTTGTAATCACCATAAACCGGAAGGAAGAGCCACAGGGCTACCATCAGCCCTGCAGAGACAGTGGAGCAGAGGAGTCTAATTACGGAAATTAAGGTCTGGAAGAGACAAGGTTTGCAAGTGCAAGATCTGTCGGCACCTTGAGAGCCATCGTCCAAGCATCTCTGGGTTGGAAGAACGGAAATACACTCACATTAATTAGTCTGCTGCACCAGAAGAGAATAATTTAAATGCAAAAGATAATCTCACTGCCCTTTTGATGGGGAAAGTTGTCCTAGACTGAAAGTTCGATTTCCGCGTGGGCAGTGTGTGTGCTCCTACATTGCAGCAGCATGGGCGATTGGAAAGAGCTAAAGGGGGGGGACAAACATTTTGAATGGCGGGTTGGCCCCTCGCTATGTGATCTTAGGCAGCTGACCACACCTCCCTAAGTCTCAGGTTTCAGTTTTCTCACTTGTAAAGTGGCGAAAATAGTGCTCAGTTGAATGAGATACTGTAAGGATTAAATATACTAAAGTTGATACTGTTTATGATGGATGAAAAAAGTCACAGGCACGTTACATCCTCCAGAAACAGCTGCGTATTTTCTATGTATATATCCAGGCATCTGTGCACATATAATTTTTTTTACCAGTTCCTTTTCATCTTGGTATTGCCATTTAGTCAATTCTGTTGGCTGTTATTAAAAGGCTTCCCAACACAATAGCAAGGGACAGTCAACAAAGGAAAGCACACAGTGCAGTGAAAGCTATTGAGAAATGTACATTCACCCTCCCCACACCCTTGACCTCCAGAATCAGATCAGTAACTTTTCTCCTCCTCATTTCCCCTTCCTGTGTCCACAGTGAAGGGAAGTGGGTTGCAACCTTTTGCAGATAATGTGACACGGGGCACACAAGAGCGGAAGGGAGAAAGGCATTTCAACAAAAGCCTGGAACTTCGGTTTAGGTAAATTCAGGAAGGAGAGCGATAGGAAATGGCAGCAGCCTTGCCAGGAACTAAAGGAAAGGGACTCTGGCTTCAGCCCCAGAGCAAAATGTTAGGTCATCTATAATAAGGGCTGGGTGAAAAACCTTCAAGTCAAAATGAAAGATACAATGACACAAAGAAACTTATCAAGGCAACTTTGAAAGCAGTTAAGAAACCAATTCTTCTTTTCTAAAGAAAGTCGTCGGACGTGAGGTTCCCTGATCAGTGTGTGCTGAGTTCCGTGCAGGATAAACTCTTCTTCTCAATCTCAGGGGCCAAGCGACTGAGCCAAATTCTTCTTATTTATGAGGAAAAGGAAAGGAAACAGAAACTTAACAACAAAATGGAGTAGATTAAGCTCATTTTTTCTCAATTAAATCTCTTTTTAACAGGGAGTTTCTATTTTTGACCAAATTTCTTGTCATTAAATTGTCACAATTATTATAAATGGCACTGACAGAAAACAGTTGGTAGGAACAAGTAAGCCAGTTTAAAATCAAAAGAAGCGCGTCCTATCCCTAAATTACACTCAGTTAAAAACTTGAAGATGAGAAAGAGCGAGAGACAGAGACACAGAGAGAGAGAGAAAAGAGAGAGAGGAAGACAGGGACAGAGAGAAGAAAGAAGACAGACCGAGAGACCGAGGTATTCAGTCAGAGGAATATATCTCCCTAAACAATACACATTTTCCTTTTTCTGACACTAAAAATGCTGACCTTCCGAGTGAGATGTTTATCTTAAGATCAGAGCTGAATCATTGGCAGGAAAGGACAGGCTAATTTCAAAAATCGCAGGTCTGCAACGATTGACTTTCTTTGCTCCTAAAAGTTGACACCAAACATGAATAGACTCACAATTCTATATTAATTTCAGATTGTTTTCCAATCGGTCCATTACAAGTGGACCAGTCATCTTGCATAAATGTTATCCAGACCTAATGTCTTCGAAGAAGTCCCTTCTCGGTAGGGATAGTGTTCTGATTTCCACCCTCGCTGCTGAAGTATAGCATTTCAGTGACTCAAATTCTTTTTGTGACAGGGTCAGAAAGTAAGATGTTATAAAGCCACAGTGGGAAAATTCTGGGGTTAACATGCTAGAGGAGAGAGAGGAAAAAAAAAAATAAAAACATGTTTTTCTCCTTAATCTTCCCAGTTTTGTGGTGAGGTAAATGGAAAAGTTCTGTACTTGGTTGTGCTAAATTGTTACCCATCCACTATTCCCTGGGGTTAATAAGGGGAATCATTAACTATTAGTAAGATTGCTAACAATCTGGGAACACAGCACATACTGGGTGGAAAGTCACTCAAATGCACACTGGAACCTTCTCTTTGGACCGTGGGCCATACTGACGGAGAGTTTGAAGCTCACCTCAGAAACCGCCCCTTAGACAACCACGGGTCCAACATTTCTTCATTTTTTTCTGAGGCTTATTTAAGCCCCTCAGATGGGAATTTCACGCATGCTGCTTGGGCTACTTTTAAGTCCCACACCTTTTAGTTGGGTAAAAATCCACCTAGCCATTTTTCCATGATCTAGTAAAAGATACATTTTTTAAAATGTTTTATTTATCTAGACCATGATAATTATCACCTACCACGCACCCAACAATTATCTACATAGTTTTTTGTTTGGGCTGTAGGTTAATGCTGCCAGATAGATACTATTCTCTTCATTTTATGGATGAGAAAAGTTTTGACTCAGGAGAATTTAAGAAACTTGCCCAACTTTGTTCTACCAGTGACCGCTGAAACTTGAACATACGGTTTTCTGTTTCCAAAGTCTCTATTCTTCTGTGTTTACATTCTACGGCCTTGTAGGTTATAAACTTGCCCTCAGTCATAAAAGTCTCTTCCCTTCAAGCCATAGCTAAGTATTATTAAGGCTGATGACTATCCCAATAATCAAAAAGATATTTTTCCATAATTTGTTTTCAAATTTGTTTCAAACAAGATTGACACATCTCGTGTCTCTTCAAGCAAGCATCCTACCTGTTGTTTGGGCCCCCAAACTCCCTCTGTGTTTGCCCCAGGACCCACTCCAACTCCCGTTTTTTCTTATTTGAGCCACTTGATTCATGCCAAACGTGCTGCTCATTCCGGAACCAGCTAAGCGTTCCCTTGCAAAGTCTTCAAACTCCCTAGAAATTTAAATAAAAAGAGGACTTTGCATGGGGCTTTTGGCTTTCTCTTTCTGTCCCTGTAAACACTGCCAGTAGACAACTAAAAAGAAAAACAGGAGCCCGAAAAGCCTTGAGACATAAGTGACTCGATTAAAATTATTTAAAATTATTTAGCCATTTAATTAGAGATCGAGAAAATCCATGTGGATTTCTCTCTATTTGTAGTCCACCCTGTCTATAGCTACACAGACTTTTTTTTTTTTTTTTTTTTGACAGAGATAGAAACAGCCAGCAAGAGAGGGAACACAAGCAGGGGGAGTGGGAGAGGAAGAAGCAGGCTCCCAGCGGAGGAGCCTGATGAGTGGCTCGATCCCAGGACCCTGGGATCACGCCCTGAGCCGAAGGCAGACGCTTAACCGCTGTGCCACCCAGGCGCCCCTACACAGACATTTTTTTAAGTCAATTTAATTGTATGCATGAATCTCATCTATACGCCCCAATTTAAGCTGTTGGAATACAGATTTCCCATTTCTCCCCACCCGCTGACTTCGCTTTAAATTCTTCTCAGCTGATGTGGTTTTAAAGCTAAGTATGTTTTCTTTCTTTTATAGCTTAATGTTACGCAAGGATTTCTCCACTCCTTCCAACCTCATGCCACACATGACATTCTGTCTCCATCAAAAATCAGATCATTTCTCTCAAAGAGGACTGGCATCAAGGCAAACCTTAGACATAAAAGGAAGGGTTAAGTTTACTTCCAATATTAGGGAATGATTCGGAAATAAATGTCGAGGTTAAAAAGTCCAGATGGTAATTCCACTGTATCCTTACTATAAACATGATTTGATTTATGAGAACTACTAATGGTATCTCAGTTTGGATCTGGATGGCTTTGCTTTCTCTCATCTGAGTTTTAAATTCATCAGATTCTTTTACTCCCACTATCAATCCTTCACTACAAAGAGGCACTCCTCATCAAGAATTTGGGAGTATTTTAAAATGCAGAAATTGATAAATGTTAACAACCCTAATCCATGCAAATTACTGTCTGTTGTCGTTATTTATAACCTGGCGGACGTGCTTATTCAAAAGATCCTCAAAGAGCTCTGACAATTCATGCTTCCAGTTGTGAATCATCTTTTGCTCTTTTTCCCTCGTTCATAAAGGATCACACTGAATTAGTTTTCACTTTTTTTCTTTGCCTGACATGGCAATTATTAGCTTTCTTGGCTTTGTCAGAAAAAAAAAAAAAAATCCATCGGAAATGTTTATCTCCTGGGGCAAATCTCAGGGTAACAGCATGTTTATCACTTCAAGGGTCTGTAATCCAAAGGCAGCCCCAGGCCCACCAGTTTTATAACAGGAGAACTGGAGGAGAAACAGCCACATGATTGAGCAGCTATGGTACAATAATCCTCTGTTGTGAGTCTCACGGTCTCCCCAGCCCGTCTTTGTTCTCTGACCTCTGCTGATTCAATGTACAAGCTGAAATCATACTAATTTCATCTCTTATTTGCATCTGACTCTGTCAACTACCAAAGTGGTGGTCCTACACGATTAGGTCTCTTTCTTGCATAGTGAGAATCCACGTGTTTTATGTGAAGGCTAACGCTGCCTAGTATCTAATTGGAAAATCATACCAGGAAAGAAGGTCACTTGAATTAGAAGGATGGCTAGAATGATCAGACCGGCTGCAGTTTACTTTATTACATGTGAGGATGCACACAACCGAGGTGTCTGTTCTATGATGGACACAAAATTCTGTATGGTTCTTCAGACTCTTTCAAGGTTCAGTTTCAATAATATCTCCATTATGAAACCTCTAGGTTTCCATTTATGAAACCAAGGCTGAAAAAACTACTCCATCCCCTGTGCTCCCAGTGGTATTGCGGACACACTTGGACTCATTCAACATTCAACACAATTCTTTAAAGTTCTAGGCACTTGTTAGAACTTGAAATATAACCAAGACCAAGACACAGTTTATACCCTCCAGAGAGAAGAATGGGCTGCTGCAATAAATCTTCCACAAGTTATAAACTCGAGATATGATAGGGGTTTGTAAGAAGGGCATCTTCCTTGTTGGGTTAAGAACGTGACCCTCTAGAGTTCACCAAGACAGTCCAGTCTCAGTGAGTAGAAATAGGGAGAAGGCAGAAAAAGCCTTAGCATGAGGAAAAGATGAACAATGTTTTGTATTTCCAGAAGTGAAAGAACATATTTGTGGGAGAACTGCAAATAGGAAAAAAAAGTGGTTTATGGATAGAATTCAATATTAAGAATTGATTAAAACACAAATTGGACAATTAAGCAGAGATCAGTTCATAAAAGTTAAGGATTTACATTTTATTATGAGGACAATGGAAACTGGGCCTTACAGGTGATGATAATGGAGATGTGAATACAGTAAATGGTTATGGGAATGGAGAAAAGTACAGAAAGTTGGCCTTTATTACAAGATAAAATCAAGAGATTGTTGGCTATTTGGGAATGGGGGAGAGAGAGAGGTAGACACAAAGGATGTTAGACAGGTTATTTCCTGGGAAACAAGGAAGTAGTGGATATCTTGTTGAGATAGGGAACTCAATAAAAGGAAGTGTTCTGGGGGAGAAAACACTGAGTTTGGTTTTGCGTTTTCCAAATGCAACTATGTGGAAGTGTGTATGGTGTGGGAGGAGAAAAGAGCTGAGACTGATACACTAAGGAAATATAAGAATTAGGATTCAGATAGAGGACCGAGAAGAACTGGCCCGAGAGGGAGTAGGAAAACCAGGGCGACTTCATTAGGAAAAAGAACATTTCAAGAAGGAGGTGAGGGCAGGAGCACTACATTTCAAGGAAGTAAAGTAAAACCAGGAACCAATAAGCATCAATGTAATTTTTAGAAGCAAGTAAGTCCTTGGTGGACTTTTCATAGGAGTGTGGGAGCCAGAGACCAATTGCAGAGATGGGGAGAGTGACGGCAAAATAGAAACATGCAGAACAAGTTTTCAAAAGACTTGGATGAGGGAGATAAATACCTTCATTACAGATCAGGAGTTCCTTTTAAGGCATAGAGTATCCCCACTTCTCACTGCTCCAATCCACAACACTAGATTGAATTTTTGTAGTCAGTCAAGTTTTTTCTATTTATTTATTCAGAAATTCTCAGTGACTAGCCTAGTGCCTGGAGCTCCATAAATACTGTTAAATAAATGAGTGACTGGGGCAGAAGTGATGAATATTTTTTCCACCACTATTTTCCAGGGAAACTCTAATTCCTTGGATGGAAATTATTTTGGGGACTGGAATACGAATCTATTTGAAGTGAATTAAGTCTTCATAAGGCCAGGATACCACGTATTTAATTACACTTTCAATGAAACTCAGTGATATCCTTCTCTCTGATGGAAAACTGACTTTCTAAATAATTAAGTGAGTTAAAACTTGTGTATGACAGGATTATTATACCAGCAAGAGTCCCACTGCAAATACATGAAACTGTCATTGCAGTAACTGAAGGACTAAAATAGATGTCTATGTAGACAGCTACACATTTACTGCCTGAGGCTCAGAACCAATCATAACTCTAGGTGAACTCAATTCCTCAACGCACCGGGGGAAGCCAGAGGAGCCTTCCAGGTGACCTCTGGTTGACTGGCTTCTGGGATATATATAGCACAGGCTGAAGTGTGCTGTCAAGACTCACCATGTAAGTATTCTCAACTCCATTAAAATATTCCTTTCAAAGAGAAAGAACTGCAGAATGAATTCGGGAAGGATCTGTCTTATGACTTTTTGGAATTTGGAACTCAAGAGGGGCAATGCTGTTGTAGACTTGGATGTGACCAATATGGACATGGAGACCTAAGCAGAGAGAACATTGTATCATCGGAAGGGGAGAGGGCTGTCCTTGAGATATGTCTTCAAATACCATCTCTTTCCTTTAAAATACTTGCCATTGTATTTCATTGATTGTTTTTGGATTTTGTTGTGAATGCTCAACCAGGATTTATTGAGCACCTATAATACACCCTACATCCCAGCAACAGCTAAACACTTAAGCTTGCATTATCTCGTGTAACGCCCACCATCCCGCAGAGTGAGGAATTAAGGCCAGCGGAGAGAGTGGTCATGGATTACACACCGGTAGGAAGCAGGGCCAGAATCTGGATTCATAGTTTCTGAATCCTGTGATTTTTTTTTTCCATGATAATCGTTATGGCTATTTGATACATATATTACTCACAGAAGACACATTTTCATATCTTTCTCAAAATTTTAAGATTTCAAGGCCTGAAGAACCAGTCTCAGCATTATACCGTGACACGTGAATGTTGTAAAAGGCACCAGATATATAACCCACCCCGCAGATGTCTCTGTTGCTTCTTCGGAGTCTGCGTAACAATAGACCAGTGGCATAGTGTAGGGTGATTATCTTCTGAACGTGGCTTTCCCCAAGTTCCAGTATCTAGAAATACATGGAAAAATGTCCATATTAAGCTTGCTTAATATTAAACATATGGAATCGCGGTTCACATGTGACACTGAAAATACAGTTTTATGTATTTTAGAAAGTGTGTCGGGCCTATTTTGCCTTAAGGCATGATCTCTGACAACTGGAAGTTCAAGTACAAAGTTTGGTCATTTTTCCATCTGCAGGGGGCAGCTCAATGACCCTGTAGGAGAAGCTTTGCAGTTTAAAAGAGGTATAACACCCTAACCCCATGTTTTGACATCTCTTACAAGAAAAAAGGAGGTTTAAGTGGCACCCCATGTTCATAGAACATTAGATAGCTAAGTCAGATTTCAGGAAGAAAAGAAAGGGAACAGCTAGATGTTATCAGGTTTCTGAGAGATCAAAGCAGAACCCTCTTTTTTTTTTTCTCTCCAGAAAAGCGTGGGTGGAGAAGGGTGGAGAAGCTGTTCTGTGATCTTTAGGCAACCTGATGTGTAGTTGAAAAACCTTCAAGTGGCTTGACAGCCTCGGCTACTCATTCTTATTTTAAAGCTTTAATTATTGTGGTTATAAAACACACACACGCACAAGTATCAATGACACATACAGAAGAAATCAATGAGTTAGTATAAAGACGTGTGTGTAATCAGCATCCATGATCCAAAATTAGAATGCACCTCATCCCCAGCAAATTCCTTTCTAATCGCAGCACCCTTCCCTCCCCTCCGAATCACTACTCTCCTGACTTTTGAAGGAATTATTTCTTGTTCTCTTTAATACATTAACCACATAGAAATACATCTCTAACATGAGAGCTGAGTTTTGCCTGTTTTTGAACTTTTTTTTATATGTACCTTGTCTTATTGTTTTGACTTCAAAAAAATGTATTTTATGTATTCTAGGAAGCAGTATTATAGAAATAAACTTTGTGTTCTTTTGTGTCTGGCTTGTTATTCACACCATGCTTGGGAAATTCATAAAGTTTTCATGGGTAACTATAATTCTTTAATCTTGCTGCGTATCCCACTACTATATGATCATAAACTAGGTGCCCATTCTATTATTGATGGGCATGTGGGTTATTTTTATTTTGGTTTATTAAATATAATGTGTCTGTGAATTCCCCTGTTATCTGTCTCCTGGTGCGTATTTGAATACTCATATCTTCAGCGTTAGAAAAAATGCTCAACAATTCTCCAAAGTGGTTGTGACCAATGTGCGCTCTTCACAGAAGTGTATGAATGTTTTAGAGAGCAGTTCTTGTTCATTTGTTTTTAATTTTTATCATTCTGATATCATTCTGAATGATAATTTAACATTTATCATTCTAGTGGCATGTTGTGGTTTCCATTTCGTTTCTGATGTACGTGATGATATTGAGCATTCTTTTGTATATTTATCAGTCATTTGGATATAGCCTTCCCAAGTCTCACGCCTATTGGCCTGTGTGGTTGTCTTTTTCTTCTTATTGATTTATAGAAGTTCTTTATGTATGATAGACACCAAACCGTTTGATATTTTTCTGAATTTTGTTCACAGGTAGCCGTAAAATAGTTTTTTTTTATTGATTTGTATCAAACTGCCCTGGCAATTCTAAAAATGTATTTGTTGATTCTCCTGAATTTTTACATAAAAATCACCACCTGTCATAATGATATATTGATTTACTTTTATTTAATCCTTAGGCCTTTGATTTATTTTTCTTGTCAATTTCATGGCTAGTACATATAGCAAGCATGTTTTTACTGCTATTGCTTTTCCCAGTTTCAAAAGGACAACTCCAAAATTTCCACCATTAAATATGATGTTTGATGTATGTTCTAAAACTTACTCTCTAGTAAAGACATTTTCTCTATTCATATCATGCTGATATTTTTAAAAATATTATGAAAGATGTTGATCTTGAACAGATTTATTTTTTCATTTATTAAAATACTACAATTTTAAAAATTGATTCTGCAAATGCAGTATGTAACAATAATTTTATATTTCAAATACCAAACTAACCTTGCATTTTTGGAGTAACTCCAAGTTAGTCACATTACATTTACCGGTTTTTATTTAATGAATTTTTAAATCCATATTAAGCAGTGACTTAATTTGATGATAATGTTCTATTCTCCTGGTGTTGTTTCAGGTGGTATCAAGGTGATAGTGGCCTCGTAAAACGAATTAAAGGTTATTCCTCCTTTGTTTATTCTCTGGAATAGTCTGTGTGAGATTTTCAGTTTTTCATAATGCTTTGTAAAATTTGCTATCAAAGCTACTTGGGGTTTTTCTTGAGACAATTATTTCAAATCCTTGGTTCAATTTTTTTTCCTAAAATAAATGATATTCAGCTTTTCTGTTTATTCTTATCTGCATTTGCAACATAGTATTCCCCTAGGAATTTGCATATGTCATCTGAATTTTCAAATTTATTAGCATAAATTTCCTCAAAATACCTGTTTCTCCTTGAATGCCATAGGCTGGGTAGTGATGGCCTAGACAGAAATTATTTATTTCTTTTCATATATGTCTTTATTAAACTGACCACAACTTCAGCAATTTTATTACTTTTTCCCAATAAACAATTTTTCACTTTCTTGGTCTTTTCTATTATGTATTCATTTGCTATTTGTTAACTTTCACTCATATTTCATTCCTTGTACTTCCGTTGAGTTTAGTTTGTTGTTCCCTTTCTAATCTGTGGTCAATTTTAAGATTACTTCCCACCCATCCTTATTTGCAGCCATCCTTATAGATGTATTCAAAAGGCTATAAATTTTCCTTTAAGCATGGCTTTATCTGTCTTCCAAAAGTTTTGAGATAGCATACATTTTTATTATCACCCAGTTCTAGATACTTTCTGAATTCTCATTTTGATTTTTTTTCTTAACCTCCAGGTTATATCTTCCATCTCCTAGAATATAGTAAGCAGGCTTAGTTTGAATTTTATGTTCCAATATCTCAAGCCCTTACAAGGCTTTTTATAATATCTGGAGTTTCTTCTGGAATTTTCTTCAAATTGCTTTATTTTCTTACAAGCTATTTTTATCATATGCTATAAATTATACTTTTAAAATTGTTTGTAGAAATAGTACAAAGCCTAGAAGGGAGTATCTCCCTGTGGATACAATTTATAGTTGCTTCTTCCAGGTATCAGAGGGATTAGCAACCTGGAATTTTCTCCATCCAATTTGTTAATTGAAGAGATTCAAAGCTGAGCTGCAATCCCTTGAGACCCTGTCTGCTTCTACTTCACTCTTCTGTGGCACAGCTTACCTGAGGGTATTTATCTGGATCCCCCATCTTGAGTTCCAGACTGTTATCCATGATTCCCTGGTCTCCATGGATGGTCAGAATCACTGATGATCCCCTCATCCTCTCAGATACCTTATAATGAATGACAACTTCCCCCAGCAGAAAAGTGACCCCAAATCCTAGACTCACTCTCATTAGATCTCTGTCCTCTCTTGTATCCTGGCCCAGTCAGTTTTCAGAGTCCCTTTTGTAATTCTAGACCTTCAGAGAGAATATAGAATTGGCTTTTCTGGCTATCCTTACCAGTCCAAATCGCCTAGTTCATCATTACTAGAAGCAGAAGCCCAGCCAGAGATATTTTTCTTCCCTAATATAAATAAAAGACAAGAGTCTCCTTGCTTTTGATATATCAATTTAACTAGGCGACATAAGTTATCAGGCTTAACTTACTCACTGTCTTAACTTTTGTCCTGATGCAATTGAAATCTTTACTCAATTATATCCTTGTAGCATATTGCTCTGAGTGACTTTTCCTGTTATAAGCATATGGTGTTTTTAGTTCTACTGTTAATTCCCTTCCACTGGACTTGTTTAAAACATGCTCATTTTCAACTGAGAGCCTGGGTGATGCATGCATTACATTCTAAAATGCCTGGCTAGCTTTCTCAGGAGATGAAATTATGCACCAGTCATTTAGATTTATATAGATTTTCTAGGACTTATTTGCAGAATTATCAAGAGCCAGCTATACAAGGTTTGAAAAAGGAGGGGCACCTTGCTCACTCGACTGGGAACATTAACCTTCTTTATTTCATGAGGACTGTTGCTATTAAGACAAAAGAAAAATGAAAGCATGGGGGCCCTTACTTGTGCGAAGATATGACTCTCACATTGTATGAAACTATTCCAAAATTAATTCCGGATTTTCAGTGAAGAATATGGAGCCATGCACTTACATATATGTCACAGTGGTATAGACTACCCAGACTTCTAGAGAGCTGCCAATCAGAATGAGGGAAAAGAAGTCATTTAAAGAATGCTGGAATAAAAACCCATTGCTTATATTTCTGCTTATGGTGAATATTTATTATCTTCTCTGTCTTGGATTTCTTTCTTTGGCTTGGAAATCTCCTCCTCCCTGCTTTGGATAAATGACTTCTTCCCTTTCAAAATGCATGATCTGAAATGGTGCATTGGTCAGTATACTCCTGTGGTCATTATAGTTGATATAGGTGTGGATACATTTCATAATCTGAAGACTATATTTTCCTCTCTCCAGACATTGCCTGAGAGGTGGGCCTGGGCCTGGCCGATCAACCTAGACCCTGTCTAGGATTATGCAATTTAAACTAATTTAAAAAGGCTTTTTCTGTGATGGCAGGTCGAGGAAGATGTGAGCCCCATGTGTCTGGCAGAGTGAGACCATCAAAGGTAATGAAGCTGACCCAGAGAAAAGCAAAGGTGAATAATAGCGGAACTTCTGATGATGTTCAAGCACCTCACGTCGCTGAGCAGGAGGTCCGGGGGTATTCCTTGCCCTTCCAGCAGAGGACAAATGGTCCATTAAATTCCTTTTTTTTTTTTTTTGTCTAAGCTACTTTGAGTTGGACTCTTTCCATTGGTGACTTAAATTTATAAGGTTACCAAATAAAATAGAGGGTGCCTAGTTACATTTGGATTTCAGGTAAACAACAAATAATTCTCAGGTTTATTTCCATGTGATATTTGAATTTGAATTCCAGTTAAATACGAAGTTGGATAAACAGAAGGAAAAAAAAAAAACTGTCGTAGTATAAGTATGCCCCAAATATTGCATAAAGCTTACTTAATACAACATTATTTTCAGTGTATCTGAAGCTTGTATTTGGCGTTCTGTATGTTTATTTGCTAAATCTGATGACCATAACTTAGAAGAATCTTGACCAAAATGTGGATCCCATTTAGGCTATACAATTTGATTTTTCATGGATAAAATTGTTTTACTAATTCTGCATTCAAAGTAAACAAATAAATAAAACTGCCCATTTTTATCATTTTTATCAACTGATTTCTTCTTACAATGACTTATTTTCACTTAAACTCAATTTAACAATTTTACTTTTATTGAGTTTCTTGGGGCGCCTGGATGGCTCAGTCATAAAGAGTCTGCCTTCGGCTTAGGGCGTGATCCCAGAATCCTGGGATTGAGCCCCACATCAGGCTCCCTGCTCCGCTGGGAGCCTGCTTCTTCCTCTCCCACTCCCCTTGCTTGTGTTCCCTCTCTCGCTGGGTGTCTCATTCTGTCAAATAAATAAAATCTTTAAAAAAAAATTTCTACCGTGTGCAAGACATTGTGAAGGGTGCAGTAGGAATAAAAACAGATGTGGAATCCATGCTTTTAAGGACCTTAAAACCAACTTAAGGGAGAAAAACTCAATTTGTTGCTATAATTTGCAGAAAAAATGTCAAACAGGACAATACACTCTCCCAGTTATTCAACGCTTTATAATTTATAAACTATTTCTCAGATAACTGTTCTCACTGAATTCTTACAACGTTGAAAAATGGATTATTATATCTATTCCCTTTTTTAAAAAGGAATAAATTGAAGTTCAAAGACGTTAAGTAATTTCCCTAGATCTCCCAGGTAACATGTAACATAGCCAAATTTTAATTCCAGTTATTTTTACTTCAAAGTTTTCCACTCTATTACTCTGCCATTAATTATCAAGAAAAATTTTAGAATATATGGCATAGTGTATAGACCTAGGACAATGTAAGGAAATGTTTAGTGGAGTCAGTAGACAACTTTAAGAAGGAGGTAAGATGTGAGAAGGGCTTAAAAAATGCATATGATTTAAATAGCAGAGCTCATTAGATACAAAGGGTATTTCAGAAGAAGGAATACAAAGGATACGAGGAAAGAGGGAGCAAGCAATCAAAAGAAGCCACTAGAGTGAGGAGTCCTTCTGGGATAGAAATCTAGGAAAGTCATTAAATTAAAACTTGTTAAACTCTGTCTACTCATTGTCTGCCCTCACATGGATGAAAGGGAAAGCTCGGCACTGACTCAAGACACTGATGGGAAATCAACACCATCCACCATATCTATTAGCCCATTGACTTGACCGCGCTACTCAACAAACATTTGGTGGTTTTTTCCTTCTTCTGCAAACTTCCCATCCCCCTTCTTCATTCTCACTCTCAGATGATGCTCTTTATTTCTATTTTAGTAGAAAAAATGGAAACCATTAGAAAAGAATTTGCTGATGACTACCAAATGTAAATCTTGAGACTACTGTCCCAACTCCCTACCGGTATATCCAGTTGCTACTCATCACGTTCATTTGGCTAGCCAGTAAGTTTTCCCAATTTCCCATAACCAGAGCCAAATTGCTGATTTTCTTCCCCCAAACTTGCCTTCAGCAAATGGTAATGCCATCATTCCACACATTTAGGCCATTATTCTCAACCCTCCTTCTGACAAGTGGCATCTAATCCATTAAGAATTCCTTTTGGTGCAATACTTAAATATGCTTAGAAATTAATTGCTTTTCACCAGCTACTATTTTCCTCTTTGCACCAGGTATCATTATCATCACCTGGTCATTGCCATTGTCTCCTAACTGGACTGTCTTCTTCTAGGCTTGCCTCTATTTAGTCTACCGTCAGCAGAGCACCTGAGTGACCCACGTTATGTTTCTGCTCAGAACCTGCCAGTGGCAACTTCCCATCTCTCTTCTGCACAGCCCAAGTCCTTCCACTGGCCTAGTAGGCTCTACGAGACCTGGTCTTCTGTTGTTATTCCAACAACACCTACTCTCATCACTTTCTTGACCTGCCCTCCAGCGACCCCAGTCTTGCCATAGATCAAAAACACGTGACCTGCTTCTGCATCAAAGCTGTGTGCTGCATGTTTTCTCTGCATACATTTTCCTCCCCCAAATGCCTTACTCTCTTTCTTTCATTCCCTTATACCTCATTCAACTCTCTTACTCTCCTTTTAAAAATTGCAACTCCACACCAGTGCTTGGCTTTCTCTATTTAGTTACCCTGCTCTAGTCACCTCTACAGCATTTATTATAATCTGATATACTGTGTGTATTTTACTTACTTATTGTCTATCTCCTCCTACTGGAACATAAGCTTCCTGGGCACAGGGATGTTGATTGGCCCATTTCTGGATTCCCAGCACTGAGCATAATGCCTTTTACATGGCACACTGAATAAATGTGTGTTCAATAAATAAATGACCTCAGCCATACTGTTCAGATCTGTGACAGTTTTGAAACCAGGCAGCCAAGTATAGAGACACTGAACCACTAAGATCCTCGGCAAGATGAAAATATATGGGGATTAATGTGGTAGAAATAGCTATAATATGTATATTATATGTTGGAGAAACTAAGATTATAATGTTGTCTGAGGGAGTGGTAGTGGTGACAGAGTCCCCTAGGGCCTACATGAGGTCAAGGAAGGGGAGTTTCTTAAACTATACTCACAGTTACAGGGTGATTTAGACATAAGACAAAGAGACCAGATGGGAGACTGTCACAGTATTCCAGGTTTGAAAAGATGTAGATATGAATTAAGAGTGTGACTGGAAATGAGGAAGACAGAAAGGCTGGTTACAGAAAGATCCAGAAGGTGAGGGGCAAAATGGAAATCAAATGCGTGTTAGGGGTCATCAATGAGCTTGAGTGTTCCCAATTAGGGTACTGGAAAACTAATGGCACCCCTGATTTCAAAGAGCTGTCTGGCCAGGTCAAATGGTTCCTTTTGCTGTTTTTGAACAATTTTTTTTTATTTTTAGGGGGAGAGAAAGAGCAATGGTAGGCAAAAGATGAAAGCCAAATCCATCGTCTCCAGTGTCTTTCCACTTCTCCAAATTTGTGAAAGTTCTTTTGGGGATGAGGCAAATACTTGAACACTGGGTTGCCCCAGATCCATTTGGACTCCTTCTCTCCATGGTATCACAGGGCCAAAAATTTCCTGCACTCTTTTTCTTAAAAAGACTTTTTTGTTGTCTTTATTCCATGATGCTACCAGTAAAGAGGTGTTCGGTGGCGCTATTGCAAAGTGAAATCAAGGTCACCGGGGAAGTTTGTGGCTTTGCTGGGAGTTCTCACTCACTAAACTCCCTGTAGTTGTGCATCAGAGCAGGTCACTGTTACGGTTTGTCAGCCATGCTCAGTGGTAGAAGCTTGCACACCATCTGTTCTCAGATGCCTGGTTTTGCCCAGAGCCATTTGTTCCTCTCTCTCTCTCTTTTTTTTTTTCTCCCCACCAATTTCCACAAATACCAAGCAGGAAAATCTTAACACATTTTGCTAGTATTGGAGTGATTGAGTGTTAAATGAATTAAACTTGGGAGACCAGCTCATTGAGGGACCGTGCTGAACTTCATACATGTAGAGAAATAGCAATTCGCCCGCAAGCAGATGAATTTTCTTTTTGGTGCCTGTACAGACTTGTCTGAAAAGGTTAGAAGAAAGTGAGAAGCCATTCCCTCTCTCCCATGTAGCTCCTTTTGCCTGCCACGAAAAGCGGAGGCAAGGAAGGGAATTAGCATTTACACCGCATTGTAATTACCTGCCATTGCTGAGAGTTCTCATAGGCTGATCTCTACACCAGGCATTTCACATAGAAGATTACAGTTAAGAAGGTATTCAGTTGGTCCAGTCAAATTGTTCTTTTCAAAATTAACCTCGTCTTTAAAAATTAAAGAACACAGCTGCCCTCATCCTCAACTGATAAATCTATTCCAGAGGAGAGCCTGACGAATCTGTTTGTTCAACAAGTACTCAATGATTTTCAGGGTCAGGCAAGGGTGGAAATTAATGAAGGAGGGGAATCACTAAGGTAACAAGCCGGGGCAACTGGAGTGAGGTCCAGCTCAACACCCCCCAAAGAACTCACTTTGATCCAATCAGTCTCCACAAATCTCGGTTTCCTTATTTCCGAAATAAGGAAAATGGCATAAATCCCTTTTATTAAAAAGGAACTTCTCAACTATCTGGTACCCGATCAACAGAGAAGAAATTAAACCTACTATTAAACATTAGACAGTATAAATACTTTTATACATTTGAATTAAGAGGCCGTTCAACAATTCATAAAGTTGCGGGTAAATAATCTTATGCTGCTTAAAATTTAGTAACCAACTAAGAAATGAAAGCCTATAGCCCTTTAAAATCACTGAGGTCCTCTTGTCGAACCCGCCACGGTAAACCGCATAATTACCTAAAGCAAATCGAGATGATCTGTGCCAAGGTCAGAGAGTACAGACATGCAGAAAATCCAAAATACAAAGATAAGCCCTCTGGGGCATGAGATACAATATTAGACATTTTATAACATTTTTACCACTTGTTCAGTTTAGCTTGGGGAGCTATTCCGAGTATTATATAATCCATTATAGGCAGTGTGGAATGAAATTTTAGACAAATGTTAACTACGCTTTTAATGGAGGTAAAGTTTACCATACTAATCATTGATTTTCTCTACAGTCTTTCACTTAGAGAGTATTTATTTAGTTCTTCAACACATAATGCATAGCGTCGGCCACTGGGGAAGGGTACAATAACATTCAAAATATGGAATTTATAATTTAGTAGCAACAGGAGGGAACAAGTCAGAAAAGGCCATACTTAGTGAAGGACAGCAAAACTTACAGTTTCCTCCCTTGGAGATACTCATCTTTGCCCACATGTATCACGTGTATAAATGCACTGTATGTATTCCATGTATTTTCATACTCCTCCCGAGATTCCAGGACTCCATACATGGAGCCAGTCGAATACTGTTGAAGCTTCGGTGTGGATTTTGGCCCTCCCCACACTGGTGTTGCTTCTCTAAGTGGCTGAGTCCTTAAACGAGGCAAGAGTCAAGGCAACATACTTGGGGGGCCGAGGTTTGGGGTTGAGTCCTTGTTTGCCATGCAATTTTGGGAAATGAATGTATATTTCCAAGGCCTCATTTCTTCATCTGTAAAATTGGATAGTCTCCAGTGAACCATCCAGAGAAGTCTTATATAACAGGAAAATTGCTTACTTAGTAGGTAACCACAAAGTCTTTGTTACTCTGTAAACTGAGTGAATATTTCATGATAAAGAATTACTGATAAAAAATTTTCGAGTGCTGATATCAAGGTTTTTTTTTTTTTTTAAAGAGGTCTTACCTTTTGAAGATATACACTGACACATGGGGAGGTTCAATATTGTATTCTCTCTACACTGATCTCCTGAAATATCAATTGAAAAGCACACACACTTATAAATTCACATATTCTGTAACAAAGTTTTAAAAAAGCCAGCTCTTGGAAGAATGGCATGAAGAAAATGCCTTTTCCCCAAACCAAAACATTTTTTTTCTCCCTATCTTTTTCCTAGGCTTTTGTTATATATTCAGGGATACCTTGGGTAAACATAGGCAACAAAAGGAAGAACTATGGAAATAATCCCCCAGCATTCTTAAACTAAAAAGGGAAATCATTGTACACTGCCAGAATCTGGGAAGGCCCTCTAGCTTCCCCACCCCGGGTCCCCCTTTGATGGCACCTACTACAATGTGGATTTATGTTCACCAGAATATCGCCTACTGTATAACGAGTAGAGTATAAAGTGCCATATTGGACTACCATATGGCTACTAACCTCAGAGGTTGGTAGCAACTATCAATGTAGAAATTTGAGAGCAGAATGAGCCTCAGGATAGAACCAGTTCTCACTCAAGCATGCTATATAATTGGCTGTAGTGAGAAACTAAAAAATGTCTCAGAAACCAGATGGATTTGAAATGTTCCATTATTCATAAACACTTTTTTTTTTTTTTTTGCATTTGTACTTGTTCCCATTCCCAAATATTCTGCCACAGAAATTTGCTGAAGAAGGTGTGAAAAGGGACAAAAATCTTTGCTTGCTTTTCTGGAAGGTGTCCCTGCAGACACGGTACCCAAGGAGCTAGAAGAAATGGCTGTGGCAGTTTGCTTCGGAACTTCTCTCGGCCTGTTTGGGCCTGTTTGCGTAATTCATGAATGTGGGGGGGTGGGGAGTGGGGGGGTCTTTGGGGGGGGCTTGTTATGAACATGGCCACAGGTGATCATGGGCTTTCTGAGTTTAAAGCTCTGGAAGCTCATCTTCTCCAAACTCAGCTGCTTTTTCCCTGTTTTTGATCATTCCAATGACAGGCATTGATGTCCTCCTGATAGGAAGTGGCTTCCTAGGGGAGAAAATGGCTCAGTCTACTTCCTGCCTTCCACCCTCCCCCACCCCCCACGCCTTTCCTCCAGCTGAAGAGAGAAGAAGGTAGGGGTGCTTCAATTGGAGGTGGAGATTTTTTTTTTTTTTTTTTTTTGGTCCAAATAATGTGCTGAGCAACAAAGGAGAAACTCATCAGTGACGTGCATCAACAATGAAGGGTTATGTGGTGACTAACATAATATAATTAAAAATCATTAAAAAAAAATGAAGGGTTATGAAACCCTCTCAGACAAGCAGCTTGGCAGTTTGGTCATTTACATACCCAATGAAATGCAAGAAGGAGAGCACCTTTCAAAAGAGTATTTGTCTGTGAAAGAAGGAAATCCAGGCCCTTTCGCTCTGTAGCATGGTAATGGAGGATGCAAGATTCTCCAACTACCATGGGACAGCCAAGCCATAGCCTCTCGTCAGACATTTGCACTCTCCTTCGAAAGAAAGCATCTTACCCTGGGCAGGTTGAGAAAATATCTATCTGAGGCATTCGTGTAATTATTGGCTGGGGGGCAGTTTGTTTTGTGTGATTTATATCAAAAATTAAATAACGGATGGATTTGGGGTTGGTAATATACAATCAGTATGAAAGATTAATCCTATCCATGCTTTCACACCTAAATCATACTCAACCCAGCTTCAGCTGGTTATGTCAAAATTGCCAGTGTATCTAACGGGACAGAATCCACCACTAGGAATTTCAGTTTGAATGCAGTGAGATGTAACTGTTGCAGTGATGAAATACAGTGTGTGTTTAGTTGGTCGCTAATGACTTTACTACAGCTACCTAGAATTTTTATATATCTGGGTCTCAGTTATGGAGAAGGATGTACCTTTAGAGGAGTCAGATAGAACATAACCCGTGAATGCCTTAGCTGTAACTTAAGAATATATTTAATTGTTATAGATAATTTCTATGATTGCTACTCAATCATAAAGATATTTAAAGTTCTCCGCACACATATCACTTGAGAATTGCAATCCTTCCACCCAGACTTTTAGGCTAAGGGCACTTCCCATCCTCTCAACTCCTCTTGGAAACACCTCTCAGGGACTACTGCCACTCTTATATTCTCAGGTATTTGCTTTCCATGATATGCATTATCTCTGCCATAAGTAATGTCTTTAAAAACCCCCACTCTTTTGGGGAGCCTGGGTGGCTCAGTCAGTTAAGTGTCTGACTCTTGTTTGCATTCAGGTTATGATCTCAGGATCCTAGGATGGAGTCCCCGTCGGGATCTGTGCTCACCGTGGAATCTGCTCCCTCTCTCTCTGCTTCTCCCCCCGCATGCACTCTCTCTCAAATAAATAAATAAATCTTTAAAAAAAAAATCTTTTTTGGTCTGGGCGAAATCTTAAAGACCATCGCGTTCAGTCTTCTTTTTCTGTAAACGAAGGGACATCAAATGACTTGCACAGGGGTAGAAGCTACGTACAAAACGAGCTCACGAAACAAAGTAAGCATAGATTTCTCACATGAAAATGGTTCCAACTTAGTAGAGTCTGTTCTATATCATCACCCAATTGCTTTGATTATGACTTACTTCCCAAACAGTTTACAAAAGCTTTGAGGGCTGGGAAACTTTTATCTACTTGCTTTTTCTCCTACAGTGCAATGCTGGAAGCATACTAGAAAAGCAATGACTATATTGAATATGTTGGATAGTGATGAAGAATGTATTTTTTAAATTGATGGGAAATTCATGCAACACAAAATTAACCACTTTAAAGTTCAAAATCCAGTGGCATTTATCACAATGTTGTGCCACCGCCACCCCTGTCTAATTCCAAAATAGTCTAATCAACCCAAAAGGATATCTGGTATCCACCAAAAAGTTACTCTTCATTCTTCTCCATCCAAGCCCTGGCAACTACCAGTGTGCTCTCTGTCCCAATGGATTTACCAATTCTGGATATTTCGTAACAATGGAGTAATATACTATGTGACCTTTTGTGTCTGGTTTCTTTCACTTAGCATAATTGGAGTTTCATCCACATCGTGGCATGGATCAGTACATCATTTATTTTTATGGCTAAATAATATTCTGTTGAATGCTTATACCACAGTTGGTGTGTCCATTCATCCATTGATGGACATTAAAGTTATTCCTACCTTTTAGCTCTTGTGAATAGTGCTGTTATGAAGATGAGTGCACATGAATTTGCTTGAATACCTATTTTCAATTCTTTTGCGTATATACCTAGGAGTAGAATTGCTGGTCCATATGGTAATGCTATGTTTAACTTTTTGAGGAACCGCCAAAATCTTTTTCATAATGGCTGAACCATTTTACATGAAGAATACAATTTTGGGTTACAAGATTATAAAATATAGTATGATTTTAGTATACAAAAAGTACTCCTTGACAATTTGGTAAGAACTGCTGTGCAGTTTGTCATTTACATGCACTCTATTTATAGGTGGGAGCTCTGACATATCCATATTTTATAAGAGGCATGCAATAAATCTTCCCGGGATGTGTTCAATTCATGGGCCCTCACGAGCTCTTAGCAATGCCTCAGTTCTGATCTCTTGGATAAAAAGGAGTGCCGCTGTGTAGTTGTTCAGGTTGTGTACAACCTAACGGCCCGATGCTACCCTGATTAAGGAGTATTTGATTATTCAGCTTCCAAAATTAGTTCTTTCTAATGTGAGGAGTTATCAATCTACCCTAATGTCCTCAGTTATCCTTTGGAGTCGAAATGCCCACTTTACAGTACTCAACTGACAATTATAACATCTCTAATGTCATGCACAAGTGTTTGTGCTAGATTCTCAAAAGGGTTCCACAGAATATGAGATATCAGTTTTACCCTTAAGGAAGTTAAAAATTATACGGAGAAATGAGACTGACATGTTTGAAAAATCTGCTAATAGTATATAAAGAAAATGCTAAAAAAATATATATAGGAAGAGAATAATCCAGCTAAATTATTAGACAAAATTCACAGGAAAGATAAAATTTGAATTCAGTTCCAGAGAAGGGGTAGTAGTTAAAAGGCAGAGAGGAAAGGGTCTGGCATTTTTAGTGTTTATGTATGGAGTGTGCAAGGGTGTAAAGCAGATCTGGGTGTGAGTTTAAATAGGAGACAGAATTTATGCATCACAGTAGTGGGAGGTAGGAGTTTGCAGTAGTCTGGAACCACTGATCGGAGATTCTGAATGTCAATCCCGTATTCATTGTGATATAGGGTCTTCAAAAGGGCAAAGATGGTGAAAAGCAATCTCTTAGATCTGTTATTCCTACAGGATGGATTGGAAGAGAGTTAGGAATCTTTGACTACTCTCCAGGCATACATGATAAGAAGAGATCCAAATTAAGTTAGAGACAAAAGATAATGAAGGTATGTGAGAGAATCTCAATGACCGAATCAAGAAGACTTGGTGACCGATATAGGTTGGTCTTTAGAGGAAGGAAAAGAAGTTGTTGATGGTGCCTGTGAAGCTTCAAGCCTGGAGGAGCGAACAAACCATGGCATTCTTCATAGAGCTGGTTTACCTAGAAGAAGGAGGGGAGGAAGATGTTGGGTCAGCAAACACAGTGAGACAGTTAAGGAGAAAATGTGCTAGATCATCATTGTAGAAAAGAGCCTGTGACTTGATAAACATCTCACCTTTCTAGAAAAAAAAAAAATTAGGAAATTGTTTTAACAAGGTTATATTTGAAGACATTTGAAGGCAAATGAGATCTTTGAGGATGTGTGCTGAATCTACCAATTTGGGGACACCCCCCCTCTATCTAACCCAGGCAATTTTTTTATCTTTTTATTACAGTGAGAGTATCCCTCAAAGAGGCAAAACCAATGGGTCTCATACTCATACCCCCTCACCCTCATTAAAAGCAATGCTGAGCAAAATCCAGACATTATCGCTACTGCCTCTAGCACACGCAACCTGAGCCTGTGAATCTTCCATCTTCTGAAAGATCCTAAGAACCAGACCAGGTGTTGCCCATTTGGTGATTGGGAGTTTAGGAACAAGATTAGTCAAGCTCCTTTGGAGTCAACCAGGTACTGGTTCTAACATGGATAATCTGACTCTTTTTATAACTTTCTCCAGGTTCAACAGAGAAAAACATAATCAATAAGCATATCATTTTGATTTATTTGACATAAAGAAGGACCAGTTTTATTCTTCCTGATCTAAGGAGATGGATGACAAAAAAGAGCAAGTGGCTAGGATTTCCAAGCCAAGGAAAATTAATTAGCAATTTTTAGATATTAATCCTTCCACCGTAGTATCTTTTAGACAACATTACAAATATTGTCTAAGAGAAAAAAATCATAATCAACTTATTAGCTCTCCAAAATAGGTAAAATTGCTACATGGTAGTGCCAAGTGTTCCTGATTCCAAGCAGGGGATTTTGCAGGGGAAAAAATAAATAAATAAATAAAGGAGAATAGCAGCAACACACATAATAATATTTTTAGACAGTTTCTCTGTGTAAAACCCTGGGATGGACATTATTTTATTTAATCCTCACAGCTATATATATATGATAATTAACCCAATTTTATAGATGGGGAAACTCAATCTTAGAGAAGCCCATGCGTCTAGGTTGAAGGAAGCACAAATAGAATGCTTTTGGCTGTAGCATATTTTCTTAACCATATGACCATTGGGAAATGTTTAACTGAGGTAAAGAGATTGGAGGAGAAAATACTGACGAACATAGAATTAACTCTGAAGGAAAAAGTTTAAGACGATGGTTGCATTAAACATGTTCCACATCAAAGCATCAAAGAGGTACGCCAGGGAGACTACAGATGAACAGTAGACGTGAATCTGGAGAAAAGGAAGTCACAGGGAGAACTATGAGAGAGTAAATTTTTAGATTAGTCATGAGAATAGAAATCAGATGCAGGAATTTCAGGTATGATTGGGTAATGAACGTGTGATGGAACTTGAGGGGAAAAAAGGAGGCAGTCTGGAAGTCTCACAGTGGAAAAGAAAACATGGAAGCCATCCTTGAAGAGCAAGCGGCAATGATCATTGAAGAACCACTGAGGGAGATTTCCTCAAAACAGGGACCTTGCATGTGAATGAAGGCAAGCACGGAGCCTGTCAGCTGAAAGTGAGGGCCAAAGAGAAAGGAAATAGAAGGGAGATTTGAAGGAAGAAGTGAAATCAGAAGCTTGCATCAAGAAATAGGTGCTTCAGGAAAAGATACACCTTTCCTGGTAAGAGAGGAGGGGGGTAAAAATGGAACGAGTGGCTAAAAATGAAACCCATGACCAACTCCTCACAAATCCCAACATTTTATTTATTTAGTCAGTTAGTTAATTGTTTCTGTTGTTTTGCTTCAATGGCAAGAATATCCCTCTCCCACCACTGAAGTTTGAGAAGTTTTGACTACCTTTGACCCCATCCACTGTCTCCATTCAGCTCCTGGTTGTCAATGGTTGCTTTCCTATCTGACAGCCCCTTACCATCCCCACCAGGACTTGTAGCCCCACCACAAGCTTGTAGTATTTTGATAAGCATGATATTAACAGAAGCCTTTCTATGTGCCAGGCATTGCAATTAAGTCTTAGAACAGCATGGCAGAACACAGGCATTATTACATGATTTTGTGAGAGGACATGAGGCTTTCAGGGGGAAGGACCTTACTTGAGTCTACATGGCTGTAGGTGAGGAACCAGAAACCAAACTCAGGTCTGTCTAACAGAAACACTGAAAAACCACATTCTTGAAGGCACATGCCATTTATTTTAGAGGACAAAGAAAGCACTTTCAAGAGTTATGCCATCATCTAGCAAACTAGAGAATCAACCGAGATAGCAGCTCATACTGACAGCCCCGTTAGATTTGGACAGTGTGAGTTCCTAGTGGCCACTCACACCCGATTCAGTGATTCCTGGGAAGGTACTACAGCCTGGAGGTGAGGTAAAAGAGATAATGGAGATCATCACAGGGAAGAATTGACATGGTGAGGAGAACATGGAAGCTGGAGCCAAAAAGCCAAGTCATGGCCTGGAGATTCAAGGCAAACATGATTGAAGAGAGGTAAGTGAATGACTTTCACCTCAGGGCCCCCTCTGTCAAGTCCAGTTGGGATGGACCTTCCCTTCATCTTCAACCTTGAATGTGTAGTTTTTGTCTTTTGGTTCTTAGGTTCTGGCCTCCTGGAACTTAGTCCAGATATTCCCCTCATCTGAAGCTTTTTAATTTTACACTAAGAAGAAATGAGAATGTATTTATATATTTATATATAATGTAAACATAAAACTCTGTTACTAGAACTAATTTACTGTTTTCAAGGTTTCACTCTCTCTCCCAGTCCTTGTACATAATCACATATAAATTTTAAGGAGTTCTTGGGGTGCCTGGGTGACTCAGTCTATTAAGCCTCCAACTCATGGGTTGGGCTCATGTCATGATCTCAGGGTCTTAAGATCAAGCCCTATGGTGGGCTCTGTGCTCAGCACTGAGTCCACTTGTCCCTCTCCCTCTTTTCCTCCCCCCACTGATTCTCTTGCTCTCATAAATAAACTATTTTTTTTAATTTAAGTCATCCCAATTAGAAAGAGATTCAATATCTTACTGTGCATGTTTCACTGTTCCTTTCTTATCATAATTTTCCATTTTAAGGGAGGCTAAGACTCCATTAAGTTGCCCTCATTTTTCCCTAATTGGTCCCCTCTGTTGAACATTCAGGCTGTTCTCAAACTTTTATTATTGACAGTAATACTGCTGGAGAATATTTATGAAGAAAGTCATCTCCTTTTGAATTGTATCCTTCATTGAAAATTTCAGAAGCAGAGCTACTGGGTACAGAGATTCTTATTTGTAAATAAGTATTTTATGTCCCTATCAGTTAATGTTTCATCATTCTTTGTCACCACTCCATGTACAAGTTAATTATTTCCACAAATATGGATTTTCAAAGACACAGTAGTGGATTTGACATTCATATCATTCCTATCATTGCTAAATAGCAATTTTTGTAGAATGCATATATAATGGAGGGATTACCTATAACTGTGGAGTATAGCACTTGTAATATTCAAATCAAATCTTCTATACATTTCTTAATAACTGATGCATTGGGTAACTTTCTTTCCTTTGAAGATCATTTATGCATTCAAGACACATTTTATTTTCTGAGCATTACAAACCCTTACCATCATAGCTGGATTATTCTACTAGGCGAGTAATCAATGACAAGGGCAATGATGTTGGTGAGCCCAAATTGGCAATTCGAGCACCAAGAAGAGTCACCCTACTCAGAGGTCATAAAGAAGATGATTTTTGTTTAATTGACAAACTGCATCACGAACAATCTACATATGAGCTTTTTATTTGGAGGGTTTGATTTAGGGTTTTAGGATTCATTGTGTAAGCTTTTTTATGAAGGAGTTTATCACCCCAAGTGATATAGTATGACGCGTCTTTACCCTGATGTTATCACTTGCTCTTAAAAGGAAGTAATTGAAGAGACATACCCTAGCGTTGTGGGAAGTCATAAGTCATTCCTTTTTATCTGGTTATTAGATGATGAGAACTGTTCTTCATGGACACGTGAAGAGTTGAAACCACTTAATGGTTTGTGCTTGAAAATGACTTCCTTCCATCTCATTTTGGTTCTTACAAGCTTTATTTGGGGGTATTTTTCTTGTAATTAAAAAAATGACAATGTAATCTTAAGTACCCCTCCTTTTGGAAAACGTAACATATGGATTCGTTGTATCTGTCATACTATTGGCTTGCCTCTGCAGTCTTAAAAATATCATGGGGACATGCATTCATTTTCATGTGTTGGATATTCAGGCTGCTTTTCAACATGGGAAAGGAAGTATAGGACTGAAAAATACTAATATCACTTTGCAACCAAAATGCAAATTCCAGATTTATTTTCCCTTAACTCTTTATGTATAGATGAGACTTCACGAAATCCATTTCTGTGTTACAAGTGTATTCTTGCTTCTTCATATTCCTCTAGTTGGTGTCTGTGTGTGGGTGTGCGTGGTTGTGTGGGTGTGGGTGTGTGTTTTCTATTACATGCGGTGGTTCCTGCCATTTCTATTCTTTGGCTACCTTAAACACCCTGATCATCACTAATATCTTGAACATCTTTTGAAGCTCCACCAAGCACTGCCACCAAAGAATGGACACATGTGCTATACGGATCAGCGTTTCCTCCTGACTATGTAACAAAAACCTCCCTGTGAGGTTGATAAGCAAACAGACATCAACAAGAGAATGGCAGCTAATTCCCCAGAGAGACTGTCGGAAGTCATACTTCCCAAGTCAGGAAAGGAAAGGCAGGACGCCGGTGATTCAGAGAAAGGTGCAGTGTTCCAGGATGGACAGGAAGTGCTGACATATGGCAACTGAATCAAAGGGGAATGTAGAGTCTCTGTTCAATTGTTTGAGTCCCCAAATCCACAATCCTTAAGCAATGTGGTCCTTTGACCATAACTTGAGTGAAATAAGAAGTCCTGGTTGATGGCAATGTTGGTGAATGAAAGAACACTGCAGAGGGAACAAGAACTCACTGTCGAATGAAAAAGAATGAGAACTGTGGCTTTGATTTTAGTTGAGGGTCATTTATAGATATCTTGTCCAAGAGTTGTGACTAGGTTTTATTTTTCTTTGAAAGATTCACTTCCGTGAAGGTTTTGAATATTTACAGATTATGTGCTAATTTAGAGTAGAACTGAGTTGAATTCCAATGAAGGGCTAGAGGAGTCATACTCTGAGGAATGAGAAAGTGGGTGTGACAATATTTAGTGAACTTTAAATCATGATATAGACAGTCATAGTAGCTATCTTGCTGAAAAGGTTCAGAGTCAGGGTCACTAACTTCTGGGTTTGGTATTTTTTATACTGTTGCAAATTATTTGATAGGGAAAGGGGATGGATGCCTTTAAGTAGAGATAAGGGCAAGAATGTGGGACCCAGAAAAGTCAGTTTCTGGAGGCATGTTCTCTCCAGCCTGCTTTCCCATTTTAGTTTTTAACCACCATATAGGAACCACCGATCTCTTCCCCCTCAACTGAAGTCACTCAAATAAATCTCTGTTCCTTGGAACCAAAAAAAGTCCCCACTCTCCCTACTCCTATCCCAACACAAGTCCCAGTATGTTGATCTTATGTCAAAGATACACTTGAGATCTTGGAAATTCCGTATCCATATTCTCACAATCCTGAAAGGGGAAAGAAAGTAGCAGGAAAAGGACAAACTAGGATGCGTGTTAGAATATGTAATAATATTGAGGTTGTAGGGAAATGGAAAACATGCCTGATGCTGCACATTCTCATTTAAAAAAACCAATAGCAACAAGCTAGAAGCTCAGAGTGCTGCCCCAAAGAGAGTTTTCCTTTCCCTCTCATTTTTATTCCTCTTTGAGGTTGAGTTTCATTTTCAGCGATTTCTTGAGCGAGTAAAATAACATTTCACTCAAGAGTTAAAAGGGGTCAGTTTGGGTCTTGTCGGGGTGTTTTGGATCTTTCTTGCTGACCTGAAATTAGTGCATGTGCATCTAAGTGCTACTTCAACCACCCAGCACACCATGAAATATGTTTTCCGCTACAATGAGATTGCTGGCAGTGCATAAAACAAATGGACTGGGTCAGAAATAGTCTGACTACACCTTTAAATGGAATCTTCTGGATATACGTTCCTTTGGAGAGCACTTCCAAAAATTTCTTCTATTAAGACTTTATTGTAATTTTAAATTCTGTCTATAGAAGCTATTTAGAACTCAGTTCATCTTCATAACAGCCTCAAGGGGGTGAGTTCTCTATTGTAAGCCCCAATGTACAGAAGAGAAAACAGAGCTGTAGAAGCTTTAGTCTCTTGCCCTAGGTCTCAAGCTAGCTAGTAGCTGGAGAACTTGGAATACAAATCAGAGTCTAGAAACCTCAAATCTTTGTTGTTGTTGTTCCACTCTGACCTTCTGATTCATCTTATTCAAAACCGCATCAGTTAATCCAGTCATCTATCTGTTGAAGGGCATCTCGGCTCCTTCCACAATTTAGCTATTGTGGACAATGCTGCTATGAACATTGGGGTGCATATGGCCCTTCTCTTCACTATGTCTGTATCTTTGGGGTAAATACCCAGTAGTGCAATTGCTGGATCATAGGGTAGCTCAATTTCTAACTTTTTAAGGGACCTCCACACTGTTTTCCAAAGGGGCTGTACCAAGTTGCATTCCCACCTACAGTGTAAAGAGGGATCCCCTTTCTCCACATCCTCTCCAACATTTGTTGTTTCCTGCCTTGTCTATTTTTGCCATTCTAACTGGCGTAAGGTGGTATCTTAGTGTGGTTTTGATTTGAATTTCCCTGATGGCTAATGATTTTGAACATTTTTTCATGTGTCTGTTAGCCATTTGTATGTCTTCATTGGAAAAGTGTCTGTTCATATCTTCTGCCCATTTTTTGATTTGATTATTTGTTTCATGTGTATTGAGTTTGAGAAATTCTTTGTAGATCTTGGATACTAGTCTTTTATCTGTAGTGTCATTTGCAAATATCTTCTCCCATTCCGTGGGCTGCCTCTAAACAAACGGAGGGCTTCAGAGGGGAGGGGGATGGGGGATTGGGATAGGCCGGTGGTGGGTATTAAGGAGGGCACATATCACATGGTGCATTGGGTGTTATATGCAAATAATGAATCATGGAACATTGCATCAAAAACTGGGGATGTACTGTATGGTGACTAATATAACAAAATAAATATTATAAAAAAATAATAATAAGTGAAGGTAAAGCATTTTAAGGCAAATCGACCCACTTTCCCGGCACAGTAACATAGTCTGTGAAACTAGAGGTAGTAATTCAGTGTGTTATTAAATAACACATCTTATCTTTTGTTTGCCACCTGCTCCCACTCTTTCCTAAAACAAACTTGGCAACCAAAAAAAAAAACAAAAAACCTGCATCAGTTAGGTTTTGGGTTCAGCTGCAGACAACACATAAGTAGACAAGATAGGCATTTGTCTTCTTCCCATATGACAATATATTCAAAGCTAAGCAATCCAGAGCTTGTACACAGAAATGATTTCAGCTTCCCCACTGTAATCAGACACATGAAGGCAATTGCAATTCCAGCCATCACGACTGTAATCTAGGCCAGCAGAAAGGAGTTAAAAAACAAGAGGAAGAGTGACATATATATGTGTGTGTGTGTGTGTGTGTGTGTGTGTGTGTGTGTGTGT
>NW_024425230.1:13404097-13448918 GCF_017311325.1 Ursus maritimus | reverse complement strand
TGTGTGTGTGTGTGTGTGTGTGTGTGTGTGTGTGTGTGTGTATATCAGAAGAGCAAAACTTTTCCAGAAATACACAGAAATGGCCAGAAATTGTTTCCTGTGATCACCGCTGGTGGTCTAGCATCTTTAGAAATGTCATTTTTATCTTATCACATTGCTGCCCACCCCAAAACCAGAGATTCTGTCAGTAAGAAAGTGAGAATGGATTTTATGGAAGCATGGAGAAGTATCTGTCCTGCAAGACACCTATATATTCACTTCAAAAATAATCAAATGTTTCCTTCGAAACATTTTTGTTCCAATGGTATACTCCTCCTCCCTATTTTATGTTTATCAATTGAGGGCATGCACACATGCTAACCAAGGGTCAGTTAGGCTGTGGCTGAATCTCTGCAGCTTTATAAGAATTATTCAGGTGAAGACCACACCAGATACAGGCTTAAACCCAAGGTTTAAATGTTCTAAAGGTTTCGATATCCCTCTAGTTTATACAGAATCTTACTGGGTAAAGTTACAATAAAAAAAAAAATTTCTAGAGAAGTAAAAAAGGAAGTGTTTGGAATATATAATTCAACTATTTTTAGGTAATAAAGGTAACAAAAAAGGATATTACAGGGCATCAAATACTTTAACCAATTAAGAAATGTCTTTAAAGTTGGAAGCCGACTATCACCAGGGGTATTTGTTTCCCTTCACTGTTGACTGTTAAGATTACTGTTACTCATCTTAACAGCTGATTCACACTGTTCATCCTCCCACTTGGCAGGGGAAACTAGATGGCTGGTGATTCACAATCTCAGCTTTGGAGAAAAGATTTGTAATGAAAGAGGTTTACGACGTGTTCCTAATCTCCTTGGCCTCCTCTTGCTCCCCACTGAAGCCCTTCTGGACTGTGGGCTTTTACAAGGGACTCGGTGTCCTCAGGTCTTGCCCACCCAATAGAGATGTTTATGAGGAACTGGACTGCACAATTCCTAGCCATCGAATTGTCTTAATTAATCCCAGATTATGCTGAATGTGCACTAGAGAGCATGAACTACCTAGAAAAATGTGTCCATTTTCTAACATAGGTGTGAGGTGGGGCAGGGCAGGGAGAGGATCTAAAAGAGGAGATGACCATAATGACCGAAAAGATATGGCCAGTGGAATTGGAGGACAACCAGGACAGTGTGATGGCTCTAAGCCCAGGCTAGGAACTTCAAGAACAATGGAGGGCTCTACAATGCTGGATACTCTAAGATGTGAGTAAGACGGTAAGACAAGATTACCTTGTCTATTATTAGGATGCAACTGTGGCACTGGCTAAAGTAATTTCAGAGGGCTGATGGTGAAAAAAACAAACACACCTGTATTCAGTAGAGACTTAAAGGGAAAATTTAAACTGGGGATGGGGGCGCTTGGGTGGTTCAATTGGTTAAGGCTTTGGCTCAGGTCATGATCCCAGAGTCCTGGGATCGAGCCCCCCCATCCGGCTTCCTGCTCCTCAGAGAGCCTGCTTCTCCTTCTTCCTCTGTCTGCCGCTCCCCCTTCTTGTGCTTGTGTGTGCTCTCTGTCAAATAGATAAATAAAGCACGTATTGCATGGTGCACTGGGTGTTATACGCAACTAATGAATCATCAAACTTTACATCAGAAACCAGGGATGTACTGTATGGTGACTAACATAATATAATAAAAAAACATTAAAATAAAAAAAATTTAAAAAATTAAAAAATAAAAAAATCTTTAAAAATTATTAAAAAAAATTTTTTTTGACAGAGAGAGAGCAAGCACGCAACCAGGGGGAGTGGCAGGCAGAGGGAGAGGGAGAAGCAGGCTCCCTGCTGAGTAGGCAGCCCAACACGGGGCTTGATCCCAAGACCCTGGGATCATGACCTGAGCTGAAGGCAGACACTTAACTGACTGAGCCACCCAGGTGCCCCCAAATAAATAAATAAAGTCTTAAAAAAAATAAACTAGGGATCTCAGTGGCTGACTGGTCATTTTTCTAAAGCTTTCTTGGTGATGGGAAGGAGAGAGTGATAGTGGGAACCAGGAATAAATATAACGCTGGTGGGTTTGGTTATTGATATGGTAAAATCTTAGGCATAGTTTTAGCCTGTGAGAAGGTGGTTGGTAAAAGGAGAGAATTGAGTTTTGGATAAAGACGGAACAAGGGCTGGAAGACATGAGAAGGATGTTATAGCACATCAAATTAATATTTAATTAATGTCATTGCTTTTCTTCGACAGTACCATTACGTACAGAACATTCGCCCCAAATATTAATAGGATACATACATATGTGCACACATGTACCCCTTTACAGGAACCATAGAGGTGCAGTGTTACAATTCTCAGGGTATAAAAATGGAAAATATAACATGAGTAATTTAGACAGGTGACAATTTAGATAATAAATAAGGTAATAATAATAATATGTTTTAGGTTCCCTATAAATGTTTACCCATTCCTCCACTCATTAAATAGTATGGCTTTTGGACATTTTAATTCACTTACACTTTCCAGCTGCACAGATCATGAGAAATACAGATTCTATAGCAATTTTGAGCTATACAAACAGAAAAAGGACTGAGGATATACAGCCTAATTTTAATATGACACATTAAAATTAGCAATGATAAGATTTATAGGATGATCATTCATATTTCTGTATTTCATCAACATCAGTGTATAGCTCCAGAATGTCTTCATACCCTCCCCATATTAGTCATAATTATTACTGTCATTTTTTGGTATTAACTTTCATCTTTGAACAAGCTTTTGTAAATGGAAAACTCACTTAGACTTCAAACAGAATGACTTCATTTCGCCCTCATCCTGGAATGATAAGTTAACTGAAAACAGAATTTTAGGTTGTTCATTATTTTTGACTCATACTTTGAAATGATCATTTCTTTCTTTCTTTCTTTTTTCTTTTATTTCTTTTTTTACAGGAGCCTGGGGTGGGTTAGCTTCATTTCTGATATGGGATGTAGTAAATATGCCAAGAGAAGTTTAAAACACCATCTACAAGGGTCTTCCTGACACCACTACCTCTTTTGCTTAGAGATAGCAGGAAAGGTAGCATTTTTTTCCCCCTTACCACCCACTTCCTGCCCTCTGAGATTATCACTGCATTGTCTTATGTCCACTATTACCCTTGTGAAAAGTTTAGGGTTGATACAATGTGTGAGTATGTAGTTGTCGGTAATTTGCCTATTCTCACTGGTTGCTTTACGAGTTCCCTTTCTTTTTCCCTTAGTGTCCTGAAGTTTGAATCTGTGTACAGTCTGACATGACTTCTAATTATGTTTCTGTTTCGTGCTTCTTAAATATGAAAAGCAAGTCTTTTGTAAAATGCCAAGCCTTACATTTTCAAAATATCCTTTCCCCCTTTTGGCTCCCCCATTCTCTCCTCCATAACATTTGATCTTATCTTCATATTTACCATCTCTTTATTTTTATGCTGGATTCTTGGTGTCTTCTAATAAAATCACTAATGCATTTTTTACAAATGTTTAACTTGCTATTTAACCCTGTTTTCTGCTATTAAAAGTTTTAAAGACAAAGTTTTAAAAGTATAGTTCTATTTCTTTCATTTTTTTTCACATTTGTTCCATTAGCCTTGTTTTTTGGTAAGATGTTTTGTTCTTACATATTTTGAATCTGTTTGAGCTTTAAAATCTGTTTGTTTTGTTTCCTGATTATTAATCTTTGTACAGTTTGCCCCCCCCCCTCTATTTTGCTCTCTTTTTAAATTGTGGACTCAACCTCAATAAAGATTGGTTTTTTCTCTGTGGGATTCCCAAGCAAAGTCAACTGTAAGTTTCAGTTTTACACAAAGATGATGGGACATAAGACTAAGTTGTTTGCCTAAAAGAAAAAAAAAAAAAGTCTACTTCATTGGTTTACTCAGAGGCCAGATGGAGCACATCTCCATTCTTCACCCTCATATTAGAATGAGTGCATAGAGGTGCCTGGTTGGCTCAGTCCGTTAAGCATCTGCCTTCAGCTCAGGTCATGATCTCAGGGTCCTGGAATGGAGTCCTGCCCTGGGCTCCCTGCTCAGTGGGGAGGGTGCTTGTCTCTCTCCTTCTGCACCTCCCCCTACTCATGCTCTCTCTCTCTCTCTCTTTCTCAAATAACTAAATAAAATCTTTTAAAAAAAAATTGAATGAGCACATAAAACTTAAAGTTGGAATATGCTACAATCCTATTGAACAGGCTTTAGGACCAAGTGTATAAAGTGCCTTTCTTTACACATTCTTCTCCATAGAGACTGGATAGAGCCTTGCCAAATCATTTGTGTATACCAGGCACCCAACTAAATGACAATAACAAACCCATTTGCATCCTGGTGGAACCTCGTGGACCAGGAGTTCTTACCCATGGAGTTCTGTTTGAGTGAGAAGTGCCTCTTTAAGTCAAAGCAATTGAAAACATGAGTGCCTTCCCTGGGCACCTCTTCCTACCCCAGCCCTCACTGTGTAGAGTAGAAGTCCTTCATCCACCACCAGTACCACCATCAGCACCATCAGCACCATCATATCAGACTGTGAGATATGTAAATTAGCATACATTTTTAGTCTGCTGTGCCACCGAGATTTGGGGTCTACTTGTTACTGCTGCACATCCTAGCCAACCGCAACTACTAAACTTTGGGTACAAGGCCCTCCACAATATGTGTCTTGCCTACTTATCCAGGCTCATTGTATACCATTCTCCTCTTGTTTACCAACTGCCAACACATTGACATTGTTCAGTTCCTTAAATACGGATGTTCTTTTCTACTTGGAACTTTTGCACATGCTGTTCCTCTGTTGGACACACTCTTCCTTGTACTTTTTGCCTGATATTTTATCTTCACTCTTCAAATCATACACCATTCTCTTAAGGAGGCTGTCTCTTGTTCTCCACTCAAAAACACATGCTTTCCTTGATTTTCTCTCTCATAGAGCCCTATTCTTTTCCCTGATAGCATTTTGTTCAATATTTAATTACGTGTTTATTTGTATGATTCCTTCCTTCACTAACCTGTATTCTCTGTATTTGCAAGGAAAGGGGTTGGTTTTTATTCATTACTATTTACATGACACGAGATAGTGGCTCGATACACATGTTTACTGATTAATATTTATTTGCTGTTGAATGAATGAGCTACTCATTTCAAACTCTTGCATTTACTAAGCCCCTTGATGAAGAACATCTGTTGTGTATTTTTCTGCGAAATATGAGGAAGAAAATATTAGGTAATGGATAATTTGAACGAGATGGTGTATGAGAAATTCTCCTGAAACTTTCCTTATCATATTCGAATTTTCTTTACCAATTATGATAATAATTAAGCTATCCAAACCTGTAGGATGACTGGTAGTGTTCTATCAGTACAAGCATGGATGATGATAATTCTTCATATAATACAGTTTTCCCTGAAAACAGAAAATCAAATGTACAGTGACCTAATATATAACTATAAAATATATAAATATCATGTATTTCATTGTTGATTGTATAGTTATTATTTTATCTCTCATAAGGAATTTGAGGACAGAATTTTTTTTAATTGTTTTCACATCCCAGGGAATTTGCAGTGTAATGTTTATCACATAGTAGCTGCTCAATCTGTTTTATGAAAAATAAATGAATGGCCGAGTGCTTTCATTTCGATCTGAGTAATAATAATTAGAATAGTAAGTGGTGACCGCCGTAGAAATCAAAGATAAACAATGATAAGAATTTAATCCTAGAACTCATTTTTTTTTTAAAGAAGAGGTTCATCTACAGGTTCTTGGTAGAATGAGATGATTTAATAGGAAAGGCCATCCTGAGAGAGTGACAGGTTTCAGAGACTGAATCAAGTCCAGGCAAACATAAATAACAATGAAATGATAATACAGTGCATGACCTGTTTGATATTCTTATTACTGCTCTGAGAAATCCCATGACTGGATTTATACTGTAGTGATTCCAAGCCAAACAGAGACATCTTGACAATTGGTTTCAGTTTTGAGTATAATTACATTGTTCATTTAAACAGGCAAGATAAAGCTGTTTAATCAGAAACATGATTGCTTGTTCAAAATAGATGTAAGAGCTATTTTTTCCCCCAATGCCAGATCAGTTGTTTTTTGCTAATACAGACCAAAAGGACCCAATGAGATCATTCTGATGTAAAACTGAAGAGCTGATTAGGAAAGGTGTCCAACATGGGTTCATTCTGGCTTCCGGTCCCTTGTAAACAAAGGAAAAAGTGGCACATGTTGAACAAAAGAAAAAATAAATAAATTAAAAAGGTGAATGTGAGAGAGAGTGAGAGAGAGTGTGAGTGTTTGAAATAAACGTGTAATTAACATATACAGGTCCCATGTTAATAAAACCCAAAACTTCAAATTCTCAAGACATTAAAAGAGAGCTTCTCCTCTGTGTGTGTGTGTGTGTGTGTGTGTGTGTGTGTGTGTGTGTGTGATAATGGTTTACAGGTTAAACACAGCAAACTCCATCTCTCCCGGAGAAGGTGAAACCTCACACCCACGTTTACACCCTGGGGCTGAAACTGATGGATGTGTGTCGCAGTGAAGAGGTAAAATGATTTCTCATTGTCAACTTCATTCCTGTCAAGTTTTGGACGTATGAAAGGTGCAGAATTGAGGAGAGGCCCAAACAGCTTGGGAGGAATCAAATATATTGAACAGGGAGAAGAGCTGGGGTACTTCGCTGTCAGGCTGATTAGCTCGTTGTAAACAAAACAGCTTTAAACTCCCACTTCACACTGCTAACTAACCTGGTGCCTGACCTTGTTCCCATTTCTGGGGCTGGGTGAGGCCCTGTCTGGAGACAATCTCACCGACAGTCATAACAGGGACTTGCCTCCCCTTAGGGGGGCCACTTTCTTCAGGGTGATTGCTTCCTTGTGCTTTAAACCCCTGACCCATTCCAGCTTTTAATTCATTATTCATCAAATTTCTTAGTCCACTTAAAAAAAAAAAAGTGGTAGGGTTGCTGCTCCAATATGGGGGGGGAGGGGTAGAGAAAGTGGCATTCTGGAAAAAAAGGACAACCCTGTCAAAACATGACAGCTGATCCAATGCCTGTTTTATACTATTCATAGAAAATGCCAAATTCTGCAAATAGTAACCACATGTACATTGGCTTCCCAGACTCAATGTTCTGCTGCAAAATGAGACGTTCTTTATTTTAGTGTGTCATCAAAGGAGGCGAAAATATCATTCTAGCCTTCTAGGCTTAACCCTGTGGGTTCTCGATTGCTAGAAGTTCAACACGAGCAACACACACACACGCCCGGGCTCCGTGAGCAGTCGCCCCGGCCCACGCAGCCCACCTCGGGAAAGACGATTCAATTCATAAATCTGTTCCTGGGCCATTTTTATTCATAGCCACGGGATCGTTACAGCGACAAGCTCACATCTGACGTTTATGATCTTGCTGGCTTTGCCAACGTGGAGGAGGGGACAGCAAACAGCGTGGGGGATCTGTAGCAGGAGGGAGGGGGCACCGCTCAGACTCCTGCGAGCTCGGCAGCCAAGGCAGGGATTCAGAAGACGGTTTCTTGCCCTGACTCCCTAGGCTGGTGCCTTCCACATTTTGTTTGGATACATCAGCACTGGTGTCTTCGTTTCAATCTGTCGTACAATTGTCCTTTTTGGGGGCCTGGCTGGTATTCTCTTACACTAACATTTACAAGAGCCTGTGCACAGAACTGAACGGGGAATGGAATTTTTGTGTGCACCGAGGACCGAACTCAACGGCAACCAGCTGGCCCCGCGGCTGGGCCCTGTTCTTGCCCAGGAATGTTTCTAGCACCTTCCACATGACCACTGGCTCTAAAAGGGCCTCCTGTTTATCTTCTCCTCCATAACAAATAGTCTCTGTAGCGGCCGCAGTAAATCTCTGTTGGTCTGGAAGCCTCGGCCCTGGGTGTTTGTCCTCTTCTCTCCCAGGGCTAGCTGGCTTCTACCCCCGAGGCCTGCCTGTGTTCTGTCTTTGACAATTATTTCAAAATGTCTGTCCTTGGCCTCTTGATGAAAAACAAAAGATCCCATAAGGTGCTAGGAAACTTCTCTCTCTTCCCATTCAGGCTTCAGTACAGGGGCAGGGCAGCCTATCCCGGGGAAATGACATCTGCCTGCTCTGTTTCCCTACTGAAGGGGAGATAATGAATGGCAGAGGCTTCTGCCTACAGCCTTCATGACACAGGACCCGGCGGATCCTTTCTAATGGCAATAAATAAATGACGGAAGTTTTAGGCACCAGACGAGTGAATTGGTGGTTAAGCCTCAGGCTTTTATCTCCCTGACCCCTGTTTGAACTCAACCTTGGTTCCTAAGTGCAGGGCAGACAAAGTGGGGTGGGAGGAAGGTTTCTTATCGATGTGAACACCCCGTCCAGCTCAACATAAAGAAATATGATACCATGTGTGTGCCTGTGACTTGGGGGTGAATGTGGGGGTGGGGGAGGGATTTGTGGGAACAACAGGAGAATAGAGCAGGATACCAGCCATTATTTCTTGATGCCTGGTCCATGGTTCTGGAGTTTAATAGGGAGCATATTAATTAATCCCACTAGCATTTCTTGGTCTGGGGGTGGGGGTTCAGTGGTGTGCCAAGCACTGTGCTCAGGGATGGGGATACAAGACAAACTGTTTCAGGAACTCAGAAAGGAATGATCCCAATGCCTACACCAGCCACGGTGAACATTTATTGCCATAAATATGCCGATTGCTGTGTTAATACACTTGATGGGCTTGATTTCATTTGTTCCCTGCAACAATGCTATGAAGTAGATACTCTTCTATTCTCTAATTTTACAGATGAGGAAATTTTTTTAAAGAGGCTACGTGATTTATCTGGGTTCACGTGCCTGGAAAATGGGGGAACCAAGACAAAAATCCCCATCTAACTCCACAGAATATCATTTCCTGGAAAAAGGGTTTAGTGTATAAGGGTCACAGGTTTGGTAGACGACGATCGCCATTTCCCAGCCAAAATCCCACCTGTGTATCCTGCCTGGCAATGCTAAAAAGTCTCTGTCAGAAATATTGATCCGGCTTTTTGAAATTAGGATCGTACTATCTCTATGCAGTCCATTTTTTCATCTGAAAAATGAACATGATAATGGTCTCCAATGTCTTTTATAGAGATGATTTCAAAATGGTGGTCAATTGAATGACTATCGGGAAACAAGGTTCAGTTAGATGCCCTTTGAAGACAGCTGTCCACTGCAGCCTCCAGCAAGATTTCCAAACTCATCGTCAGAATAGGGCTTTCAATATTATCTGTGACATGTTGTTTCGGAGAAGTTCTATTCTAATTGGGAATTTGTCACTGATAGGAATAAGGCCAAGTGGACTTGAATGTGGTTTTACAGTGGTTACTATGCAGGATGACCAAGAAACAATGGTCATGCGGAGTAGTGCACGTATCTGGGGGAAGAATTACAAGATGCTCAGGTCTATTTCTGGCTTAACGATAAAGAGCAGGTAGGCATTTTAGGGGTAAGGACGTTTGTTTTATTACGTCAAGGAAAAGTTTGGATACTGAGATTTCAGGGGACTTCGTCTCATGTTCCTGGTTATTCTTCTAAAAGCTGATCCATTTTCTCTAAGAAGATGGACCTCTGAGTACGTGAATCATGATTCCCCGAAGCAGCTTACCACGGGAGTTAGCAAAGATGACCCCTAGGCACAAAGACCCAAGTCTTAATGAGTCTTTAAAAGGGAACAAAAATAGCTTAGGAGTTGGAACAAACTCAGATATTTCGTTGCCCAGTGGAAAAGTTGAGCCCCTATGTGTCCCATCCTCATTTCACCTACCCTCCTGCAGCCCAACAAAATTACCTCAGTCATGATCTCCATTCTAACATCCTAGGTTCTGCTTTTCTTTTTTTTTTTCTCTCTCTTTCTTGCCTGAAGGTCCATGTCTGATTTTCCTCTAGATTTGTGTCAACACACATGTCATCTCTTTGCCTGGCCGATTCTATCAGGAGGCAGCACACTGTGGTGGGAGGTACGTGGGCTTAATGTCAACTACACTTGACTTTAAATCCTGAAATCCTGACCCTGAGCATTCTGTCTTTGTGTCCTATGCCAGATTCCCTCACCTCAGAATGGCATGGAAAAGTTGCAGCTACAAGAGAAAAGATTTACTTCTAGTAAGTGCTCTTTCGATGTGCCTTTTTACCATTTATATTCAGAGCTTATAGATTTGCTTTATTTTTTTCTCCATATCCTCTCTGAAGGAGATACAAAAATCTTTATCTTCTACCCCATTCAGTACACAAATAATCATTTTATGAAAATGTTGCTAATAATCGAGATGGAAGAATTAACTGATAAATCCCTTTACAGACACAAGCAGTGTTAAACAATGCACCAACACCAACTTCTCTGGCAGACAGAGTAAAAGTTCGAAGTCTCTTTCATTTGACTAAAGTTTCTTCACATTTCTGCTTCCTGGAATAACAATAACATGATTAATTTATATGGAAACTTTTTACAAGCTTCGATGCGTAATTACAAGTGAAATAAGTTTACTGGGAATGAAGTAAGGTCCAGAAATGTGAAAGTATTTCCTTTGAATGGTTTCTGCCCTTACCCCACCCCAAGATTGGTGCTTGTCATGAAGGACGGGTCTGGGTAAGTCAGCAAAGGGTTCAAAGTGAATCCAAATGAGCTGAACTTTTTGGAAAAGCAAACGCCAGCTTGCCCCCTGGACAGGCTCAGAAGACTTCAATTCTGGTTCTTTTTCTAGACTCTAGAAGAACAAAGGTCGCTGTAATGCATTATTGGCAAAGCTATAAATGTCTAATAAAAGTAACTTGATTATGAGCATTTTTATTTCAAGTTTTAAACAAATGTCTAGGCAGAGATTTTCAGATTCTTTACTTCGAATACACTCTCCCATTTTCCTGGCAGTGTATTCCCATATTTCCTTGAAAAGTCATTCAAGAGTATTTTAAGTAACATTTTAAACCTTGCCTCTGTTTTAAAGAAAGAAAAAAAGAAATCATAAAGTTGCCAAGGAGAAGTGAGGTTGCTTTCTGGCTCCCGTAAAAATTGGGGATTATGTTTAACAACAGAAACCAAATGGGAATGCTTGGTCTAAGTTCCGCACAGCCATGTCAATGGCCAAATTCTTGGGAGAGTCTCCGTTTCTGAACCAATGAGCTGCAGCCAGTCCAGCTACTGAAGGGTTTTTTGGAATCCTTGGAGATTTGCAGCTAGTAAATAAAGAGCTATGCAGTGAGTGACAACCGGGCCCATGCCAACACTATCACACAGCAGAGCACGTTTTCCCCAGTTCCGACTGGGCCTCAGCTAAGAGGACAGGAGTGGGGTTACAGAGCGTGCTAGGGCTCCAAATCCTTTTCCCCTGGGTCACATTCTCACCTTTCGCTTGTGCCAAAGTCCTTCCCAGAATGCCCATGTGTGGAGAGTAAAATTTATACTCACACAGCCTTAAAATGCTGACATCCCATGTTTACACGGATTGTTTACACAGAAAATTAATCAGTTACGGTTTTAAATTTTAATTAAAGAATGTTTTCCGGTGTTATTGCAAGACAGACAAAAGCCCATAAAACGTATATTTGACTGCTGTTGTGTGTTGTCTTTGGATCAAGGCACAGTCTTGAGATCAATCATGCGTGGTATTTTTGTGAACTTTTCTTTTAACAGAACAACCTTCACAAAAATTAGGTTCATTAAAAAATATCCATCAAAATAAAAGTCATTCTGAGAAACTGCTGGTTGGAATTTCCTTTCTAATCAGCAACAAGCTACTTTGTGCTCGTTCTATAAATAATAATATGGGAAGGAAATAAGTAAATACTCAATTGGGCAAGAGGTTGCTGTTTCCCAATGAACCAGAAGTAACTGTATAGAAAGTTACACATTTTATTCACATTTTTGTCAAAAGAAAATGATCTTGTTTTTAAATAAAGATTTTATTTATTTATTTGAGAGCTAGAGTGAGTGAGAGAGAGAGAGAGAGAGAGCACATGAGCAGGGGCAGCCAGAGAGGGAGAGGCAGGACCCTGGGATCATGACCTAAGCCAAAGGCAGATGCTTAACCGACTGAGCCACCCGGGCACCCCAGAAAATGATTGGTTTAATGAATATTGGCATGGTAGAGATATTGTGGTTTCAGATGGTGCTGAGGGCCACAGATATTTTTAAGATTCTCTTGTCTTTTTTCTATTTCAATGTCTTCTTTACCTTGTTTTAGTCCTCTGATTATAAATATGATTCTCATATAAAGAGGAAGAAAAGTATATAAAATCAGAGTGTTTTAATAATCTCTTAATAAATGCAGTGGTTAACACTTTTCTGTATTTTTTCAAAGTGTGCATTAAAATTATTCGTATATTTTTGGCATAAATACCTGATAAAGTGCAAATCAGATGTGTATAACCCTTGCCCACTGAGAGCTTAAAATCTAAGACCACAGATAACAATAATTACTATAATATCACCTCGAATTCAATGTATATATACTAGCAAATAAAATTTGGAGTCTCTTCAAAGTAAATAGATTTATTCCAGAATGTTACCACTGTAAGAAACAAAAATAGAATATTATATGGTGATATCGATTACATATTGTTTTAAATTATTTAATGACTTTATTTTCATTTAACAGTGTGTATTGGAACTTTTCCCAGGGGTTAGCCACATATTAGTGAAATCTCATTCTTTTTAACCACATTCTAAATACCACTGGACGAATCCCCTAAGCATAGCTGTTCCTCTTGTTTTCAATGATGTATTCCTACAACCATGATTTAGTGAACATAGTTATATACTTCAGATATTTCATTAAATTATACTACTTATAGAAAGACTTCGGCCAGATATATCATTAGAATTAATATTGGTGAAACAAAAAAAATTTACTTTTTATTTCATTTAATTCCATTTTTGAGAAAGTAATAAATGCACATTATTTTCTAAGTCAAAAGAACACCAAACAGGTAATAATTTTAAAAAAGAGCATTTTCTTGGCTTACCTCTTCTCAATACCCCATTTCTTTTCCCAGAAGCATATATATATGTCTTCTGTCTTGAAGATATATATTCCCTCCCATATATATATATACATACATACATGTATTCCCTCTTATATATGCATATATACATATACACACACATATACATGTATGTGTGTATATATATCTTCCCACTTGATATTTTTAAATAATATATTTATACTGCTTTTTTTTTTTTTCAAACAAAAAAAGTAGAAGAAATGCTATGATAAACTGCTGGGTTCTTATGACTCAGTTTTACAAATCACCAACCAATGACCTCTGATAGGTTCTCACTCCCAACCACCTTACCCTTTCCTTACTATTTTGAAGCAAATCCCAGGCATTTTATTATTTCAACCATAAATATTTCAGCATGTATCTTTAATGGCTAAGGATGGTTTTCACATAACCATTACACAGTGATCACATCTAAGTATTTTTTTTTAAAGATTTTATTTATTTATTAGACAGAGATAGAGACAGCCAGTGAGAGAGGGAACACAAGCAGGGGGAGTGGGAGAGGAAGAAGCAGGCTCATAGCGGAGGAGCCCAATGTGGGGCTTGATCCCACAACGCCGGGATCACACCCTGAGCTGAAGGCAGACGCTTAACCGCTGTGCCACCCAGGCGCCCCACATCTAAGTATTTTTAAAATAATACATTAATATCATCAAATACTTAGGCACTGCACACATTTATAATTATTTCATAAATATCATACTGTCAACAATTTTTAACCATTTTTTAAAAATCAGGATCTGTGTAAGGTTAACACACGAGGATGATTGCTGGCCACTGCTCATGTCTCTCTTTGCCTCTTTGTTTCTTCATGAAATCCGTGAAGAAATCAATACTATATTTTCCAGAAATCTGGATTTTTCTGATTGCATACTTGCCAGTAAATTTAGCATGTTGCTTTGTTCTCTGCATATCCTGTAAATTAGAGAATTAGAGTTTGGAGCTGGGGTCTTGATAAAATGCAACTTCCTTCCTCCCTTCCTTCCTTCCTTCCTTCCTTCCTTCCTTCCCTCCATCTTTCCTCTCTCTCCCTTCACCTCTCTCTCTGCCCCCCTCTTTCATTTCTGGTCAAATTCTTTCATAGTAGATTTTCCTTCTGCCATGAGAAGCCACAGACTATTTGATTATCTATCCTAATGTACTGTTAAAGCCAAAAATGCTTAATACCTAGAACCATAAATTCCCTATGAATTGCAAAATGGAGACATTCTGTCATTTTCTTTTTCATTTATTATCTGGAATATCTCCATAAATAATTATTGCCTCTAATCTAATATTGGATTATTTGAAGCTGTAGATCTTATAAGAAAGGCAATCTAAATGTTTGATTCATTCCCTTTACTAACCAGTTTTCAAAAAATGAGAGGGGTCTCTAGCATGTTGCAATAATGACTTCCCACGGTATCCTTTTTTAGCATAAACTCAAAGATCAAACATACTTTATGTGTTTAAATTATTGTAGTTATTCTTAATGATTTTCACATTTCTTCTTCTTTTGTAAGAGGACTATTTTCACATTGAAGTCACTTTAGTCATTTGGCTATGAACCTGGTAGCCTTTGACAGTTTCCTTGTTATCTGGTATGACGGGATGTTCTAAGATCATCTTGTCTGTTTCCTGCCTGTGTCATGGAACTATGAGTTTCTGCAAGAACAGATTCCTTTGAGTGGATAATTGTGCTTAGAGAATACCATCTGGGAGCTAGGAGTTATTGTTATTGGTTAATTATTATTTCTAGGTCTTTTCAGTGGACAAAACTAAGAATATGTTTTGCCTTAAAGACAAAAATACATTATGAGTTCATAACACTACTTCCTATTCAAATTCAGGGCGATAGCATTTTTACTTTATTTTATTTAATCTCTTGTGTTTCCTTTTTCTCATATCGAGAACTCTGATTTTCAAAGTCACTAAGGATGATAGAATTAGAATATCATGTACTTATTGATTTATTTATTTGCTCTATCCCACATAGTCCCCAGACCTGTCTCAGAATAACAATACCAGCATGACCATCCAAAATATGGTTAGTAGCAACAGTGAACACATTTTTAAATGTGCCTTAATGCAGTTTATATCCTTAAGTTATGTCCCACTGGTATGTGCAAAATTATTGCATTTTTAAAAACCTATGTTCTTTCTGGAAAACTGCATAACCTGGCAATATATATATACTGTGTCTCTTTCTAAAAAGATCTTTGTATTTATTAATCTTATAATTATACCTCCAAAACTTTAAAGTAATAATCAAAAACCCAGACCAAAAAAAAATGAGTTTCAATATAAATTTCCTATTTATGAAAGGAAAAATTAGAACTAACATAATTAGCCCAAAATATGAAAGCAGCTAATAAAATTGTGATTTTTCACTTATCTCAGAATAGTATGAATCTGTTTAAAGTATGTGGAGACAAACCACCAATAGAATCAAATGATATCAGCATTTTTGCAGAAGGAAGATGAGCGAAGGCAGAAGCTGACATATTTAAGAATAGAAAGCCCCAAATTACCACCAGGGAAGCCCTGAGACCAATCTACGATGAATCTAAGATGAATCTTAGATGGGAGGGGGTCAGGGCCACTGTAGTCTCCAATTTAAGCCTGCTGGGGTAAGGCATGAGAGCGTTGAAGGTGTCTGGACAATGAACTCTTCCTTTTTTCAATTTTAAACTTTTTATTGAGAAATCAATGAATGCAATGGAGAGTTTAAAAAAAAAAAGTACAAAGAACACTATTTACCCTCATTCATCTATTCTTAGCATTTCATCCTATGTTGGCCACATCTGCTTTTTCTCTGTCCTCCGTATTTGTTTTTACTTGGGGAGGTGTGTATGTCTCTAGTGATATATACACACACAATGTATCTTTTTCTGAACCAACTGAGGGTAAGTCACATATTCTGGGCCAATCACTTTTAAATTATTTGGTGTGTATTGTCTTAATAATAGGGAAATTATATTATAAAACTACAGTATACTTATCAAATGCAGTAAATTTTACATTGGTAAAAAATGTTTCATTTAACCAATCATCCGTATTCCATTTTTTTTTTAGTTGACGTCATTAATATCCTTTGTGGCCTATTTTCTTTTCACTAGAGAATCCAGATGAGTCACATAGTACATTTATTTGTCAAAGTTCTTCATATTCCTTTAATCTGTAAATTCCAGAATCATGCTTTGCCTTGTATGCTCTTAACATTTTTGAAAAGTACAATCCCTGCCTTCTTTTTTTAATAGAATACACATTATTTTGGGGTTTGTCTGACAGTTCCTTATGAGTATATTCATGTTATACATTCTAGGGCAGAGTAACACGAAAGAGATGCTGTGCTTTTTCATATCTGAGGCACACAATATTCATTTGTCTCTCATTTGCATTAATTTTGATGATCTGGTCAAAATGCTGTCTGATTTCTTTTCTTTATAATTATTAGATTATTTATTTATTTATTTATTTGTTTATTTATTTTTTTGGTTCACCCATCAACTGCTCAGCTGAGAGTGGAGGACTGTATAATTATTACATTTTTCCTTCAAACTCATAGTAGTCTGTGGGGAAAAATTTTGAGACTGTGTAAACATCCCAATCCTTATCAAAATTTCCCCTTTGATGTAACATCAGTTTTAATACTTGCCTGATTTAATCTTTACCATGATAATTGCAAAATACAGATGCACTGACTCTAGCTCTCTCTCTATATTTATGAATCAACTTTCAATTTTCATCTGTAAGCAAAACCCTCTTTTATGTACTATTTAGTTGCCATTTATTATTATCTGTATGAACTCATAAATTTCTGTTTTTTCAATGGTTTGCCATTTATTCCTGTACTTCATTATTTTAGATGCTCAAAGTGTCCCGTATTTGACTAGGCAAATCATATCACATTGGCCCCTTGGGTCTTTCCAAAGCCTCTCAATTTTTTAAAAAATACTTCTTTATTTTCAGACATAACAAAACATTCTAACCTTATTTTATACCTACTTTGCCTTATTTTTAGAATCATCCATTTCTTCAAAGATACTTGGTCTCTTTTAGTGGAACATTAGATACCAAGATCTGTGAACTGGATATGTCCATTGTTACTAGAATGTCTTTAATGTGTGTGGGCTATGAACTTACGATACTAAGAAACTGACACAAAGAACATTCACATCAAGGAGGAACTTTTAGGAATATAATACTAGTTGAAGAGGACAGTGATAGTAGAGACAAAACAAAAATACATGTCTAGATAAAAGGAGGGGAAGAATAGGAGAGACAGGTTTTAGAATGAGTCATATATTTTTATCTCTTTGTGAAAGCAGGAAAGATGATGCTTTAGAACCATGAACCTGAGTCAGCCTATCCCAACCTACCATCCAAATATTATAAGAAAAGCAAATTGTCTAAAAAATCAAATAATAGAAAAAGATGGCTGTCAAATTCCATACACAGCTATTATACATTAAAAGAAAATCGGGAACAGAGAATATTGGACACCATAAAAACATTCTAGGAAGATATATTCATAGAGCAGGTGACAATCAGTAGTTCAAATTAGATAAAAGAAATTAAGGTAATGTTAGATGCTGTGAATGAAAAATACAAATCAGAATTCTACAAACTCGGAGATGATGTGATCTAAGAAAAATAAGATTCAAAAAGATGATAGAATTCAGAAGAAAAATTAAAAGGAAAGAAAAAAATAAGGTTCAAAGGGAGAGTGAATTTTAAAACATGAGAACAGATAAACAACAGATAATATCTTACAAAAAGTATAATACAGAAATTAAGAAAATGTTTAAGTCAGAATGATGTAAAAAGAGAGATTAAAAAATTTGAAAACATGATAGCAACAACAAACAGGCAAGGAAAATCTAAAATAGATAAAGCAGTAGCCCTGGAGGAAGGAAACCAAGAAATGAAATGAAAAAAAAATTAAAACTATACATAATTCAAGAAAGTTTCCTAAAATAAAAAACTACTTCAAACTACTTTTCTGCTTGCTGGATCTGGCCGCTTCTGATATTGAAGTCACCAAATGTGATAGTGGATTCATCAATTTCTCCTTGTAATTCTATTCATTTTTGCTTCATAGAGGTTGACACCCTGCCGTTAGGTACACACCGTTAGGACTGTAGTGTCTTCTTGGAGAATTGACCCTTTTACCATTATGCAATGTGTCTATTCCTAATAAGTTTCCTTGCTTTGAAATCTGTTCTGTCTAATGTAACTATGTGTGCTTATTTGATCAGCGTTAGCATGGTCTATTTTTCTCCATCCATTTACTTTTATTCGATATGGCTTTATATTTAAAGTGGATTTCTTAAAGACAGCATATAGTTTGGTCATATTTTTTGATCCACTGTGACAATCTGTCTTTTCATTGGTGCGTTTAAACCATTAACATTCAAAGTGACTATCAATATAGTCATATTAATATCTGCCATATTTGTTACTGTTTCTATTTATTGTGCTTGTTATTTGTTTTTATTTTTGTCTTTCACTCTTTGTCTGCCTTTTGTGGTTTTAATTGAACATTATCTATTATTCCATTTTATCTCCCTTCTTGGCATATCAATGCTAAGCATATATTTCTTTTCTTTTTTCTTTTCTTTTCTTTTTTTTTACCTTTTTTTATAGTTTGCAATACACATTTACAGCTATTCTGGTCCACTTTCAAATAACACTATCAAATTTCACAGGTAGTGTAAACACCTTATAATAACAAAATAATCCTAATTCCTCCTTCTCGTCCCTTGTATCATTATTACTGTCATTCATTTAATTTCTATATAAGCATTCACAAGCATATGTATGTGTGTATATACATATATGTGCATACACTTAATTGAATACATTTACATTATTACATAGAATATTATTGTTTACATTTATATTATTGATGTTGATGTTATTATTTTGAACAAAGTCTTATCTTTAACTCAATTAAGAATAAGAAAAAGTAAAAAGTTTATATTTTACCTTCACTTATTCCTTCTTCTATGTTCTTCTTTACTTTAATATAGATCCAGGTTTCTGACCTATATTATTTTCCTCTTCTTTAAGGAACTTCTCTCAACGTTTCTTGCAAGGCAGGTCTACTGGCAACAGTTTCCTTCCATTTTTATCTGAGAATGTCTTTTTTTCCCTTCGCTTTTGAAGGTGTCTTTCACAAGATACAGAATTTGAGGTTGGTGTTTTATTTTCACTCAACACTTTAAATATTTCATCCCACTCTCTTCTTGCTCTCATGGTTTCTCAGAAATCAGGTGTAATTCTTTTTTTTTTTTTTTAAGCTTTTATTTATTTATTTATTTATTTGACAGAGAGAGACAGCCAGCGAGAGAGGGAACACAGCAGGGGGAGCGGGAGAGGAAGAAGCAGGCTCTTAGCGGTGGAGCCTGATGTGGGGCTCGATCCCAGAACGCCGGGATCACGCCCTGAGCTGAAGGCAGACGCTTAAGGACTACGCCACCCAGGCGCCCCTCAGGTGTAATTCTTAACCTTGTTCCTCTAAGGTGAGGTGTTCTTTACCTTTAGCTTCTTTAAGTTTTTTTTCCCCTTATCTTTGATATTCTGTAGTTTGAAAAAAGGTATGCATAGATAATGGTTTGGTTTGGTTTGCTTCCTTGCTTTTTTTTTTTTTTTTTTTTTTTGGTATTTATCCTGCTTGGTATTCTCTGAGCTTTCTGGATCTGTGGTATGATGTCTGACATTGATTTGGAAGAAATTCTCACTCATTATTGCTTCCACTATTTCTTCTGTTCCTTTCTGTATTTTTCTGGTATTCCCTTTACATATATGTTAAACCTTTTCTTGTTGGCCCACAGTCCTTGAACATTGTGTTCTAGGTTTTTTGTTTTTCTTTTCTTTTTTTTTTTTTTTTTTTTTTTTGGTCTTTGTTCTCTTTGCTTCTCAGTTTTCAAGGATTCTTTTGCTATATCCTCTAGCTCTGAAATTCTTCCCTTGACCATGTCCAGTCTACTAATGAGACCATCAAAGGCATTCTTCTTCTCTTTTATAGTTTTGTTTTGTTTTATCTCTCGCATTTCCTTTTGGTTTTTTCCTAGGATTTCCACTTTTCTGCTTACGTTGCCCATATGTTCTTGCATGCTATTTGCTTTATCCCCATTAGAGCCCTTAACATATTAATCACAGTTGTTTTAAATCCTTGGTCTGATAATTCCTGCCATGCCTGGTTCTGATACTTATCCTGACTCTTCAGATTGTGTTTGCCTTTTGGTATACCTTGTAATTTTTTTCTAGATAGCCAGGCTGATGTACTGGGTAAAATGAATGGTTATAAATAGGTCTTTAGTAATGTGATGGTGAGGTGTTGAGGAAGGGGAAGCGTTCTACAATCTCATGATTAGGTCTCAGTCTTTCAGTGGGCCTGCGTCTCTGGACTGTAAACTTCACAAGTTTTTTTGTTTGTTTTTTATTCCTTCCCCACTTAGGTAGGACAGAATGGCTAGAGTGGGCCGAGGTTGGCTATAACCCTTCCCCCAGGTCAGTAAGGCTCTGATAATACCCTAGCAGGTTAGGCTTTGGTTACCTAGCTTCCCTTGAGGGTAGGCCTTGTTAAGGAAAATAGAATGCTGTGATGTATTTCAGAATGGTTCTTTTCTCCCTCCCTTTGATAAAAGTATGAGAAAATTTTTCTCCATTACTACAGTGGGAGTCTGGTCAAGTTCTTGGAGGTCAATCTCACAAAATTGTGGGGTTTTGTGTGACTGTGTCACCCTGCAGTTTTAACTCTCAGACTTGTCCTTACTGAGCTGCCAGCAGTTCCTCAATTACAGTTGAAGTTTGCCTACCCTGGTACTGGTTCTCAGGCTCCTGAGTCTGTGCTCTGGTACACCATGTCTCCCTGTATTCACCTGACTGTCTCTAATGTTGGCCTAATGGTTTGCCCTGTGCCTTTCCCTCTTTTCCCTCCCTTAATTCAGTATGAGTTATTGATTTTTCAGCCTGTTAAGTTTCTTACCTATTAAGACTGGGTGGTGACTTCCAAGCTCTTTACATGTGGAACCCATGTGAATCCATATATTAGTGTTTTTTAAATAAAATGAATAAAAACTAGGACCTTGGGCTGTATCTTTCTGGGGTGTGTAAGTTTCAAATTCTTACCATAAAGTACCTACTTTCTTTAATTACTTCAAATGAAAAGATCCTGATATCAGATAAAAATAAAATTATTAGGGGCACCTGGGTGGCACAGCGGTTCAGCGTCTGCCTTCGGCTCAGGGCGTGATCCCGGCGTTATGGGATCGAGCCCCACGTCAGGCTTCTCTGCTATGAGCCTGCTTCTTCCTCTCCCACTCCCCCTGCTTGTGTTCCCTCTCTCGCTGGCTGTCTCTATCTCTGCCGAATAAATAAAAAAAATCTTAAAAAAAAAATAAAAAATAAAATTATTAGGGCGCCTGGGTGGCTCAGTCGGTTAAACATCCAACTGTTGATTTCCGCTCAAGTTATGATTTCAGAGTTGTGAGATTGAGCCCCCACTTCAGATTCTTTCTCTCCCCCTCCCTCTTCCCCTACCTCCCTTTCCCCCTCTAAGGAAAAAAAAAAAAGATTATTTACCGTTTGAAGTCATGGGGAGAATGACAAGGATTTTGTGAATATTTGGGGGATAAACATCAGAGGTTCAATCGCTGAGAAACATGTTTTCTGAAGAAGAAGTCATTAGTCATGAATAACTAAGTATAAGATTTGGGAGAAATCATTTAGATTTTTTAAACTTCAGTTTTTTAATGTGTGCAACAGGAATATTGATAATTTACCTATTTTATAAGACTGGTATGAATATCAAACCAGTTAATATATGTGATGTTTCCATAAATATAAAAAATCAAATATTGCATGCTAATCGTTGCTGTTTTCATAACTCAAAACAAGGATGTTTTTAAGATGTGTGGAGGTTTTTTTCTAGATATAGAATAGAAATGACTATTGGCTCCTTCCTCCAAGATTAATCCAATACAAATTTTTGAGCAAAAATACTTTCAAGGGAAAAAAAGTGTGAAAAAAAAATCCCCAGGTAACGGAGGGCTGTTTTGATATAGTGTTTGTAAGGTGATAGTTTTGGCCTCAAGTAGGAAATATTCCACGAGATGTGGAAACAGGAAAGGAACCTTTGAAATTCTGATATTGTTCATTCATTGCCTTGGGACAATAAAATATCTGTCCCCACATTTATGCTTCCTCTTGTCCAGAATTCTTTCAAGAGTAGTACCAGGTTAGCCTTGTGCACAGCTGCGGGGATAGTGCGGAGGGAATAACTAACTTAGGTCAGTTATTGTGTTAGGTTTTTCACATCATCCATCAACTATCTCAGGGCTGGCATAAATAGAATCTAAGAAGTGTTTTCTTTTAATGAATCTCTTCTTTACCCAGGAAAGGATAAAGCCTTACCTAAGCAGTTGTTTTGTGGGGAGTCCTAGGTTTTTCTGGTTTCTGGAGATATTTACTCTTCTCTCTGCAGTTCTTTTTTTTTTTTTTTTCTTTTAAGATTTTATTTATTTATTTGACAGAGATAGAGACAGCCAGCGAGAGAGGGAACACAAGCAGGGGGAGTGGGAGAGGAAGAAGCAGGCTCATAGCAGAGGAGCCTGATGTGGGGCTCGATCCCATAACGCCAGGATCACGCCCTGAGCCGAAGGCAGACGCTTAACCGCTGTGCCACCCAGGCGCCCCCACTCTGCAGTTCTTGCACTATCTTCCCTCTCCCCTCATTTTCTTATTGGGGTTGACTCATATTTGGGGCTGATTATCCACTTTCTACATTACCTGCTAGAGTAGTGAATGCTTCTAGGGGAAAATAGGGCCATATGCTAAAATAATAAGATGCTTGAGGATCTAAGTTTTGTCAAGTAAACATCAACAGGATGATGTATTCCATCAAAAGTATAAGTAATGGCACAATAATTTGGAAGAAGACTAATGAACATAGCAAGAAAATAAAAATATTAGCCATATGAAACTAGAACAAAAGAACACTAAAATAATAAAGGAAAACTATTAAAAATAAAAAAGTAATGAAATAATTCAATAGATGGGATAAAGAGAAGAATAGATTTGGTCAAGGAATGACTTTGTGTAAAACTAGGCTGTGGAAACCTTCTAGAAGAAAAATATAAACAAATAGTTTATAAAAACAAAAGCTAAATAATATGAAGGATGAAACTAGAGGAGGTAATGTCAGAAGATGGAGTTCAGAAGGAGTGAAATATAAAGAAAAGGATTTTTAAAAAATAGCAGATAAATTTTCCAGAATATGTTTTAAAGAACAAACTTAGAGTATAAAGTGCTTAGAGTGTCATAGCTGAAATTTAGGAATATCAAAGACAAAGAACAAAATGGAAAAATGCACAGATAGAGAATATCACATATAGAATAAATCACATTTATGGAGAAAGAATAGACTTATATCATATATCATTAGACAACAAAACAAGGCAAGAAGACAAGTGGTGTTTTCAAAGTGGAAAAGGAATATAACCTAGAATCTAAAATGTTGTATCAGCCAAACTGTCATTTGTATATGAGGGTAGGTACAAGGGTTCCCTTTCTCAACAGCCTCACCAATACTTGCTGTGTTTTGTTTTGTTTTCTTGTTTTTAATAATAGCCTTCCTAAACAGACTGAGGATTGCTGGAGGGGAGGCGAGTAGGGGGCTGGGGTAACTGGGTGATGGGCGTTAAGGAGGGCACGCAATGCAATGAGCACTGGGTGTTGTATACAACTGATGAATCACTGAACTCTACTTCTGAAATTAATTATACACTATATGTTAATTAATTGAATTTAAATAAATAAAAGAAAGAAAAGAGAAAACAACAACAATAACAATAACAAAAAAACCCCTGTAGACCAGCTCCAACAAAATCTATTTTTAAACTAAAAAATAAATAAATAAATGAGAATAAGAATAGCCTTCCTAACAAGTGAGGTGATAGACCACCATGCCTCTGACTTGCATTTCCCTGAAGATCTGTGATGTTGAGCACCTTGTCATACACTGTGGGTCATCTGTGTGTCTTCTTTGGAAAAAAAAAAAAAAAATAGCTGTTCTGTTTCTTTGCCCATTTTTAAAGAGGATCTTTTTTTTTTTTTTTTCCTGTTGAACTGTAGGATTGTCTTATATATTTTAGATATAACCCTTTAACAGATTCATGGTTTTATAAATATTTTCTCCCATTCTATGGTTCCCTTTTCATTTTGTTTTTTGCTTCCTTTCCTCTGCAGGTTTTTAGTTTGATAGAGTCTCACTTGTCAATTTTTGCTTTTGTTGCTTGTGCTTTTTGGTGTCATATCCAAGAAACCATTGCCAAGACCAATGTCAGAAAGGTTTTCCCCAGGTTTCCTTCGAGATTTTTTATTGTTTCAGGTCTTATGCTTAACTCTGTAATCCATTTTGAGTTAAATTATGTAAGGCATAAGGTAATGATATAATTTTATTGTTTTTCATGTGGCTATTTGGTTTTCCCAGTGCAATTCAGTCAAGTGTCTATTTCCCCCATGAGTACTTTTGGCATCTTAGTTGAACGTTGGTTGACTATATATGTGTGAATTTACTTCTAGGTTCTCCATTCAGTTTTGGTTACTGTATCTTTGTAATATATTTTTAAATTAAAAAGTGTTATGCCATCAGCTTTGTTCTCTTTGCTCAAAATTCCATTCCCTTTCAAGATCCTTTTTCCATACAAATTTTAGGGTTATTTTTTCTGTTCAGAAAAAAAATGCCGCTGGCATTTTTGTAGGGATTGCTTTGACTCTGTAAATCACTGTATATAATAGGAACATTTAAACAACATTAATTCTTTCAAACACAAACCTGGGAGGTCTTTCCACTTATTTGTGTCTGTTTTAATTTCTTTCATGTGCTTTGTAGTTTCCAGTATTCAAGCCTTCATCTCCTAGGTTAATTTTATTCTCAAGTATTTTACTCTTTCTGATGCCATTATAAATATTATTGGGAATGTAAATTAATGCGACCACTGTAGAAAACAATATAGAGGTTCCTTAAAAATTAAAAATAGAACTACCATATGTTCCAGCAAAGCCACTTCTGGCTACATATACAAAAGAATTTAAATCAACGGGGCACCTGGGTGGCTCAGTAGGTTAAGCCTCAGGTCACGATCCCAGGGTCCTGGGATTGAGTCCTATATTATGCTCCCTGCTCAGCAGAGAGACTGCCTCTCCCTCTCCTCTCCACTCATGCTCTTTCTCACTATCTTTACCGCTCTCTCTCAAATAAATAAATAAATAAAATCTTTAAAAAAATAAAAAGAAATCAGGATCTCAGAAACATATTTGCACTCTCATATTTTTGCAGCATTATTCACAATAGCTAAGACATAAGAACGACCTAAATGTCTGATGGACAAATGGATAAAGAAAATGTGGTACATACTTACAATAGAATATTTTCAACCTAAAAAAGAAAGAAATCCTGTCATTTGCAACAATATGAATAAACCTAGAGGACATTATGCTAAATAAATAAGCAGGATATAGGACAAATAATACATAATACCACTTATATGAAGCAGCTAAAGTAGTCAAAATCACAGAAGTAAAAAGTAAAACAATGATTGCATGGAATTAAAGGCAGGGATAATGGAAGGTATCAGTCAAAAGGTACTAAGTTTCAATTATGCAAGATGAATAATTTCTAGAAATCTACTATACAACATCATGCCTATAGTTAGCAATAACATGGTATAGATCACAATAGTTGTATATAAGCTTTCTGCCATTTCCCCCCCCCAAAGCACACTGATTTAGAAAGTCGCCCACAGCCAAAGAGAGTCTTTGTGGAAGCTCAGGTGTCCAGTGAAGAAGTTCCAGTTGAATCAAAAATTCTGAGATCATATGCATTGAAGAAGGTAAATGGAACAGTTTCACTATACCTGTATCGCTCCTCTCCTTCCCCAAGCTGGCATTGCTGAATGCCAACAGAAGCCATCTTGGGCTATGACTTCTCCCATATAGGAAGTAAAAGCATGTGAATGAGTGTTCAGATTCCCCAGCTGTACAGGATGCTACCAAAGAGGTCCGTTTCTTTCTTACACTATCCAGAATAATGAGTTATAAACTGCACGACTCGGGAGAGGTGTATAGCTGGGAATATGGCAGCCAAGCTCAGAATGAAACATTTCGAAGGAACACAGGTCCTGCTAACTTAGTCTCCATCAGCAAGCCCACTCATGAGCCTCTGGAGATGCCTCACCTGCACCCCATGTGTGCCTCAATTCTGGCCCATGGACACTCCTAATTTTTCATAACTTACGCCTCCACCCACACACCCCCTAAGGCTAGTTTCCTGTGTTTAGCCCCCAGTGACAGTGAGAGGGAGCCGCTGCAGATGGTTAATGAGCACACACAGAGAGTCAGCCCAACCCTGCAGGACTCGGAGAAAGTACACAAACATGGCCCCTTAGAGTTGTCCTAGGGAAAGCAAACAGAAGTTTGCCAACATCTAGCCTGTCTCTGCAGGAATACAATCTTAAGAATTCTCCCTCAAGAAGGAACAGGATGTGTGGAGCAGGTTGGCCCATAGAAAACATCTGAGAAAGCTTCAGAGTCGCTAACAGGGCTGATGGAAGGTATTTCTCTCCCATAGCCAGTCAATAAAGACTGGAGGAGGTGACTCCTTCTTCAAATGCAAAGACAGCAAAGCAAAGCTACAAGGAACTTAAAACAAACAAACAAACAAACAAACAACAGCAACAAAAAAAAAAAACCCAAAACAAACAAAACATAAAACAAGGAAACATGATACCACTGAAGAAACAGTAACTTTCCAGTAACAAACACCATTGAAATGAAAATGAAATGGAAATAAAATGAAAATCCTCAATATCCCCAATAAAGAATTCAAAATAATTATTTTCCAGAAGCCTTATAATCTGCAAGAAACACAGAAAGACAATTCAGGGAAACCAGGAAAACAACAGATGAATGAAACAAGAAAAGAAGTTTCACAGAGAGATAGAAATCATTTAAAAAGAACCAAACACAAAATCTAAGGCTGAAGAATACAATGAGTGGGAAAAAAAAAAAAAAAGTAATGGAAATCATCAACAGCAAACCCAAACAGACGTAAGAAAAAAACTGGTGAAATAGCATAGAGATCAACTGAAATTATCCAGCCAGAAGATAACAAAGAAAAAAATAATAAAAGAAGTGAAGAAAGTCTACATGAACGTAAGTGAAACTACTTATATGTTATTGGAGTCCCAGAAGGAAAAGAAAGAGAGAAAGGGGCAGAAAGATTATTTAAAGAAATAATGGCTGAGAATGTTCCAAATCTGAGGGGAAATGTAAACATCCAAGTTCATGAAGCTCATAAACCTCCCAAATTCTTATCCAAAACAGTCTTCTCCAGGACACATTATACTAAAACTGTCTAAAATCAAACATGAAGACAGAATTTTAAAGGCAGCAAGAGAAAAGCCACACATAAAAAGAAACCATCAGAAGGCTTTCAGTGTATTTCTGAGTAATAATTTTGCAGACCAGGAGAGAGTAGAATGATATTTCCAAAGTGCTGAAAGAAAAACAAAACAAGGGGCACCTGGGTGGCACAGCGGTTAAGCATCTGCCTTCGGCTCAGGGCGTGATCCTGGCATTATGGGATCGAGCCCCACATCAGGCTCCTCTGCTGGGAGCCTGCTTCTTCCTCTCCCACTCCCCCTGCTTGTGTTCCCTCTCTCGCTGGCTGTCTCTATCTCTGTCGAATAAATAAATAAAATCTTTTAAAAAAAAAAAAAAAGAAAAACAAAACAAAAAACTGCCAACCAAGAACACTCTACCCTGCAAAGTTGCCCTTCACAACTGAAGGAGAGAAGGAGTTTTACAAACAAACAAACAAAACTAACGGGAAGTCATCATCACTAGACTGGCCTTACAGGAAATGATGAAAAGAGTTGTTCAGGTTAAAATGAACGTAGGCTGATTAGTAATATGAAAACTAATGAAAATATAAGACAGACTTGCAAAAGTGAGTATATAGTCAAATTCAGAACACTTTAATGTTGTAATATGGTGGTGTATTATTCACCTAAGTGTTAAAGGACAAAAGTATCAAAACAAATATAGCTACAATAATGTATTAGACCCACAATGTAAAAAGAGGTAAACTGTGACAACAAAAACAAAAACAAAAAAAGTGGAGGAGGGGTAAAAAGTAAACTTTTTGTATGGAATCAAAGTTAAGGTGGTATTAGCTTTAAAATAGACTTATGTATATAAGATGTTTTCTGTCAGCCTCATGGTAACCAGAAAGCAAAACCTACAATACATACCTGAAAAGATTGTTTTTTACTATGTTCAATTAGCCCACATATAGTACATCATTAGTTTTTGATGTCGTGTTCGATTCATTAGTTGCATAGAACACCCAGTGCTCATCCCCACATTTTTAAAAAGGTAATCAAAGCCTGCCACTACAGAAAATCACCGATTCACAATGGTAAGCAGCAAGACAGAAAGAAAGGAATAAGGGAACTACAAGTGGCCAGAAAACAACTAAAAAGATGGCATTAGTAACCCCTTACCTATGAATAATTACTTTAAATGTAATGGATTAAATTCTCCACTCAAAAGCATATAGAATGACTGAATGGGCTTTTTAAAAAGCACATCTCAACTGTATGTTGTCTATAGAAGACTCCCTTCTGTGTAAAAACACACATACCCTCAAAGTGAAGAAACGGAAAATATATTCCCTGAAAATAAAAACTTGAAAGAAAACAAAAGCAAAAAACAAAACAAAATAAAAACAAAAACAAGGGTAGATATACTTCTATCAGACAAAACAGACTTTCAGTTAAAAACTTAAGAGACAAAGAAGAGATTACAAAATGATAAAAGGGTAAAGTTATCCTTGAGATACAAGCAATAATAAACATACATACACCCAAAGCAGTGCTTAGAAGGAAATTTATAGGTGTAAACACCTACATTAAAAAATAAGAAAGATCTCGGAGCTCCTGGGTGGCTCAGTCAGTTAAGCATCTGCCTTGGGCTCAGGTCATGATCCCAGTGTCCTGGAATCCAGCCCCATGTTGGGCTTCCTACTCAGTGGGAAGCCTGCTTCTCTTCTCCCTCTGCCCCTTCCCAACCTCCACCCCCAGCTTGTGTTCTTGCTTTCACACTCTCTCCCTCTCTCTCAAATCAATAAATAAAATCTTTAAAAGAATAAGAAAGATCTCAAATCAGTAACTTAACCTTACTTCTTAGGACACTGTAGAAAGAGGAGCAAACTAAATCTAAAGCAAGCAGAGAGAAAGATATAATTAAAATAATATAATAAAAGTTGGAGAGAAAATTGAATTAAAGAATAGAAAAATTATAAGAAACATTTATAAAACCAAAATTAGTTCTCTGAAAGATCAACGAGTCTTCAATTAGGCTCAACAAGAAAAAAAGAAATAACTTTCAAATTAGTAAAAATCAAAAATGAGAGAGGAGGCATTACTACAAAAGTAACAAAAATAAAAAGTGTCTTGAGGCAATACTATGAGCAAATGTACGCCAATAAATTAGATAACTTAGATAAAATGGAAAATTCCTAGGAAGACAGAAGCTACTGAAATTGACTCAAAGAATCATAAAAAAAATATGGGAATATCTACAAAAATTAAGGAACTTGAATCAGTAAACTTCCAGTTAAGAAAAGTTCAAGCCCAGATGGCTTCTCTGGTAAATTACACCAAATATTTATTAAGAAGTAATAACAATTTGTCACAAACCCTTCCCCAAAATAGAAAAGGAGGGATTAATTTCTAACTCAATTCTATGAGGCCAATATTACCCTCAAAGGTCAAACAGTGATCACAAAGAAATTACAAGACAGGAAAACTAGAGACCAATATCTCTCATGGGTATAGATGTAAAGATTCTCAACAAAATATTAACAAATGAATCTAGCAACAGATAAGGGGGTTATATAATATGATCAAGGGGGTTTATTTTAGGAATGCAAGGTTGTTCTAACATCCCAAAATCAATTGTTATAAATACACCATGTCAAAAGAACTATTTTTAAAGATATTTCAATAGACAAAGGGAGCCCTTAACAAAATCCAATACACTTTCATGATAAAACAAACAAGAATTTTAGCAAACTAAGGCTAGAAGGGAAATTTCTCAATCTGATAAAGCTTAGGTGTAAAAATCTGATAGCTGACATCATACTTACTGATGAAAAACTGACTAGTACTCCTTAAAAGAAGAGGGAAAAGACAGGGATATCCACTTTTACCACTTTTATTCAAATTGCACTAGAGGTTCGGGAAAATGCAATTAGGCAAGAAAATCCAATAAAATACAGCTAGAATGAAAAGGAAGTATTAAAACTACTTATTTGCAGGTCACGTGATCTTCTATATACAAAATTAAATACATACGCAGGCACTAAATCTATGAGAAATGTACAGCATGGTGATTGTAGTTAATTATAATGTATTGTATATTTGAAAGTTGCTAAGAGAGTAAAAATATTAAAAGTTTTCATCACATGAAAAAAATTGTTACTATGTGTGGTGATGGATGTTAACTAGATTTATTGTGGTGATCATTTCAAGTATGAAAATCATTGTGTTGTACACTTGAAACTAATGTTAAATGTCAATTGTATCTCAATTTAAGAGAAAAATATATTAGAACTAATAAACAAGTTCAGCAAGTTTACAGGATGAAAGGTCAATTCACAAAAATAAATTATAGTTTTATTCACTTGCAATGCACTATCCAAGAAGGAAAATGAAGCAAACAATCTCATTTAAAATAGAATTTGAAAAAACTCTTAGAAATAAATTTAACAAAGTAAGTACACACTGCTCACTATGGAAAATGCAAAACATTATTGAAAGAAATTTTTTAAAAGCCAGGTAAATTAAAAGACATCCCATGGCAATGGGTCAGGTAATTTAATATTGTTAAGAGAGCACTACTCCTATAATTTGGCTTTTGTAGATAATGCTGCTCTAAGCATCGGGGTGCATGAATCCCTTCTAATCAATAATTTTGTATTCTCTGGGTAAATACAAGTAGCGCAATTGCTGGATTATAGGGTAGTTCTATTTTTAACTTTTTGAGGAAGCTCCATATTGTTTTCCAGAGTGGCTGCACCATGTCGCGTTCCCACCAGTAGTGTAAGAGGGTTCTCCTTTCTTCACATCTTCGTCAACACCTCTTTTTTTCTTGTGTTGTTAGTTTTAGCCATTCTGACTGCTATGAATTTACATCTCATTGTAGTTTTGATTTGCATTTCCCTGATGATGAGTGATGTTGAGCATCTTTTGATGTGTCTGTTGGCTATCTGGATGTCCTCTTTGGAAAAATATCTATTCGTATCTTCTCCTCATTTTTTTAATTGGATTATTTGTTTTTCAGATGTTGAGTTTTACATGTTCTTTATATATTTGGATGCTAACCCTTTATCCCATATGTCATTTGCAAATATCTTCTCCCATTCTGTAGGTTGCTTTTTAGTTTTGATATTTTTTCCTTCGTTGTGCAAAAGGTTTTTATTATGATGAGGTCCCAATACTTTATTTTTGGCTTTGTTTCCCTTGCCTCAGGAGACATATCTAGCAAGAAGTTGCTTTGATGGACTTCAAAGAGTTTACTGCCTGTGTTCTCCTCTGGATTTCAGTGGTTTCCTATCTCACATTTAGGTCTTTCATCCATTTTTAATTTAATTTTGTGTATAGTGTAAGACAGTGGTCCACCAGTTTCATTTTTCTGCATGTTGCTGTCCAGTTTTCCCAACATCATTTGTTGAAGAGACTTTTTTTCCATTGGATATTCTTTCTTGTTTTGTCAAAGATTAATTGACCATAGAGTTGTGGGTTTATTTTTGGGTTTTCATTCCTCTTCTATTGGTATATTTTTGTGTCAGTACCATACTGTCTTGATTGGTACAGCTTTGTAATAAAACTTCAAGTCCAGTGGATGGGGAGATGGGTTAAACAGGTGATGAGGATTAAAGAATGCACTGGTTGTAATGAGCACCAAGTGTTATATGTAAGTGTTGAATCACTAATTACACACCTGAAACTAATATTACACTGTATGTTAACTGGAATTTAAACAAAAACTTTAAAAAAAGATAGCACTACTTCCTGAATTGATTTACAGATTCAATGCAATTCCAATAAGAATTCCACCTAGTCTCTTTCCAGAAATTGACAAACTGATTCTAAAATTCATAAGGAAACTTAAGAGACCCAGAAGAGCCAAAACAATCTTGATAAAGAATAAAGTTATGAGTCATATTTCCTGATTTAAATAATTATGGCAAAGCAAGAGTAATCACATCTGTATGATCATGGCATAAGAAGAGATCTATAAACAAATTGAATAGAATTGAGAACCCAGAAATAAAAATTCACATATACAGTCAAGAGATTTTTGACAAAGTTGCCAAGACAATTCATTATGTAAAGGACAGTTTGTTTGTTTGTTTGTTTCTCAACAAATAGTGCTGTGACTACTGGATAGCCATATGTGGAAGAAAATGAAAACGGATCCCTATTTCACACCATATACAGAAGGTCAATTCAAATGTATCAAAGACCCGAATGTAAGAGCTAAAATTATAAAACTGTTAGAAGAAATCATTAGTGTAAATCTTCATGACCTCAGATTTGGCAAGATATAATTTCTTGGATAGGACACTAAAAGCATGAATATAAAAAAACATAAATTCTATATCATCAAGTTAACAATCGTGATTCAAAAGACACCATAAAGTGAAGATACAATCTAATGAAGGTGAGGATATATTTGCAAATCATATATCAAAGCATTTATATCTAGAATATATAAAGAACACTTACATCTCAATAGTTTAGTCTAAGAAGACAAAAAAAATTGAGCAAAGGATCCAAATTGATATTTCTCTTAAAAAAGAAATACAAATTGCCCACCAACATATGAAGAAAAAAAAGTTTAGTCATAGGGTAGCTTTGTTTTCAACTTTCTGAGCAAAGTTCATACTATTTTCCAGAGTGGCTGCACCAGCTTGCATTCCCGCCAATAGTGTAAGAGGGTCCCCCTTTCTCTGCATCCTTTCCAACATCTGTCATTTCCTGATGTTAATTTTAGCCATTCTGACAGGTCTGAGGTGTTAGCTCATTCTGGTTTTGATTTGTATTTCCCCGATGCTGAGTGATGTTAAGCATTTTTTCATGTGTCTGTTGGCCATTTTTATGTCTTCTTTGGAGAAATATCTGTGTATGTCTTCTTCCCATTTCTTGATTGGATTATTTGTTCTTTGGGTGTTGAATTTGATAAGTTCTTTACAGATTTTGGATACTAAACCTTTATCTGATAAGACATTTGCAAATATCTTCTCCCATTCTGTGCATTGCCTTTTGGCTTTGTCAACTGTTTCCTTTGCTGTGCAAAAGCTTTTTATCTTGATGAAGTCCCAACAGTTCATTTTTGCCATTGTTTCCCTTGCCTTTGGAGATGTGTTTAGCAAGGAGTTACTGCAACTGAGGTCACAGATGTTGCTGCTTATGTTCTCCCCTAGGATTTTGATAGATTCCTTTCTCACATTTAAGTCTTTTATCTATTTTGAGTTTATTTTTGTGTATGGTGTAAGAAAATGGTCCAGTTTCATTCTTCTGCATGTGGCTGTCCAATATTCCCAATACCATTTGTTAAAGAGACTCTTTTTTTTTTCCATTGGATATTCTTTCCTGCTTTGTCAATGATTAGTTGACCATAGAGTTGAAGGTCTTTTTCTGGGTTCTCTATTCCATTCCATTGATCTATGTGTCTGATTTTGTGCCAGTACCATACTGTTTTGATGATTACAGTTTTGTAATATAGCTTGAAGTCTGGAATTGTGATGACACCAGCTTTGGTTTTCTTTTTCAACATTCCTTTGGCTATTTGGCATCTTTTCTGGTTCCGTACAAATTTTAGGATTGTTTGTTCCAGCCTTGTGAAAAAAGGTGATGGTACTTTGATAGGGATTGCATTGAATGTGTAGATTGCTTTAGGTAGCATAGACATTTGAACAATGTTTGTTCTATGACCCAGAAATTGCAGTACTAGGTATTTACCCCAAAGATACAAATGTAGTGATCTGAAGGGGCACTTGCACCCCGATGTTTATAGCAGTAATGTCCACAATAGCCAAACAATGGAAAGAGCCAGATATCCATTGACAGATGAATAGATAAAGAAGATGTGGTACACACACACACACACACACACACACACACAATGGAATACTACTCAGCCATTAAAAAGAATGAAATCTTGCCGAGTGCAAAGATGTAGATGGAATTAGAGGCTATTATCCTAAGTGAAATAAGTCAATCAGAGAAATACAATTATCATATGATCTCACTCCTATTTGGAATTTAAGAAACAAAACAGGATCATAGGGAAGGGAGGGAAAAATAAAACAAGACAAAATCTGATAGGGAGACAAACCATAAGAGACTCTTAATCATAGGAAACAAATGGAGGGTTGCCAGAGGGGAAGGGTCGGAGGATGGGGTAACTGAGTGATAACCATTAAGGAGGGCACATAATATAATGAGCACTAGGTGTATATAAGACTGATGAATCATGGAACTCTACCTCTAAAACTAATAATCCACTATATGCTAATTAAAAAAAGAAAAATTTTGATCATTTTGATAGATGCAGAAAAGTATTCAATAAAAATCAATATCCATTACTGATTTCTAAAAAAAAAAAAAATAGATGGATAAACAAACAAATAAATAAATATCTGTATAAATAAAAATAAATTTATATTTGTATAAAAAAAGAAAAAAAGTTTAACATCATCAAGGAAATGTGAATAAAAACCACAATGAGATATCACTTTATATACACAGAATGGGCATAATAAAAAGGCAGGTAATAGCAAGTATTGGTGAGGATGTGGAAAAATCAAAACTCTCAAACACTGTTGATGGGAATGTAAAATAATATAGTTGCTTTGGAAAATAGTCTGGCAGTTCTATAAAAAGTTAAATGTAGAATTTCCATATGTCCCATCAATTCCATTTCTAGATACATACATAAGACAAATTAAAATATATGTCCATACAAAATCTTATACATAAATATTCATACTAGCTTTATGCATAACAGCCAAAGGTGGAAACAACCTTATGTCTATCAATGAACTGATTAATAAAATGTGGTATATCCAAACAATGTAATATCATTCAGCTATAAAAAGAAATGAAGTATTGATAAATGCTGCAGTATGAATAAATCTAAAAAAAAAATGCACTAAGCAAAGAAGCCAGGCATGAAAGACTATGTACTGTATGATTCTATTTATATGAAATGCCCAGAATTGGAATTTCTAGAGATATACAGTATATTCATGGTTGACTAGTGCCGGGGGTGGGGAAGAATGGGGATTGACAGCTAATGAGTTTAAGGTTTCTTCTGAGGAGTGATGAAAATGGTCTAGAATTAGATTATGGTACTGGTTACACAACTCTCAATATATTAAAAAAACATTGAACTGTACACTTTAAATGGGTGAGTTTTATGATATGTTAATTGTATCTCAGTAAATCTATTACCAAAAAATTGGTACTATCAACCCTCAATATGCTAATACCTTTGGAAATTTAGAAAAAAATGGACATATCTCTAGAAAAATGTGGCTACAAATCATGAGACAACAGAAAAAGCTTAGTGATATGCTTTTGAAAAAATGGAGTAATAGTTTAAAATTCTTCTTGCAGGGAGATTCCAGGCCTTGTTGATTTCACAAGTGAGTTTTATGAAATGTTCAACAGACAGTTTATCCTAATATTTTATAAAAAATCTGAGCAACAAGAAAACAAAACAAAGCAAAATAAAATGATTACACAACAATTCATTCTGAGTACAGTATATGTTTGTTACCAAACCCAAAATGTTAAAGTGAAGGAAAAAAAAAACTATAAAACTGCTTCTTGTAATGAATACAGATATCAAAATCCTAAATAAAATATTTTACATGGATCCAACTCTGAATAAAAAAACAGTATGTCACAACCAAGTTGGATTGATCATATGTATGCAAGACTCATTCAACATTAGAAAATTCATTAATATATTTCACCATAGTAACATATTAAAAGTAAAAAATCTCTGTAATTATCTAAATTTTGAAAAGCATTTAAAAAATTAACATCTATTCATGATTAAAGAGTTTTAGTCAATTAAATATAGAATGGAATTTTCTTAATCTGTTAAAATAGTTATTTTAAAAAAATAAAATACTTATGTAGCCTTCTAAATAAGAATACTTGAAACTCATTATTCTAAAGCAAGAAAAAGACAAATACGCCACAAACTCTACCTCTAGTCAACGTACTTTTGAAGGCCCTAGCAAACAAAATAACACAAGAAAAATACATGATTGGCAAAATGATTGAAATAGACAATAAAATGGTTGTCATTACAAATTATATGCTCATTTAAATACAGGAGCCAAAAATAATTGAAAGACAACTTATTAGAAATAATAAAGAGTTTAATGAGGTTGCTGGATATATAATAGGACAAGGTTATTGTCAAGGTTTTAGATTGTTCTTATGAGTGGTGGGCTCATTGATGGTTATTATGTTATTAAAAAAATACCTAAATAAATGTAGGCTATTCGTTGGCCGATGATTCAAACGTGCCATGATCCAGGAATCATAATTAATTTACTTTTGTGCACCTGAGTCCAAAAATGGGTTGGGGATCATTTTAGAAAACCAAACCACTACCTAATATGTTGTCATAGAGCAGTAAGTGTCAGAGTGAATTTTGGTGATGCCCCCAAAATCAGCTACACTTATTTCTAGACCTAAGACTATGAAGGTAGGAGAGGTTTGTGAGACGGCCAAGAGTCAAGCACATTTGTTGTATGCAGGATATCAAAGTATCTATTGATTCCATCATTCAGTGAAAAACAATCAAACAATTATTTGGCACAAAGGAGACAAAAAGACATTGTCTTGAACTGGCTACACAAGTATCCATTATGAACAATAATAATTATGAAAAACTTTAAACTGGAAAATACACTGTGAAATTTGAATGACTCCATTGTGGGAAAAAATAATAATTAACCTCTAGTCGAGTTCATTGGTTGAAGAGATATTTACTGCTCCATCACCAACTCAACTCCCATAAATTCTTCGGGGAACTTCTTCTTCACTTTTCTCTTAGTAGATTTTAAACCTCCTCTATGTTCACACAGCATCTGATACAAACATTAATCCTAGCATCAACAACACTTCTTGTATTACTACTTACATATTTATTCATAAGACCAAACAAAACTATTTGACTTTCGGAGTCATTCTTATACGTCCAGAAGCCAGTAGAGTGTGTATTAAGCATTCAATAATGATCATTTAATCAATTAATAAATGAATGATCAGACAAACAAATAATTAAGTTCTCAGGTTGATGCCATATTTTATAAGAAACAATCCATTGTCAACAGATGATAGAACTAAGCCAGCTAAGGATTGCCAACATACTCAATATCTGGGACAAGTCCTCCTCATAGATGGAATATCCCTTTTTGTGGCCACTGGTTTCTACTGACATTATGTTCATTTTAGGACAGAGAATTTAAGCATGCGTCTACAATCTTCTATACCAGGTCCTAGTCCAGATTTTTGTCCTAGGTATAGGCTATAATCATTGGAGGGAGGCACTGATGGAACAGTAAGAACAATGTACAAAGAACTGGGTTTTCAGACTTCATAACCCATAACCCAATAAACATTTCACCTGTTTCTCATACCCATGTGGTCCAGGATTGGGATATCAGGACTGGTTAGCTGAGGAAATCTGGACGATGGAATTTTGTAAAACATCTAATCACACTTTCACATTGTCTAAAACATTGAGCCTATTTGGAAGACCCAATATTTGGTTATTACTTGGTCACCAAAAGAAATTATTTAGTCCAGAAAAGGAACGATGCAACCAATGTTAAAACCCCACCTCTTCAAACCATCACTTGTTTTCCTATTAAATAAACTGAGAGAGATACTGAGTTGGGTCTTAGAAAAATAAGCTGAATGTCCCTGTGTTCCCTTTACTTAGAGTGTCTGATCCTTCCTTCTCCCTTCATCCTGTTTTCTTACTACCTCTTCTCCATTGTATTCTTCTTCCAAGCTGTTTGCTCTTATGCTGATGGACCAACTCTGAAGACTGGTTTTTTGATCATGTTTATGATTTGTAAGATTATGTTTTTCTTGTTTCTTCTCCATGTTTTATTGGTCTTTGGCCAATGTAGATAATACGTAGAAACAATAATGATAACATTGAGTACACCAGACGATATACTCCCTTTCTCTAGCCTAGAGGTTTGCATAGCCTCTCAGTTATTTTCATATGATGTTAACCCAAAGGATAGAAATGTCACCTTTAAAAATATCTCAAGGATCTAAACTGAATTCACTTTGAAACTTTATTACTGGACATAGACAAGCATGTCAAGTCCTCAATTAATAGATGAAATATTATCTCCTTTTTCAGTCTTAAATGTCTTCCAAAGCATTTCATGGCCATGCAAAATAGTTGGTTGATATTTTGGGGAGTATCCATGGAAGTAATTGAGCGCACTGGCTTAGAGTATTTTTTGCACTAATTAAATATTCCAAACTTCTATCAAGATTATTGTCACCTATTTAATGGCTCATTGAGTTTACGGGCTATGCAAGTTCTCTTTCATCAGTAGAGTTAGGACATCCATTCTTGAAATGATAAATTAAGGCACAGGCTAAAAAGATAAAAGAACATCTGAAGATTATTCACATTTCAGATTTCTAACATGGACAATTCTGTTCATTGATGGTATTAAGAATCTGATGAGCTTGGAGGACTCGTTTTCTTCAAAGAGTCTACTCCCACTTTTTTACACAACTTAGGGCATTGAAAAGTTATGTTGTGGGAATATTTTGTGCACTTAAATGAAGTACATGCAAAAAAAATTTTTAATACAGTTGCTAAATCTAATCTTCAAGAGAAGTCCTTATCACATGTACATAAAATGGTTGAAACATGGAATCATAAATATATTCCAGGATTTCTGGCACAAAAGAGGAAGAGAAAGTTGTCATTAGAAATTAGGCATTATAAAGAATTCATTCATTCATTCATTCATTCATTCAACAAATAATGGTAAAGCAATGGCTATTTGCAAAGGATTATGTTGTGCCCTAAGTATGCACTGGATAATAAAATGTGTATAAAAGATGGCTTCTTGTTGCTTACTATCTAGTTAAGAAAGAAGTAAATTAACACACAAATAAAAATATATTATGACTTTCGATAAGTGATATGAAGAAATAGAGATGCGGTACCATAAAGGAAGGGGAGTGGTACAGTGATATCTAATGGAAATAAGTTGATCCAGGCAAAAATTAAGGGGAAGTGTGCTTAAGGCATAGGGAATAGTTTATACAAAGGCCCTACGCGAGAAATACCTTGGTGCACTCAAGGGTCTGAAAAGCCATCGTTGCTGGAGTATGAAGGGCCAAAGAATGGCCAAAGACTAGGAGGGTATAGAGACCAATATCTTGCCAAGTTAATCAGAACTTTGTAGACCATGGCAGGTAAATTGGTCAGATTTTATTCTAAGTCTAGGAAGAAGTGGTAAAATATCGCTTGGGTTGCTATTTGAAGAATAGATTGGAAGAGGCCAGTATTTGGAGCCGGGAGAGAAGCAGGTTGATTATTATTTGTGATAATCTAAGGATGAGATGCTGGTGGCTTGGATACAGTGGATGCAGTGGAGATGAAGACACATGGACAAACTCGTGGTCTGTTTTTAAGGAGAAAGAATAGGAATTAATCATATGTGGGGTAGGGGAGAGTTTGTCAGAAGTGGTAAATGGGGGATATTTTTTTTTTTACCAAGGTAGAGAAACAGATTTGGGGTGTGTGTACATATATAACTGTTGGGGGGACGCATTCTGGATGTCAAGGAGGCAATTGAGTGTATAGTTCTGAAGCTCACATGAGACTACTACCTTGAAAGTTATCAGAATCTAGGTAATCTCTGAAACTACAAGAATAGCAGACATCATTCCGACAGAAAATCTAGAGAAGGAAAGGAAATTAGCTAGAACAAAGCTTGAGGAATGCCAGCAGTTCAGGAGTAAAGGAAATGAGCCTGTAAAGAAAAGCGAGAAAGCATGGACACAAAGGTTGGAAAGAAAGAGAGTCATCATCGGGCAGGGAATAGTCAAAGGGACAATTGCCATCTGAAGGCAAGAGGGGATGGGAGCCATAGCACAAGCCAAAACTTTGGTTTTTCACAGATGAAAGATTTTTCTTGTTTCTAATAGGAAATAAAGAGGTATTGAAGGGTATGGGTGAAAGAAAGATTTTGAATTAGTGAAATGGTATGCCAGGTTATACTTTCTCCATCTACTATGAGTCAGGGCCTTCAGACTTGGAGGAAAATGGGGGACAACAGGCATACAAAAAGGGGAAAAGGGAATGTCTGGCAGAAGAGAGAATATCAGGCTTGACAAGAACAGGAAAACAAATCTACTAGAAAAGTATAACAGGATTGATGGGCAGTGTAGCTTTGATATGGTTTGCACAGTGCTTTCCAATTTACAAAACACATTCATGCCCAAAGTTTATTTGTTCTGTAAACACCAATGAGAACCAGTTTCAATTAACGCTCATTAGAGCCTGTGGGGTACATAAGCCAAGTACTATTGTCTACAAACAACTGGCTCAGAGAATATCTACGTCAGTGGAAGTGCTTTCGCTACCACATGACAGGATAGAGGTTCCAATCTGGATTTTCAGACACAAAATTACTGTCTTACTCCCCACCAAGGCATACTACTTAGATTCTGTTTTACCTTAAGTGATCATAGTAAAGCCTAGATACTTTAGTCTCCTATGAAATGCTCGGTTGTTATGATTAAAGATCAAAAGACACAAACGAGTCATTTAAAAAAGACTAGCTCTATCATTTCTTATGTAACCAATGCTGGGACACGGCTCTACACAGCTGTGGCCAAATTGTTGCACAGGATCATACTTTCAGACTGATGTGAATGGTCAAGGCAGCTGAAGGACCAATTTAGTTGATTTTGTTCCACAAACTTGACTGGTCAGTGGGCTGACCTGACCAGAAGGCACTAGCATGCAAACACAGTGAGGGATGTGTTTCTGGAGGATGCAGGCTATGCATCAGGAACTGTCTCAACTATTTCAGATCGCTTGAGTAGCACTCTGCCACTGAAGTGACAACACATTTTGAATCTGCTTTGTATGAAGAATGTGGTGGTTTTAGAGAGATAAAATTAATATGTGGGTCTTCTCATCGGCATCAGTGGGGCCTCTTCAGTTGAAAACAACAGAAATTGATCCTGGTAGAAAGAAAGAAAGAAAGAAAGAAAGAAAGAAAGAAAGAAAGAAAGAAAGAAAGAAAGAAAGAAAGAAAGAAAGAGGGAGGAAGGGAAGAAGGGAAAAAAAGTAAAGAGAGACATTAACAGGGGTATACTTAACCACCACACTCCTCATCAAAATCAGATACACAAAATCTTGGCCAAAAGAATGCTGACATTGGTAGACGCTGTTGGAAGCTCTTGGAAGCCTCGAGACTTCTTTGCTGTACTCCTTGTAAACCAATCTTCCACTGTTCATATTTAGCTTCTGGTACAGACAGAAAGTGAGGATACAGAATACTTCTCACTGTAAATTAATTTTTCTATTTCTAGAAAAAAAAACCCTTGGAGTTCAGATTTCTGGGTAGGCAAACACAAGTATATTAATTTCCTCTAAGGTAAGATGTATAGAAAGACCTTCCTGTGTTTTGCTTTGGGTTGTTGTTTTTGTTGTTGTTGTTTTCAAAATAGACTATTCAGTGGATTGAGACACGACTGATAGGAAGAATATATGCAGTTATATTCATTGCATTTGGTTAAAAATATTGTTTCCGTTTGTCACCAACTGATGGCCCAAATTAAAATGGAGGAGGCTTACCTCCAAAATAAAAGTTATTTACATTTCTATCTCTCACTCAAAATAAATACATACCTTCTGTCTGTACAATATGCAAACTAGAATCATTTAAATGAGGGGGGAAAAAAAGTAGACCTGCCGAAAATAATGTTTTGCAAAGTTTTCAGGGAAGTGGTCACAGCCTCTTGGGAACACTTTGAACCAGAGCTCAAATAAATGAGAGCATTGTCACCTCACACAGACTCCTAATCAGGCCGCCTTTGTTCTGCAGCTTCTATTTTCCCTAGAAGTTCCTTCCTCATACCTGCACATATTCTTCTATTCATATGTAAATTGAATTAAAGCTGTTATTCTTTCTTCCCCACAATCTGCTTTTAAAGTAATAATAAAATGTATGCGACAGTGCCAGGAGAGGTGGAGGCTAACGGACACTGGCGGGTTCTGACTCCGCACCGAGCCCCCGATGGCTGTCTTGAAGGAGAAGCTGTGCCTCTCCTTCCCCGAGGGATCTATTGGAACGCGAAGGGGTTATCATCACTGGAGCCGTTATTGGCTTTAGACATTTCCACTGATAGGACATTTGGATTCCAATGGCAGCTTTATGGCTCTCTAGACAGCCGTGAGAGGGGAAGAGGTGTGTACATGGCCCCGCTCCCTGTCAGGCGAGGGAAGGTAGTCCGTTGGCCAGAAGAGGACGGGGAACCACACACCCTGGGTTCAAATTCTGACTTTGCCGGTCACCTGCTGGAGGCCTTGAAAAAGCCACAGGAGATTCCTGGGCCCCCCTTTCATCTGTGTGCAGGTTAATTGCCTGTGGCAAATGCTGTGTGCAAATTTCAAGGGCAATTGAGTCCTGTGTGCTTTCCTACTGCTCCTCTTTTGTTTATTTTCCTCTCTCTCTTTCTCTCTCTCTCCCTCTCCCCCTATCTCCCTCTCTCTCTGCCTCTCTCTCTCTGTTTTGTTTTTAAGGTCATGAGATGCCAATTTTATGTGCAATTAAGTTGTGCACATCCCAAGCTAACTCGGGCACCTCAACTGCACTTTAAAAGCATCAATTATAAACGTATTCATGATAGCTGATGTCTTAAGGGAGTAACCTAATTCTGCTTTGCTCGAGTCATTTTATGTGGATGCTTCTTCCTATTTCTACAAGAACGTTGTAGTTATTAGTTTAAACCAAACAGGACATTCCACTCTTATTTGCCTTCCTTTCTCAATCGGTTAAGAGATGTTAAGAGATAAGGAAATGAAGCACATCTACAGAGAGTCTCAATTTGTAAAGAAAGGAGGGGGTTAATAACGCAGTTTCTGTTAATACGGAAGAGCTACAGCTCCTGCATATAGTGTCCCAGGTTTGTGTTCCCTATTTAAAATGATACTTGTAAGTATAATTTATTAAAGAACTTGAATTAAAAAAAGAATAAAAAAATAAAAAAGAAAGAACTTGAATAAACTATTTTCTCATAGAGCTTTGTGTCTAGAGGGATAATTGCTGTTAAATCCCTTTTGTCAACTAACAACCGTAATTTTGAGAAAGTTACTCTCCTATAAGCCTTCGTTACCTCCTCCCTCAAATGAGGTGTGTGTATGCGGGGGGACTTACCTAGTAGGATAGCTGCACAGATTAAATTAGATAATAATGAAAAATCCAGCCTCCATCAGAAGCTCAGAAACAGTGACAGTCATTGTTCACAACCTCTCAAAAAGTTCCTTTCATTTTAGGAAGACCGTGTGCCGAGAACCATTTAGAATCATACTGAACGCACGCGGAAAGTTGTTCGGGGAAATTAACCAGGTTCTCCGACAATGGGCTGGCCAAGAAAATAAATGTATATTTCAACGTTTCAACCGTATAAGCGCAGTCGTGTGGGCAGAACGGTGGTGGTGGTCGTCACGCTTTTGTTCCCCTTACCAGCCCGCTTGCCCTGTTACAAACCCCAGAGGCAGAGCAACCAACACTCCTTCCAGGGATGGAGACCAAGATCGCTCCATCAGCTCTGGGTGCAGACCAAGTGTCCATGTCCGTATTGGTGTCCCCCTTCCCGCGTCTTCAAAAGCTTCCCCTTCAGGATTCATATATACATATAAAATATATAATTATTATAAATATATATATATTTATATATGTATACATATATATGTATATATATTTAAAGTATATTTTAAGTATATATGTATATATATTTTGTATAGTGTAAAATTTAACAAGTGATGTTAGACATAATAAATCCCACAACTTGCTATTTCTGTTTGAAAACCATGACACAGTGTGGTGAAAGCACCAAATAGTCTGGGGTTTGTTCCTGTTTGCAAGGGCTTTTGCTTCGCATATTTTACTGTCAGTTTCTTGACATTTTTGTCAGCTTAGAACTGGAGGGCATAGGTGCTGGCGGCAGGTCTCACCACATTTTTATTCTCTGTTGCATTTTCAGAGACTAGGAAAAAAATACAATAAAACTGGGGGGCAGGCAGCGATGGGGGCGCTGAGGAAGAACCTGGAAGAGAGGTGATGGTGTCAAAGGCAGAGCAGCGTGCAGGGCCGACTGTGAAAGTCAGAACGGGCGGTTTTTCCACTGGCAGCTGGTGTTCCCCATCCAAGGTGAGCCCCCCACGCCCCCGCCCCTCATCCCCTCCAAAGAATCCTGACGCAGAAGTGCTGAGATTTGCTGTGAAAGACATGTTCTCATTTCCTCCTTATGCAAGGCAGAGGGAAATATTTGAATCTGTTTGCAAAAGAAATCTTTTTTTTTTTCTTTCTTTTCAACCCTTGACCCCTCCCTCCAATATACCCCCCCCCCCCCA
>NW_024425230.1:13297977-13404087 GCF_017311325.1 Ursus maritimus | reverse complement strand
CCCCCCCCCCCCCGACTGCATTTCAGGGCAGTGGAGGTGTCTGCACAAAACAGCTATTGTTTTCCTAGTAATATTAGCCTGGCTCAAATCAACCCTTAAGATTTTCTGCGTTTTACAACTAGAAGCCTTTTTTTTTTTCTTGTTTTTTCTTGTTTTTAATTCATGTCAAAAATGTACAGAACAACATTCAAGAAGTGATAATGTTGGAACACCTTTTCTCCCCACCCCACAGCTTTTGTAAACAAAGGGGGAAAGAAAGAAATGAACAGACTGTCAAGGGGATCTATTCAATTTTGGCCCCCAATAACAGTTAAATAACAACAGTGGCATCAGCTATATTATATATAGTTCAGAACCATCTTTCCAAGGGACCCCACCTAAAGTCTGCTTTAATATCTCAACATTTTATTTTTTATTTACTTTATTCTCTTTTCTCTTATTTCTCTCTATGGGAAGATATTTCCCAACGTGTCCATGAAGGGGGGGAAATGTGTTTTCTTATTAAGTAAGTTTGGGTAATGCATATTCCCAAGGTTCACCTAAAACGGAGCCCATTTTATTCATCAGAACATGTATTAATATGGAAGAGGGGCACAGAGCTCTTCGGTCAAGGGCCTGTAATTTCAACAACGTCGTTCTAGTAGTCGCCTTTTTGAGCATATTGATGGTAGGCTTTATTTAGTGTATCTGATTATTTGCTTCCATTGCCAAGGAAGTTCAAGTATTTGTCAATTTCAGGGAAAGCCGAAAGTTACTCCATAAACCATTACCAGAATATGGTGATGTCCTCTTGGATATTAGCACAGAGCATTGATGAAAGCTTTAAAAAAATAGGGAGACAAGTGTGAAAATAAGTAAAATAGCTTTTAATAGGCTGCCTAGATGACCCTGTTGACATTAACAATATAAACAAAGTAAGATGGGGAACGCGGTGAGGAGAATCACAGTACGAGTATCTTCGTGAACATCTGCACACACATCAGTAGGGTCACCTCCTATCAGCAGAATTATTGACTCCAAGGACTGCATTTTCACAAATTTGACAGATGTCACAAACCGCCCTCCAAGCAGGTCACATTGATTTATACTTCCCCCAAGATCTTTCTGTATGCCTATGGTTCTTTTCTGTTAATTTTTTCCCTTTCACATTACTTCATTTCTCTGTTGGGCTCTAAATGAACTTTAGCTGATATTTGGAAAGGATTATATCCAATCTATAGATTAATTTGGGGAAACTGACATCATTATAGCATTGACTCTTACTCCAAAGGAGCACAAAATCACTTTTTTTGCCCTTCATAGAATGTTAGTGTTCTGTACATGGGTAGTGGATGATTCTTGAGGTGCTTAGGCATTTTGGATATTGCCTTGTTATTTTAGATAGGGGGTTGCCTATTGTTCTAAATAAAGCTTCTTGAAACCCAACCAGGCCAACATTTACATGCAGTCTACCCTGCTTAAAGTGTGTCCTTGCAACAGAGACCATATGACCTGCAAAGCTTAAAATAGTTACCATCTGGCCCTTTACTGAAAAGTTTGTTGACCCCTGCTTCACATCATTTATTTCCTTCCATTACATTTTCAGTATTTACTTCTACATAGAAACATTTTTATTTGTAACTTCTCATTACTAAATTCCCTTTTTTGTAGTAATTTCTGATGATTCCCCTGAGGTTTCTAGGAATGTAAGATACCATTCAAAAATAATTATAATTTTATTTTCATATTCCCAACGTATTTATCTATTACTTTCATTTGTCTAGTTCTATTGACATATATATAATAATGTGTGTGCTTCCTTTATTTATATATACAGGTATGTTTATTTCTCTCTCTATATTATACTGTTTATTCCTATTTTATTAAAGTACATTTTAATCAAAAATGGATGTTGAATGTAGTCAAGTGTTTTTCCACAACCACTGAGATGTTCATAAATAATATTCTCCTTTGACCTTTGGATATGATGCATTTTATGAATAGATTTTTCATTTTGAAGCCATTGGGGATGAATTCCATCCACTTGGCTAGAATATGTTCTTTTTTAATAACTGAGCTGAATTTTCTTTGCTGATGATGTATTAAGACTCTGCATCAGGGGCCCTGGGTGGCTCAATCAGTTGAGCATCTGACTTGATTTCAGCTCAGGTCGTGATCTCAGGGTCATGAGACTGAGCCCTGCATGCGGTTCCATGCTCAGCAAGGAGTCTGCTTGCCATTCTCTCTCTCCCTCATCCTCTGCCCCTCCCCCTGCTTGCACTCTGTCTCTCTCTCTCTTTATAAAATACATAAATAAATCTTTAAGAAAAAGACTGCATCAATATTCGAAAGTAAAATACCCCTGTATTTTTATAGTCTTTGGTTTGTAATTTTAAGATGTTAATGTCATGTTGGGTCTGTAAAAATAGGTTGACTATTTCCTCTCTTCCCATGCCTTGGATTAGTTAAGAGCATTGGAACTGTTTTTTCCTTGAATAGTTAAAAGAATGTACCTGTGAAACCATTTGGGCAGTGGGGTTTCCTGGGCAATATTGCTATAATACGTCTGCCAGTTTTCTACATTGCTAATGGACAAAATGCTCTGCATTTATAAGAAGGAATTGGGTATCTTATATTTTTATTAAAAACTATCCATTTAATTTAGACTCTCAAATGCATTTGGACAAAATATATTTAGATAATGCATTTTTCCCAGATATGTAAGGATTTTTAAAATTTACTTTGTATGTATCTTTCATGGTATTATTTGTATACTTTAGGAAAATGAGGGTGAAATCAAGACAGAAAAGGACATTTGATAAGAGATACAGTGGCAATACCCCAGGATGCGTCACCGAATATATTTCCCTGGGTCAGAGCTGCCTAAAAAAGCAGTCGGCCAAAAATAAAATCAGTGGGCCCCTGGACAAAGGAAAGAATGAATTCTAAGTAAAAGAAAGAATACAAAAATGGAAGTTCTAAATGAGAAGGTGAAGAAGGGTCTTTCAAAAATAATTGTAATTAGATACTTAAGGATAACAAACAAGGTTGCACAAAGAATCTCTTTGGACAGTTCTGAATCAAACCATAAACACTGGCATGGTATGAGCTTGTTTTACAGAAGGAGTTTAAGCAAAGAAAATATGTATGACCTGGAGATGAGGGACATCCTTCACTCACGTGGGCATTACAAAAGTGAGTCCCTAGAAAAGAAAATGTAACTAGAACACCCTATTGGTTCTGCAAGGGTTCTATGTTTCTACAGCCTTAATGTGTCTTATTTATTTTTAAATTTTGAATCAACCTATAGACAACACTTGAAAGGTTTTGATATGGTCTGAAAGTGATTTATATTTGCTTAAGTGTGGAAAGAAATAGAGGTGAGGCTGGCCTGGAGGAACATAGGAAGGAAAGTTAAGGGCTTCAAATCCCCATCTTACACAGAGGGGAGCAAAGAGATTCCTTAACAAATAATAAAACATGGAATAGACTTCGAAGAATGTCATTTAAAATTATAAAATAACCAACAAAAACCAAAAATAGTAATTTGATCTACCTGTCCAATGTTGAGGAGGTAGGTAAGCAGGCTATATCTTCTTTCTTAGTGAGAATCAATCCTTGGTGTCTGACATTGACAAGTCACATATTTCTTTTCTTTTAAAGATCTATGTATTTATTTTAGAGAGAGAGAGATCGGAGGGAAGGCCAGAGGGTGAGGGAGATAACGAGTCCTGAAGCAGACTCCCAGCTCAGCGTGGAGCCCCACACAGGACTTGATCTCAGGGTCCCGAGATCTGTGACCTGAGCAGAAACCAAGAACCAGATTCTTAACCAACTGAGCCACCCAAGTGCCCCTTATTTCATTTCATTTATTTATTTTAAGTAGGCTCTACACCCAGCATGGAACCCAAGATGGGGCTTGAACTCACGACCCTGAGATCAAGACCTGAGCTGAGATCGAGAGTGGACGGCTCAGTCGGTTGAGCCACCCAGGTGGCCTGACAAGCCAAACATTCCTATAAATGTTTACTAGAGCTGTTGTGGTAGCTCTAGAAGGACTAAGAACATAAAAAATAAGCACGGTTGCCTTTGGAAAGGAGAACGCTTGGGTGGGAGAAATTTACTTTGCAAGAGAGAATATAGCTTTTCCATTTTAGTTGATAATTTTTTTCCTGCTGTGTTCAGATATCCGTGTTGTAATAGTGTAGTCGTGTGTATAAGTATGGAATTTGTTTTCGGATAATTGATCTTTTTAGATTTTTTTCCCCAAGACCGGAAAATATACAAATGCGGACAATTCTTTGAAATCTAAAAACAATTCAGGTTACCCAGCAGTCAGTCTTCATTCAGAAAATCTGCATACTATTATGCAGAGTTCTAAATCTTATTGCTGTTACCACGGTAAAGTTAGTTTTCTCATTTATTTTTTTGCTTAATTAGCCCAACTTTATTCAAAGGATCTGAAAACATATTTTTTAAAGACTTTATTTATTTATGTGAGAGAGAATGAGAGAGAGAGAGAGCAAGAGGTGGCAAGGAGCAGAGGGAGAAAGGGAGAGAGAAGCAGACTCCCTGAGGAGCAGGGAGCCCGATGCCAGGCTTGATCCCAGGACCCTGAGATCATGACCTGAGCCAAAGACAGATGTTTAACCGACACCTGAGCATCCAGGTGTCCCCTAAAAACACATTTTATGAAACTTACCATGGTAAACATTGTTGAATATATTTTGCCCTATATCACTATGTGTTGTATGAAATGAGTTAGATAAGTTTGATGAATCATCATAAAGGAGATTTAACTTCTGGAACATTCTAATTCTTTGGAGGAACTGATATTATATTCCTTATTGGGAAAAGAAGAAGAAGAAGGAGGAGGAGGAGGAGGAGGAGGAGGAGGAGGAGGAGGAGGAGGAGAAAAAGAAAGAAAGAAAGAAAAAGAAGGAAAAAATGCTAGTCATTTAGCCCAGTGATTTCCAGAGCTGAACATCAGGTTCACTTGGGTAGCTTAGAAAAAGCACAGATATTTTGGGTTCCCCCTTGGAAATGGCTGGGTAAGTCTGTGGGGACCCCAGGAATCTCATTATTTTAAAAGGATTTTGAGGTACATTCAGTCTGGGAACCACTACCTGCCCTGCTCTGGTTTCCTTTTTCCTGGCCAATAGGAAACGTCAAGCAAAATTAATTCTTCAACTGTAATAAACATGTGAGCCTCCACAACCCCTGTATCTTTTCCCCTTGACCTTGGTTTTGTTTTGTTTTGTTGGTTTTTTGGTTTTTGTTTTGTTTTGTTTTTTAATTTCATTTGGCTGTTTCCTAGTCTTGATTTGATAAAAGTGAATGGACTTTCTAAACAGGTGGCTTAGATGGAGTTTGTTTTTGTGCTACTTTTGTAAGCCAAGAAAATCTGCTCTGCTAAAATTTATAGCTGCCTGGGAAGCAGGGCCTTTAGCTGCCCACTTAGCATGTTTCCCCCAGGACTGGATATGGCAAGTTGGCTATATGCCCAAGTACAATGGTATGTGAGTGTGAGCTCATCCAGCAAGAACTATGTATTTGCACTGTGTACAACTTGCAAAGAACAAAACTCTTGAATAATGTGGAAGAGAGGCAAGGGTGTCCTAAGGAAACTCTCAGTGAGAATTCCATTGTGGGTAAGGGAAAGATAGCACTTAGAGTCTTGTGGCTAATATGGTGCTTAAATGTTCTGAGTGGGGAGGAAATGTCATGCTTTGGATTTTTCTGTGACACAGATAGCTCTCTGTGGTGTCTGCTTTTGCTATTTCAAGCGATTTTTAAAATCTGGATGTTGAGAGGTTATGTGTCAGGAGGCTCTCACTTCAGTGGGCTCTCAGAAGCAAGCTAGCTGAAACTTCCGGAAGTGACTAGAAAGTGTGATGGCCGCCACTGCTTGCCCTGGTTTCAGAATTCTTTCTCCCTTGATCTTCAAAACCAAACTCCTTCTAATTAGCATGTTTACAAGATACAAGGGAGAACAGAGCTGGTTATCAAGAATTCACCTTGATGTTGGATTGTCTAACCCACAAGGGTCACTCTTTCTTTCTATCTTAAAAGGCATTGGAGGTGGAAGGCGGTGAGGGGGTGGGAAGGAGACTTTCAAGTCTTGAAAGCTGTGTGCTAAGCAGACTCAGACAAGCGAACTACTCTGGAATCACTGATCTTTGACTGGACATCGCATGGAGGCTACTGAGTTTGAACAATGACCCAAGCCTTCTGCAGCCCATTAGCCACAAGCCCCCAGGCAGGTGTCTTCAGAACTCTGAAGAAAAAATTAAGCATGAAAAGTTTGTTGTATGTCTTGCTTGTGTTGTAGTTCTAGCTGAGACAAAGTGAGTTTTGTGGAGTCCTGTCCTCTCTTCCCTAGTGAGCTTGGAATTGGATATTAAAGAAGAAAAACAAAGAGATATTTGTCTTAAAGCTTAGAGCGCTGAACAAAACAGAGTGTGGGAGGCAAGTTAACCCTTCTCATGTGCTTCCAGAAAGCTGTTGCTTTGCTCTTTACATCCACATACATGCTCATAGAAAACACAGAAAACACATGATATCATGCTCATGGGTACAAGGAAATACTGACTTGATGTTTACGTGACACTTCAGTGTAGTTAGGAAAAAAAAATGGTGAAGTTCATGGATTGGCTACTTCCATAAGAGATGTTTGCTTTCTGCATAGATCAAGGTAACGAGATCCAGATTGGGGGAAAATGTGACACTACTTAGAGAACAAAATAGCATTTATTTCTCACTGTCCCTAGTGTGTGTGGGTGAGAGGGGAGATGCCCTTTCTCTAAGTTATATAATTAGCAAAAGTACTAGTGGTGGGAGAATTCTGGACAGGTTTGTGCATTTAGGAATATTTCTAAAATCTCTAAATATTTAAAATAAAACCAGAATCATGATAGATGGCAAAGTAAGTTCTTACTCTACCAAACGATCTTCCCCTTGCTCCCATTCCTTTCCATATGTGCCCAGAGAGAGGGAAAAAAAAAAAAAAAAGGTAATTCAAAGACTTCTCTAATGTTTGAAATACTAGAGGCTAAGAAATTCTAAGAGAATTTAGATAAATCAAATATTCTCTTCCTTTCATCTCCTAGAATACAGAGTCTCCAGCAGTGGTACAAGGGGGACCCATGTGCAAAATACACTATGGACCCTCCTTGTCCTCATTCAGTTGTGGGGATCAGCGTTTTCAGAAACCAATAATTCTTGCAAAAGAACAAGCCAGGGGCTGTGTGTTCTTTCTTTCACATCTATGGGCAAAAACAGCTTTCCATAATAAAAACAAAAACAAAAACAAAAACCAATGCAATCCTAGTGCCTTGAGTTGCCTTAGGTAGAAATCATCTCTTTTCACCCCCCTCAAGGAGAAATTTTTAGCCACTTGTCGAGTGCAATAAACGCAGTTTTCCTGTCACTGCAATTTGTTCCTACTCCTCACTTGAAAGGCCTAAAGCTAGTGCATTTCCAGGAATGTCCCCTTTCTACCCCCTCAAAATGTTGCCCTACCCCTTGCCCCATTTAGCCATGGGAACATTACAGACGACTAAATGAAGTTTATATGTGATGGCAAGATATTACATTTACAGCCTTTTGAACTTTCTTCTACAGCACCCTTAGGTCATATGAGAACATACAAGTAGGGACTCCGAGAAGCAATAACCGAAGCCCTCTCTCCTCTTCGTTCCACCACTTTCCCAACAATGAGAAGGTCAAGGTTATGACGAATGAGCTTCCACCACATGCCGGCTGCAGGTTTCAGCAGCTGTCACCAAAGAGGGTTGCTTGTCCCTCATCAGGTCGATGAAGAACTGAGAGTTAGCTGACCGTCATGGTATGTACAAGTTCTGAGTTGTTGCTCATGGCCATTAACAAGGTCTTGGTTCAATAAGGAAAGTTACCATTTAGGGACCATTTTCCCTATGCCAGGCCCCAGACTTATAGCTCCCCTACAATTCCTGTGTCATCTTTTCAACAACATGCAAAGTAGGGTGGTTAGCCCCATCTGCAGGTAAGAACCCCTGATTTCTCTCTGTACGTAAGAAATGGTGGATAAATGGGTGGATGACCGCCTACTTTGTACATTGTTGAAAAGATTATACAAAAAATGTGAGAGAGCTATGAATACAGGATGCTTAGATGGCAATTCTAGTTATAATATGCATTAAGACTGTATAAATTTTCTTCCTGCTACAAACCACCACAGAGTTAGTGACTTAAAACAATCCCCATTTATTACCTCAGTTCTGTCAGTTAGAAATCTGGTCAGGGCTCACTTGGGTTCTCTGCTCAGGGTCAAACAAGGTTGAAGTCAATGTATCAGCTAGGGCTGAATTCTCATCTGGAGCTCAGGGTTTTCTTCTTCTTCTTCTTTTTTTTTTTTTTTAAGGTTTATTTATTGATTTTTGACAGAGAGAAAGAGAGAGAGAGCATTTGAATGAATGAGCATTGGGAAGGAGGGGCAGAGGAAGAGGGAGAGAGAGAGAATCTCAAGGAGACTCCCGGCTGATAATGAGTCTGACACGGGGCTCAATCTCACAACCCTGAGATCATGACCTGAGCAGAAATCAGTGGGCAGACATTTAACCAACTGAGCCACCCAGGTGTCCCTGGAACTCAGGATCTTCTAAGCTTATTCAGGTGATTGACAAAATTCAGTTCATTGTGGCAGTAGGGCTTATGGTGACTTGTTTCTTTACAGTTGGCAGGAGAGTGTCTGCTGCTGCTGTCTCCATGAGAACTCATCTAATTAGGTCAGCCTTGCTCAGTATACGCTCCATTTGAAGGGACTTACAGTCAACTGATTAGGGACCTTAATCACATCTGTAAAATCTCTTTTGCTTTATATCATAACATACTCATGGGAAAGATGCTCCATTATATTCAGTGGTCTTGCTCACAATTAAGTTGATGGGATTTTAAAGAACACATATACCAGGGGCCAGAATCTTGTGGATGGGATTTTAAAGAGCACATACACCAGGGACAGAATCTTGGCACCCACCTTAGAATCCTGCCTACTACAAAGGGTGTTATGGCTTTTTATCACCATTCATCACAATATGGATGTCGACTGGCAGAACTACAGATTGTTTTATTTTAAAAATATTTAATAAGATGTGGTTAAATTGTCCAAAAGCAAATACAGAATATTCAGCTTTGTGAGTGTTATCATAGGTATCTTATCTTTTAATTATATGTATAATTTAAATATTTTTAAAAATAACTTTTTTAAAAGTATACATAAAGAATAATTCTAATTGGTTGAGGTTGTTTTTTTTTAATACTTTCTTGATTCACATTTGTGGGGTGAGACAGTCTGCTGTGGGCCTGCAGTGTCCCTCCTTGTGCTTGCTGGTGGGCCAAACCACAAGGCCTAAGTGTCCTCACCCTGAGATGGTTCCATAGCTAGTCACGTAACTAATTAAATGGGTTAAGTTGACCACAACGTGACTCCCCTGAGTCTGTTCGCTTCTCAGGGGTATTAAGTGAGGCTACTGAGTACCTTTTGATATATTGTTTGCCATTTGAATATCCTTTAAATCAATAAAAGGCAGACTTGTCCAATTTAATAAATGGGCAAAAGACTTGAATAGCCACTTGACAAATGACCCATAGTCCCTCGCCTGGGGATGTGCTAGGGTTAACTAAGAAAACTAACGTCACAACACCAAATCCCACTAAATTGGGCTCCATTGAAACGCAGGTTGGAATTCCAGGGGACAAGAGTGTGGACACCCAACCTGGCTTTAGTCTTCTGAGGAGATGATGAACCCATCAAGGTGAGAAGTAGGAGAGAAGAGAGAGACACTAGTGTAACTTGAAGATGGAGCTCTTTGTTCCATCAAAGAGTTCTCTTAAAAAAAAAAAATAGTTGTTTTCCCTTCATTTTTCCCTTCCCTCTCCATGAGAGACTATGGACTCCACAAAACAAACTGAGGGTTTCAGAGGGGAGGGGGTGGGGGATGGGCTAGCCCAGTAAAGGGTATTAAGGAGGGCACGTATTGCATGGAGCACTGGGTGTTATACGCAAACAATGAATCATGGAACACTTCATCAAAAACTAAAGATGTACTGTATGGCGACTAACATAACATAATAATAAAAAAAAAGTTGTGACATTAGTTAGCAAAATGTATAGATAAATTCAAAGAAAAATAAGACCATTTTGAAAAGATTTTATAATTTGAGAGAGAAAGTGCAAGCATGAGTGGGGAAGGGGCAGAGGGAGACAATCTCAAGCAGACTCTCTGCTGAGCAAGTATCCTGAGGCAGGATTCAATTCCAGGACCCCGGGACCATGACCTGAGCTGAAGGCAGATGCTTCACTGACTGAGCCACCCGGGTGCCCCAAGACCATTTTATACTATATTTATGTCACATTCTGCCAACTTGATGAAATAGCTTGGCCTTATTTTGAACTAATTATACCTGTGAAATTATTACCACAAAGCAAAGAAGAAAAAGAATGTGACAAAATAAGCTAAGTATTAGATCTGAAAGATCAAGCTAAGCAGTGATATATAAATGAACAAAAATCAAAAAACTGGTTTCTGAAATCAGTTTTTCCTCTCTTCCAGTGGAATTTCAGACACTTTTCCAATATGTCACTTAAATATTTTTGCTTTTATGGCAGTAATTTTCCCTGGGTAATAAAACGCTGGTGATTTTGGTGTCCGATGAATAGATATGTTTGTAGCAATTTACACAAACCATAGTTTGAGGAAGATAAAAGAAAGTCAATTGCAAATGAAAATTACACTCTTCAAACGTCTTCCGCACCACATACAATCACCATGGGGTTAAAAAAAAACCTCTCCTTTCCCACAAAGACAGCCACTTTCCCAATGTCCCTTTCTCAATCAAGTTAAGAAACAAAGCCCTCTTGGGTAAATCATTGCAATGCTAATGAAATCCAGACAGGCAACTTGAAACTTGAAACAGAAAAAACAAAATTATCCAATGGAAATCATTTATTAGCAGTCCCTGGTTCATTGAAACTAACAAAATGTGGAAGAAACATGCCCTGAATGTGTCACGGATGATAATGATCTTATGCCTATGCTGTGTTTTCTACCCAAATGGATCCAAAACACTCTTCTGAGTTTCCTAAGGGGTGGGAAATCGGCAGTTGACCATTAGTACAAATTAATAACTTCTGGGATAACTAACGGCATAGGTTAACAACTAGATTCATTGTTACCCAAGAGTTATCAGAAACTCAACACAACTCTAGCTGCAACCTGTTTCCTCAAGAGGCACTGAGGAAAGAAAATGACCCGCTAGCAATCCACGTTCACCCCGGACCTGACACTTGCCTTTAGAACCAATCATAAAAATAATGAAAAATTCCTATTGCCTTTAGTATAGATACTGTTTACTTGTTTTTATCCATGAAGCTCTTTCCAGAATTGCACTTGCAAGTATGAAACCATCCTAGAGTGAATCAAGTAAGCAGGAGCAACCCCGTGTATTCTACTGTTCTGTATAAATGTTGGCCTGTGTCTCTCCTGCCTTGCCATCCACCCACCCCCACCCCCACCCCCACCCACACAAACACACTCACAGAATTGAGCTGAGAAAGAGGAGTAAGCTTGGAAAAGTTATCAGAGCAATGAGAAAGAGGAGAAGAAAAGGACTCCCCATAGAGTTAGAAGCCAACCTCTGGAGAAAAGTCTGCTCACTCAACATCTGTCCAATCAGCTTTTGAGAACATGCACCAATTGCCTTCTGGAAAATACTTCCCCCACTTTACATGGAGTCTGATGAGACTATGTTAATCAGGCGCTCGGCTCACCCTTAGCGGAGTGGCAGGTACATGTAGATTTGGCCAACTGAATACCTTTATCATCAGAATTTGAACTGTGAGTAGAGCGGCAGAATGATTCAAAGTGCTTAAGGTCATTTATTCCAGCAGCAGTGTGTGGACAAGTCTGTTGAGTTCTAGCTCCATCACTACAAAAATGCACCTAACATTTCACTTCAGGTTTTCATTGCAAGAGGCATTTATTTTAAATAGACTTTTAACTAAGTACGGAAAAATGCACAAATCATAAACACGATTTGATGAAACTTTACAAGTAAAGCTGTGTATCCACCACTCAAAAGATATCAAACTTAGTTACAAGGCATGTGATCCAAATTCCAACAGCCTTGGCATTATCTAGAAGCTTGTTAGAAATGCACTGTATGATGACTAACATAATTTAATAAAAAATATTATTAATAAAAAAAAAGAAATGCAGACTCTTGGGTCGCACCTAGACCAATTGAATCAGAATCTGCATTTCAACAAGATTTCCAAAGAGATCCGTACAGACACTGAAGTTTGAGAAGCACAGGTATGGAACATGACCAGCTGTCTAGAAATCTCCATTATTAATTTACTCAGTCAGAAGGCCCTCAAAAGTAACCACTTTTCTAACTCTGGATTTTATCTGTTCTTAAACTTTCTATAAATTGATTCATGATATGTATTTTGGGAGATCTGTCTTCTTTTCATCATTATGTTTGGAAATCCTTCTATGCCATTGTATGCGGCAATTTGTTATTTTTAATTGCCGAATGAACCTACCACATCTTATGTATTCCATTGTTGATAATCATTCGGATCGTTTTCAATGTGGGGGCTATTACGAATAATTCTGGTATGATCGTGGCCTTTGGAGAACATATTTATGTATCTGTGGGGTGAATTTTGAAGATTAGAATGGCAAGGTCATGGAAGATGTGTATGTTCAGTCATAGCAAATACTAACAAAATGTTTCCCGAAGTGGTTGTCCCAATTAACACTCCCACTACCAGAGTATGAGAATTCTGCTTATCTTGCCATCCACTAACCAAGCTCTCCACCCCTTGGCACTATCAGATGTTTGCTGGTTGTCTGGTGATTGGATGGTTGGTTTAACAATTCTGGTGGTTGTATAGTGATCTCCCATTGTCATTTGAATTTGCATTTCCCTGTTGATTGGAGCTATTGGGCACATGTTCATATATTTTGGCCTTTTGGATATCCTCTTTAGTGAAGTGACTGACTGTTAGAGTCTTCTGCCCAATTATTGAACTAGGTTCATCCATCATTTTGTTTTTGAATTATAGGATTTCTAAAGTGTTATATAATCTCTAAATGAGTCTTTTATCGGATATGTTTTGCTATATCTTCCTCCACTTTGTGACTTGGCTTGATAAACAAACTTTTTGTAAATTTTAATAAAATCCATGTATCAATCCTTTTCTATTTGGTTAGTTCACAAAATAATTCTGTTTACAAAATAGTGGTCAAAGCAATTCTAATCTGATTTCCCTTTTTGGTAGTGGAAGATAGGGGAGAAAACAAAACAAAACAAAACTGGAAGATGATAATCCATCCAATTTCAGAAGATGATATGTTGCCCTGAAAAGTATGCCTTTTGCTTACACTGATATTATTCATAGGACTAAGACATTACTTTTGTTTGTAATCTCTAATGACGCAATGGATAATTTTTACTCAGATACCTCTAATCCAAGAAGTAATACACAGTCACCCTGCCTAAAGTATGGAACTATAAGTCAAATCTGTTGTGTTTATGTTACAAATTGCTTACCAAACCATGGTTTCATTAGCGGAGGGCAACTCTGGTCCCTCAGAAGTTAATGCTCATGGATTTCTTACCAGGAATTCCCCCTCCCACCGACATTTTACTTTAAAAATAAAATTGAACAATTGCTAATACAAAATAATCAATGGCCAGTTTTACCTGTCAAGTCTACACTAGTGTAATTATCTAGATAATCTAAACAAACACGTCATTTTACCTATATTTCTTGGATAACAGCTTTTCTTGTCAAATCTTTATTATGCACCTGTGGTGTATTAGAGATGAAGAAAGCCACCAAGGTGAATATTTTTCCCTATGGGATCATATGACATTAGGAGGGTATCTATGACATGGAAGAGAAAAAGTTGCCCCAACTCTCTTCTAAGAAAAGATGTAATATTAAAAACCAGAAATGTGATCATATCATCCTCAACTGCTATAAGGAGACGAATTAAAATGGCATGCTTTCTTTTCCCCAGTGCATATTGATTTAGAAAAGACATAATTTATTGTGGCCAGCAGTGTAGAAAACAGGAACTGTGTATTAAGAACCATTTCATGCAGGACACTTTATACAATATTATTTTATTTAGTTTGACATCAAAACTGACAGGATGAGGGGTGCCTGGGTGGCACAGCGGTTAAGCGTCTGCCTTCGGCTCAGGGCGTGATCCCAGTGTTGTGGGATCGAGCCCCACATCAGGCTCCTCTGCTATGAGCCTGCTTCTTCCTCTCCCACTCCCCCTGCTTGTGTTCCCTCTCTTGCTGGCTGCCTCTATCTCTGTCGAATAAATAAAATATTAAAAAAAAAAAAACTGACAGGATGAGTAGTGTTAGTACTGTTTTACAAGTGAAGCAACAGGGACTCGGAGAAAGTTAAATGAACAATATGGCCCAAATCCCACAGCTGGTAGAGATCCACCTGACCTGAAGGGCATGACCGTCTGGTTTCATCACACTTTCACTTCTGGTTGAGATATTTCCTCAACTCAGTTGAGTCCCTTTCCCAAGGAGGCTGGCACTCTACATCCGTGACTACCCCCTCTCCAGCAGAGCATTCACATCAGCCCGTTCATTACAGCCCCTGAAACCCACAGAAGAATCTCAAGTGTCAGCAGAATTCCGAGCATGCCTAGTGTGGCTGAGGGGCCACAAAGAAAGTCCTCACTCAGTAGACCTTCCCTGTGCAGTTCGTTGTGCGTCTGGACATATTTCTCGGGTTTTCTCTCTCCACCTTCAAGGCTCTAGCCTTCTTTCCAGGCTTCATCATTTGGTTTGCTTATGGAAAAATTTTCCATCTCATTAGCTGTATTCGACTTTAGGAATCTCTGGAACAAAACATCCTTTGTTCAATAAGGAATGAAGTAAAGACCATAAGAGCTTTTAAACTTTCGATGGTCCTGGAACACTGGTTTTAATAATTATGTCCTGTGTGAATAATGAACACACCTGGACTACACCCCACCATACTTCATAAAGAGTCCTATTGTAGTTTGCACTGTCTTTGTATAAAAATGAATCATAAACTGGAGTGTGAAATAGCAGGAGGAGGGGATTATAGTGGAAACAACATGGGCTTTGCCATCAGATCATCACCCAATTCCAGGCCTGTCTTCACTTGTGGGACTTCGGCCACGTCACCCAAGGCTTCTGACTCTGCTTCTGAATCTCGGCATGGTGATAGGATGCCACGAGGACTTGCCTCTGGTGTGGCAAGCCATCCAGAGGAAAGGTTATAAAAATACTATGCTAGAGGGTATTTTTGTTGTGCTGTTGTTTGGGCGTTTGTAAAAATCCTTTTAAAACCAAAATTCATTTAGATAAGCACCCATTGTGTCAAGACACCATACAAATATGTCAGATCTTGCCCAGGAGTCTGGCCATCTCCAGATATGAATGAAGGAAAATTGGCAGCACAGAGAATCAGTCGCCGGACGAGAAATGGTCAGGGGAGCCTGAGATAAATGTGATGTAGGAGGCCGGGCATTGAGGTAAGCGTGAGGTCATGAAGTCAAGCCAGTCCTGGGAGGGGATGGAAGACCACAAGTCACCAAATCCAAAATTCAGGAACTGGGGTCAACGTCGAAAGCCCGACTTATGAAGGAATTTAAATAGAACCTCTGTAGGCTTGGTAATCAGCAAGAAACAGCCTCCTCTCTCAGACTGTGCTTAGAAGACCAAGCAGCAGAGCCAGGGTTAGGCCTGGGGCATTATCCCAGGAGCAGAGCAACGACATTGGCACAGGCTGTAGAACTGCAAGCTGAATCTCCAGGTGCACCCGTCAGGGTCATTCAGAATGTGTCTGGTTCTTCTTGTATGTTAAGAAATCTATTCTGTCTGCCAGTAAGCAGTCTTCCCCAAGTCAACATTCCTAGTTTCTTTACCTGGGTTTCATGTTATGATTTTCGAGTAGCCATTATGGTCACCTTCTTCTGAACCTATCATGATTTATCAGTTGCTATCTTTAAACGAAGGGACACGACCACAGTAATGTTCTTCTGTGTTCCTGGAGGCTATGCTTCCGGAAACTCAAAATTGCTCTGGCAAGGGGGGGACAACTTAGATGAGAAGGTCTGCCCTGCCCACCCCCATCTGCGGCTAAGCTCCATCTCTAACCTGAATCCGTGCACCGGCCTGTTTGTGGGTCTCAGTGTCAGACTTCATTTACGTCGGGAAAACAGAGTCTAAACCGTTTTCAAAGCTCTTCCTCGAAAGAGGGGAATAAAGGCTCCCTCCTGCTAATACTTCTTGTATCGAATCCTTATATGCAGGTTGCCAGATCTCTGACTAGGCTCATTAATTTACTTAATTATTAGATTTTAGAAATAATTGAACCCTCAATTTAAAAAGCCTCAGGGCATAGCTCAATAAAAACTTGCATTAATATACCAATGAGCATCTGCAATAATAACAAAAATAAAATCTCTCAGCATAAAACTACAGACTTTGCTCACGACTTTGTCTGGACAGACCAATTTATAAGATTAGTTTAGCCTCCTGCTGTGAAATGGCTTTGTCAGAGCTCCCTCAGGCCTGGAAGACATGGCTTCCATTGACACGTGCTGCCTCTGATACCTTCAGAAAGATACGGGGAAGAGTTGGGTCTGTGGGTGGGGAGGCACGGATTTATCCATCGTGTACTTTGGGGACTAGGGCAGACAGTATCCCAAGTCCCAGGTGGGTCACATAACGTATCTGGGCCATAATTTCCAAATTTTAAGATAAAGTTATTGGAATAGACAACTTCCATGTTTCCTTCCAGCCCCAACCTTCTTTGCGTCTGTAAGAAGAGGAGCTGATGAGTTAACAGCATTACCAACTACAGCGAATTCTGTTGATGTTTTATACCTTCGAAATTATTCACTGCGGCTGGCTCTCTGATGTGTTTTCCAAACTTCAGAACCACGTTGCCATTAGCGGTTCATAGTCATTTAGAATCCATGGGCCCGAAGTGATTTATGGAAGTTTTTAAAACATAGAGAAGATGTGATCCCTGCCCTTGATGTGCTTACAGCACAACTTTTGTTTTGCAGCACTCTCGATTATAATAACAGACTCCTTCTCCATAGGCAGAAATATCTCCCAGAAATAATTAGCTGCAGACACAAAACAATTAGGCGGTGGCAACCTCATAAAATGCGGTTGTTCGTTAATTGGCTCATATTCACATGGTGATATTTGCATCGAACACCTTAGCACCTGCAAAATTTTCACTCACAAAAATAGAAGCGAGGTTTCGAAAGCATGGCCTGGCAAGTGTCATCTAAATAGTCCATGTGACCCGCGCTGTCTGTGGGCATCCTTCATGGCACTCAAAAATATTCAAGCATATGGAAATATAAAATGTGAATCTCTGGACTGCAGACTCTTTACGGGAATAATGAATACCGAGGGCTTCGGAGCAACACCCAGACCTCACCTCTGTGTTCTGTCCAAACCCATTTCCCTCTGTGGGTTGTATTTTCTTTTGAGTTTTGTGACAAATGAGAATGCGTCTCTGGTGGAAGGGCCTGGTGTGATAAGCAGACTGCATATCAGTAAAGCATACCTGCTTCCAGTGCAGTTTTCTCCTTTCCCTCGTGGTTCCAGCGGAATACTTCACTCCCCCAAGTTCTGCCTAGTGACCAACAATATATTAACCACACCGAGCTTCAGAACCCCAAACCCAGAGTTGCTTTTTGTTGTTGTTGTTGTTGATTTATTTTTCTGAGACCTCAACTTTGGAGCCAGAATCCCACTATGTAGCTCTAACTGATTAAGGTAACCAGACCTGGCGCTCAATATACCGGCAATGACTCTCTCCTTGACCGACCTTTAGCCAGGCTCCTCTGAGTGCTTTCTCCACGAGGCTCGAATCTTGGTTTATAAAGAATGGAACAAAACACCAAATGTAGCTTCTGCCAACTCAAGGCCACATCCCTAGGATGACCTTAGTCCCCTTAAAGTGCCTGCCTGAGAAAACTCAAGACTGCCCGGGGAAAGAACTGTGTGTTCCAGCCAGCACCCCAGGCTATGGCCCCTGTCTGGAAGCATCTGGGGGGGGGGAGGCATAACTTTGATAAGCGCCAGTTAGCCAACCCTAGTGGGTTTCGCAGGGACCAACCCCACTTTCTGCTTTTTGTAATCTTTCGCTTCCCTGATCTGAGGCCCCAGGCACCCCTTTCTAGTCCCTCTTCTCCCTTGAAAACACCTATTATCTCTGTGCGAACTGCATTTGAGTTCAGTTCCTACTGGATTTCCTTGCCTATCGCAATCATAGATTACTGATTAAAACCTGTTCTTACACCTTTTGCTAGTATCAGGCTCTGTTTATCGTTAACAATACCTACTTAAATGCCCCAGGGCACACGATGTCCAGAAAGTTGAAACAGTTACCAAAGAGATGTCTTGACATCACCTCAACCATGTCTGGCTTTGGAGTTACTGACCGCACCTCTCAAATCCATATTGACCCAGTATGAGAGTGCTCACAACAGGAAGACAAAATCCTCTGTGTTTCCAGAGAGATTTTTCAGCCTGGAATCAGGGTGCCCAAGGAGGGGAGCTTGGCCTCTTTGAGAAACCCAGGGATTTCCCAACTCCTTCCCTGTCAGTTTCCTCTGCGGAGCCGCCCAGTATTGGTTCCAAACGCCTTTGGCTTGTTTAAACTGCTGAGGTGGGTGTTTTCAACACCTATTTGTTCTGCAAATCTTTGGCTCCTAGCCATCAACTTTTGCTGGCCCTGATAACATCAGATTACAGCTGCGTGGGGTTGAGAATTCAAGCTACTTATCAGAAACCTGGCAGCTTTTGTGAAGTCTTGATATGTGAAGAAGTTCATTTCAGAGGAGGAGGGAGAAGGGGAGACAAAAGGATGGGGGGTTCAGAAGAAAGGGAGAAGGAAAAGGTGGGAAAAAGAGAAGGAGGAAGAATCCAAGTCTGAGTTTGTGGTAGATCTCCCTATTCAGCAAGCCTAGGCAGGGTTTTTTTTTGTTTGTTTTTTTGTTTTTGGTTTTTTGGTTTTTTTTTTTTTTTTTTTTTTGGATTCACAGAGCAATGTGTTGGAGGAAGGAGGAGAAGAAGAAAAGAAAGAAGACAAACAGAGAAAGACAATTATCATATAGTTTCACTCATTTATGGAACATAAGAACTAGGAAGATCGGTAGGAGAAGAAAGGGAAGAAGAAAGGGGAATGAAGCATGAGAGACTATGGACTCTGGGAAACAAACTGAGGGCTTCAGAGGGGAGTGGGGTGGGGGACTGGGATAGGCTGGTGATGGGTATTAAGGAGGGCACGTATTGCATGGAGCACTGGGTGTTATATGCAAATAATGAATCATGGAACTTTTTGCATCAAAAACTGGGGATGTACTGTATGGTGACTAATATAACAAAATAAAAATTACTAAAAAAAAAAAAAAGAAGAAGAAAGAAAAGGTGCAAGAAGGCACTCTGAATATCAGAGAATGCCAGTATGGGCCAAGCCAGATGCAGAGGGAATAGACGAAAGCCCAGTGCAGAGCAGAACGCCACAGCTGGTGTCCCCAAAACTGAATTGAGAAGAGGGAACCTGGACAGCTGTCCTGTTACTCCAACACGGGCTCTGTTTACCCTTTACTGACCGGAGAAAGCTCTCCGTTGACATAGAACGCGCGCTGCTTTGAGATACTAGCAGACGAATGCTGTACTCATTTCTTCATTGCAGGACCAAGATTGTTCTAAGTATATTATGGAAAAGATCAAAATTAGATAGACTCAAAAGACTACAATGAAAACATCTTTTGGAGCAGACAAAAAAGAGGGTTGAGGGATACGTGCCACGTTAGAGAAGGAAGAAACTGAAATGCCTTCTCTCAAGAGCTATTTCTAGAAAAGACAACGGCAGAAACCTATTTGCCAAAGGGAGAGGTGAGCATTGTATGGATCAAGGTTAATACAGCTAAACTTTTAAAGAGGTGAGCTCTGGTACCTAGTCCCTTTACTTCTAGTATGATCACTTAGTAACTTATTGTTCATGGAGAGGGAATAACTAAGAAATACAGTGACACCTGAAGGTTCATTAAATGGAAGTTGAATTCTAGTTTCAGGTAGGTTACTAACCGTATGAACTTTCTTCTTCTGTCTCCCAAACACCCAATAAATGATAGTCAAAGATGATAAGGAATAAAAATAGATATAAATCTACAAAACCATGGGCCATCAGAGAACCAGAGATTTTGCACATTTCTGGAAACAGGAAGTGCATGGGAGATGTTGTATTATAAAGCCAGCAGGGAAGACACAGCCCAGAATGGGTGTAGAGGGAGATAATGCTGGGGAGCTTCCAGGCTGGCTGGCACAGAGCTTCTGGTGTTAGACTGGGAGGAAGAAATGAGCCTGAATGGGATGGATTGTGTAATGATCAAGAGTGCGATTTCCCCACCACCCCAGCAGGCATAACTACTAGCAATCTGATGTTTACTCCAGGAAAAAAAAAATCACACTGTCATACTCTAAAGGGATTAAATTGTCTAGAGAACACTTAGTAGCTGGTGAAAGTTTAGGTCTGTAGGAGAAAGCTATTCTTCGTGTATCCTTTATGGCTCTTTGTCTATGACCTTAAATCAGAGATCCAAGTCAAACCTGCATGCTCAGAAATTCAAATCAAACTTCGACCTTCCTCGTTCTTGAATAGGGACAGATTGGCATCTCCAGAAAGTTAAGGAATATTTCCATATGGAGAAAATGATTTTTTTGAAAAGGAAAAAAGAAAATAGAATTAGAAATGGGCTCCAATAGGGGGGTGGGGGGAATAAGACAGAAAATCTCTAGTAATTATCCTCAGAGAAATGTGAGAAGATATCATATTCATTAAACAAGAACAGGCTACCATGAAAAATGAACTATTGTTGAACCAGAAGGGTTTCTAGAAATTTGAAGTATGCTTGCAGAAGAAATAAAAAAAGAAAGAAGAGCTGAGAAATAAAGATAAATACATCTCTCAGAATGTGGAGCAAAGGAAAAGAGGCAAAATGTTGGAGAAAAGAAAAGAAACAGGAGAGTTAATTACCAACGTGTGATGTCTGATCAACAGTTGCATCGGAGAGAATAAAGCAGATGAGGTGGGGGAAAATCATCAAATCACCAGAAGCAGAGACTTTACAGACTTCAGGGAGACATGCCATTTCAAAACGAAAGGGCTTGTTAAGTGCCAAGCACAAGGAATGAAAATGAAGCAAAAACTACACACATGAATGTGAAATTATAGAACACCAAAGATAAAACTGTATGATCTTAAAACTTTCCACCCTGAGGAAAATAAGCCATCTAAAAAGATAGAAGGGGAGGAGGGGAAGAGATGGAGAGGATATTATTATTATTATTATTATAAGAAATATCATGTTAGGGGCACCTGGGTAGCGCAGTCGTTAAGCGTCTGCCTTCGGCTCAGGGCGTGACCCCGGCGTTCCGGGATCGAGTCCCACATCGGGCTCCTCTGCTGGGAGCCTGCTTCTTCCTCTCCCACTCCCCCTGCTTGTGTTCCTTCTCTCGCTGGCTGTCTCTCTGTCACATAAATAAATAAAATCTTAAAAAAAAAGAAAAAGAAATATCATGTTAATAATAATAGAGGCAAAGAAATTTCACACAGATTTGGTCATTATTCCTAGACCTCACACCTGAAAGTGATGAAAGTTGCTACAAACATACCTTTTGAAGATCATGTTAGGGGCGTCTGGGTGGCTCAGTCAGTTAAGCATCCAACCTCTGATTTCAGCTCAGGTCATGATCTCAGGATCGTGAGATTGAGCCCCACGTCCAGTTCTGTGCTGAGCACGGAGTCTGCTTAAGATCCTTTCCCTCTCCCTCTGTCCCGTCCCACTGCTCCTGCGTGTGCATGGTCTCCCTCTTTCTCTCTCTCTCTCAAAAAAAGAAAAAAAAAAATCTTTAAACACAAATAAATAAATAAAGATTATTTTAAAAAGCAATAGAACAATTGGTTGTATTGTGGAGATCAAGAATTTCTCTTCTAGATTAAACGAAAAAATGTACTTGATAGTTTGTAGTTGGGGATAAAATTACAGCCGCAGCATGTATGGATTCAAAAAAATATGCCTGAACCAAGATGGAAACAGAGATGATTCTGAAACAGGCTTTTGAAAAAAAAAATTGCTCCATAGAAACATCAAAGTAGGAAAAGAATTTCTGAATTAATAAGATGTCTATGTAATATACTTTCATAGATTCCTCTATCACTAATTTACTAAATTAAATATAATAAGTAACCAGTTGACTCTTTTATGACATATAAATGTATATATATTCAAGTTAGGTCATACCCTCTGAAAAAGCTTTTTCACTTGGAAAAATAGTCTGAAATGATTTCAGAATATAATAGAATTGTGTTATTAATATTAATAAATTAGAAATAATATTAGGTCTGTCAGATATTGAAAGGTAAAAGGAGGAAGTAGACAGAAAAAGATATAGAGGTTTAATTATATTAAATAGAACTACAGAAAGATAAACTAGGTTGGATACATGAAATCCTCATCTATCATAATGGGAATTCAATAGATAAATTTCAGCAGCTAATGAAGAAATAGAAATAGAAATAGCATACTATCTAATAATTTGAAGGCAAGAACTTCTAGAATTTTAACAAAAATGGACAGAAGTGATTGCCTCTGGGAAAGAAAGAATATATCTGGGGGAATTGTGGGATTACATTTGAGTGTTCTTCATTAAAATTAAGACTGTTTAAATGTCATAGATTGTATTCAAATATGCTAGGACATACTTATAGCCCTTATTGTAAGTCTGAGAAGTAGGTGTTACTGAAATTTCAGGTTTACAAAGAGAAAATGGAGACTCAGAGAAAGTAAATGATTGTCTAGTTATAGCAGTCTTATAGGTGGTAGAAATGAAGCTTTTATAACCAGATTTTCCAAATGCTATTCTCTTTGGAAATCTCAAAATAGGGATGGGTACTGCATAGCACCATTCAAAAATTGTTCAGATTTCCTTTCAACAATGTAGAGAATGTAGTTAAATCCAGGTGTTGGTAAACTTTTTTTAAAGGCCAGATAGTAAACATTTTTGACTTCCAGCCATGTGGTCTCTGTCACACAATCACTCAATTCCACCATTGTAGTGACAAAGCCACCACAGACAATACATAACTGGATGGGTGTGGCTTTGGCTTGTGGGCTATAGTTTGCCAATCCTTCCATCAATAAACCAACTTGCTCTTTTTAATTTTTACTTTCAGTTTCACTTCTGGGGCCAGGGGTAGGAATATGTTTTCACTGAACCTAATCTTCAAACTTCCACTAATGTCTGGCATTATCATATACACATATTACTTCAAGTATCCTTACCATTTATGGCTGATTTTCTTCTCCCATAAACTATATCCCATAAACTGACAGTTACATAGCATTTTTTATTGGAGGGGGTTCTATTGACATATTCTTAATTATCAGATAAAATCTCGGTAAAAGGACTAAATCATTGTTTTCGATTGTCAAGAGTGACATGCAAGTGGCAAAATTTCATCAGTCCAGAGACTCTTGGAAGTATTTAGTGAATATCATGTAGGGTAGGGCATGGCCATGTTGTATTTATAGGACTAAGTAGGCACAGAAGCTGAAACCAAGCCAGGAAGGGCCTGTTCATTTGATTGGTTGATGCAGTCATGATTCATTTGAGATGACAGAACTAGGGCATATGAATGACCCCATAGATTCTATAACTAGGTTCTTGAAATACCATCAAAGCAAAGTAGGGAAGGTCATCTCTGATGTGTCAATCAATGGCCTGAGAACTGACACATGGTCTCTTTATGGTACTTCCCACAGAACAATCAACTCTTGCTTTCTATACCTGTTCTCTATGCTAAGATTCAAATTCCTGGGACAGAGAATATTGTTAGTATAGCCGCTGCCCACTCTTTGGGCAAGGAAGAGCAGACACCGATGATCCTTCGCCACTCTTGGACTCTATGCAGTACAGCTGGACATCTCCTCAAAGAAAAATCAAGGTGCTGCTACCAGATAAATTAGGAATAAATAGATGGTGGGCAGACAAAAAAAAAATGATATCTACTACAGTTTAGAAGACTCATTATCAAATTTTTGGAAAGGTAAAATCATTGCTTATTTTAACAATCTGTCTGTCTCCCTGGTTAAAAGGAGCAATTCATAGCTTTGATATCATGTAAAGGCCCCTTTCTCCAAATAGTTCTGATTTTCCTTCCTTCTCTTCCTTTCTTTCCCTTCCTTCCTTCCTTCCTTCCTTCCTTCCTTCCTTCCTTCCTTCCTTCTCTTCCTTTCTTTCCCTTCCTTCCTTTCCTTCTCCCTTTCTTTCCTTCTCCCTCCCTTCCTCCTTTCCTTCCTTCCTTCCTTCTGTTCTTTCTTTCTTTCTTTCTTTCTTTCTTTCTTTCTTTCTTTCTTTGTTTTTCTTCTTTCCTTCTCCCTTCCTTTCCTCCTCCCTCCCTCCCTCCCTCTCTTTCTTTCTTTCTCTGTCTCTCTCTCTCTCTCCAAACTTTCCCGCAAGTATTCTTTTTTAATTTCTCTGATCTGATTGGGAAGGTTTCTTAATGCTATGGAATTTGGGGCTTTTCAATCACGCAAGTACAGACTCTACAGAGTAATATAATCCAATCTCCTCTTTTATATCATCATATTAATTTAAAGTAGAAAAACAGCGGACCTATGTTTGTCTTGCTTCCCGACAGAGTTAAAGACATCTCGCACATTAAATTGAACATACGAATAAGAATTTTAGTAAAAACCGTAGACTTGTCACAATGAATGTTACCAAATTTTTTGAAGTTTACTGTAGAAGTAACAATATGCTGATAACATAACGTTCAAATAAATAATGATTTGCGTATGTCAGTGGAATGCCTGTTGTTGCACATGGCTACTCCATTGGGAATGGTTCAGTTCCAGAGCTGTGACCACATAGTTTCAGGAAATGATGGAAAATACATTTCCTGGATTTCTTTTCTTTTGAATGGTGTTTGGAATGCAGATTATCTGATTTGATTTGGACATAGTGGCTACATGAAAAGGCAAATTGAAAATCTGTTGCACAGCCCAAAAAGAGAAGTGCTGAATCACTTAAAAAAAAAAAAAAAAGAATGAAAAAAAGAAAAAAACTCTATAATTTACTTTAAAGCCACCTTGGTTTGAATCTTGGGAGCAATTAACACATATTGTGTAGGGACATGTGTGCATTTATCATTAGTATTAACTTTGACAATGGAAAGCAACTTCCCAATCTAACCCAAATCTTACCAAAATGCTTCAACTGGCTTTTTTATAATTTGTTTCTCAGTTCTATTAAACTGACTTTAGAGGGGCGTCTGGGGGGCTCATTTGGTTAAACAGCTGCCTTCAGCTCAGGTCATGATCCCAGGGTCCAGGGATCGAGCCCCACACCGGGCTCCCTGCTCTGCCTGTTGCTCCCCTTGCTTGTGTTCTCTCTGTCAAATAAATAAATAAAATCTTTAAAAGAAAAGAAAATGTTGTTCAAGGTTATATGTAAAAAGATGTGATATAGAAAATTTGCAGTGAGACTTTAGCATTTCTGGAGCTCTGATCCTGGCATTCCAGTTTGGGCTTAGAAGGTCAGAACAAAATAGCGGAGAAAGGAAAGAAACAGTAGCCTTGTCCACTACCTCTGTCCATTTGATAGTAGTCCTTAACACAGGATCATAATCCCACGACGAGATCACCTAACTATAAACAAAATTCCGTTGTCTGGGGACCCACAAGTGTATGGAAAAATTCCAAGTCTTGAAATAAAGAGTGTATGCATGTTTGGGAGTGATGGAAGTTTTGAATGCGGGTAAAGCAGAAGCTATTGACCACCAGAAATGCTCAAATAGATCCTTTGAGAAGTCAGCCAGGATACAAACATAAAAAGAAATGGTCAAGTCAGAGTGCCAATTAATCAGTTCACTAATCAGAAGGAGCAGAACATTCCAATTGGATGCTGCTTTCTATGGAAAAGAACTTTGGAGGGTGAAAGGAAGCAAAAATCTACAGGAAAAGGAGGAAAGATAAAAGAAAGGCAGTGTGAAGAAAGAGCACAGTGGAATGAGGACAGCAGAAGAGATGGCCCCAAAGGTGAGCAGCAGCTGCTCTGACATCAGAAAAGAGAAGGGCAAAGAATTTATTAATTGAGCATCAACTAATACTAGGTGTTAAACTGGGTCATTTATTTCACAAGCATTTACTATCATCAGCAGTTTTTCTGAGTGTTTATTTTAATTCCACATATGAATTGAGGCTCTTAAGGGTTAATTAATTTGCCCGAATGTCATATATAGCAAGTGAATTTGCAATTCAGGCCTTCTGACTTAAGTGTCCACATTCAGGCGACTGCACACACACCCCTACCTCACTTCCAACAAAGAGGAACTAGAACATGTGGCCTCAACATAAAACCGTTTTTCCTGACTGTGCTAGCAGAAGGCAGTCCATTGGAGTTAAGGGGGATTTGCCCAGATGGGTATCTGTACTTCCATGGCTCTGAAGCAGACACTCATATGACATTCTGGAAGGATGTCAATCAATATAGTCCATGGATTTAAGGTACCAAGTGAAGAAGAATTATTTTACCTATCCTCACAACGAAGATATAAGGTCAGTTGACCCTATTTGTAAATTCAGGCAAATGTGTTATCAGTTTTAAAATGCTTTTCATAAATAGAATTACAGAAAAAAAAAGAAGAAGAAGAAAGAAATGTAAATCATTTAAATAACCAGATGCAGGTATTTATTCAAAATGGCACGTTCTCTTTGGATCTCAAGTAAGATAATTTTTTTAAATATTTTTTTGTCTGTAAATATTATATCTTGTAGCTCATGGACAGTTTATAATAAGATTGTCCATAGGAGGACACTTAAGTTTATTTTCCCACTAATGTTATTTGTGTACAGGGTTTTGGAGCCTCCCCCATCTATCCAGAGTATCTCTATCAATAAATACCTCTTACGGGATAGGAAAACTTACAAGGTACAAATCTTATCTGCCATTGCGTTTTCTTTAAGGAAAATATGTTAGATGCACAAAGACCAGGTTTTTTGGAGCACAGTAAAAACAAAGGCTGCTTTACCTGTGGCACAGACAGGTAGACAGATAGATGGACAGAAGAAAGGAAGGAAGGAAGGAAGGAAGGAAGGAAGGAAGGAAGGAAGGAAGGAAGGAAGGAAGGAAAGAAAAAAAGAAAGAAAGAAAGAAAGAAAGAAAGAAAGAAAGAAAGAAAGAAAGAAAGAAAGAGAAAGAAAGAAAGAAAGAAAGAAAGAAAGAAAGAAAGAAAGAAAGAAAGAAAGAAAGAAAAGGAGAGGGAAAGATAGAAGAAAGGAAGGAGAGAGGGAGCAAAGAAGGAAGGAAGAAAAGTAATGCTATGCTCTGGAAGAAAACATTCTTTTAAATAACTAGCATTTGTAGATTAGTGAGGATATGCTTAAGGGGCACTGTGTTGTATGTAGCATACAGAGTAGTGACCAGGAGTCTGAAGAGATGAGTTCAGTCCTATTCTTTGCCACAGACTTTACAGCCTTAAACGAGTTTTTTAACCTTATGCACTTCCTTTCCCAACTTGAAAATCTTAATCTAGAGGAAAGCATGCTGACATGGTCTAAGCATGACAGAATGTCGACATTTGAGAAGACCTGAAATAGTTAAAGGCATGGCGAGACTTGGGAAAGGCTTGTTGGGGCCACATGTTTTCTCAGAGTGTGACCTGCAGGCACACACCTGGGCTCGGTCAGGTTACACCTCACTCCTTCCCACCCCCAGGTCAGGCCCTGGTTGATGATAGACCCAGGCCCCTCCTTAATTAAGTATACCAATCACCTAAAGCAACAAGAGGGTATTAGGGAATATTGGATGTCACTCAGTCTCTCTTTAGACTTCCTTTCCCTTTAATTATTTCAAAAGAAAAACACTAACTTTAAAAAAAAAAAAAGTCAGAAATAACATAAGCAGAACCCCTTAAAGGAATAGATATCTGTAAAGATTAAGAAATGACTGCCTGGAGCTGCCCAGTATTTGCCACTAAATTTAATGCTAGGTTGAATTTCGGCAGCTTTCTCGTCTCTCTTTCCACTTATTTGCCCCTTCTGATGCCTCATTCAGAGAATATCAATGATTAGTCACCATGTGTTTTCCTAAAATAAAAGTATGAAAATTCTTATTTGATTTTTCCTTACAATCTTTTTATTGTTGTTGTTGTCCCTTAAATTTAAGGAGCTAGAACATACTTAAAAACATTACTGCTGTTTTCCTACCCAAGGAGTGCTTTTCTTCAGAAAGTTCCCACAATCACCAATGGTTGTGGGAATTAACCACATTAAAGAGAAAGAAGGGGGGTTTTCAGTTGTCCAATGGGAAATGTAGGCAGGTGCGACAAACTCTCTCTCCAGTTAAAAATTTGATAAGACAATTAACAATCTATCTCATGCAAAACATGTCATGAGGATTTCAATAGAACAGAGGCTTTGCCTTTCCCTATTTTGGAAAATAAAACTCAGAAGATAAACTAATGGAATTTTTTTTTAAGTTGGTCACTATGAATCTACTCAAATTTCCTTTGTCCTCTCTTGTTTCATTTCATAGATGAATATTCCATCGAAACATTACAGAATGGTGTTTACAATATCAGGTCTACAATATCACTTAACACATTTCCTTATCTGAATTTCTTATCAACCCCTTGATATCTCTACTGTTATTAATATCCCCATGAGGAAACAAATGCTCAGAGAAGTTATGACTTGCACAAGCCCACACGGTGAAACCCACTCTTATCTCAAAAAGTCCATTGTCTTGCTAATATAGAATCCACAAAAGTGAAGTCTGACTTCAGTAACTTCTAGAGCATTCTACTTAGTGCTTTGCCCTTTCCAATAGCCTGCTTCTAGGCATCCAGTGACTTTATATTTCTCTAGTCACTGCCAGCTCAGCCCTATTGGCTGATATAGTTACCTCTAAATTTTTACCACAATGCATCATTTGTGACAGTTCATTTCCCATTCTCTATTCTTCCTCTCTTTTCAATATGATAATTACCTAATCTAAATAGCTGCACAAATATCGCTACATGATAATAGCATATTTACCTGACATGTTTTACATTTTTGCAGTTTAGTAGAGTTCTGCTAGATAAAAACGCTAACCTAACAAATTTACTGATTATGAGAATTCAAAACACAGTGGTTGGATAATCTAGAAAAAGTAAACCAATTCCTTGAAAAACATATTCTGCCAAAATTCACTCAAGAAGAAATAAATTATCTGAATAGACTTATACTTATTTAAAAAATGAATCAATAATTAATAACCTTCCCAAACAGAAAACACAATGTCCAGATGGGCTCACTGGTGAATTCTACCCAACATTTAAGGAAGATATTACAAAAATTATTTTACAATATTTTCAGAGGACAGAAGAAATAATACTTCTTAACTCATCTATGAGACCAGTATTGTACTAATACTAAAACCAGAAGAAAACATTACAAGAAAAGAAAACTAATGACCAATATCTCCCATGGACATAGGTGCAAAAATCCTCAACAATACATTAACAAATTGAAATTTTAAAAAGTATAAAAAGAGTTATACACCACAACCAAGTAAGGTTTATCCCAGATATGTAAAACTAGTTCAAAATTAGAAAATCAATTTTGTAATCCATTCACATCGACAGATTAAAAAGAAAATCACATGATTATATTGACAGATGTAGAAGGAGCATTTGACAAAAGGCAGCACTCTTTCATGACAAAAAGTTTAAGTAAAATAGAAATAGAAAGGAACATTCTCAGCTTGATAAAGATTATCTACAAAAGAAATCTACAGCTAACATCTTAATGGTCAGAAACTCAAAGCTTTCCTGCTAAGATTAGATATAAGATAAAGATATACACTCTCACCACTCCTTTTTGACATCATACGAGAAGTCTTTGCTAATGCAATAAGGTAAGAAAAGGAAATAAAAGTATACAGATGGGGAAGGGAGACATAAAACTAGCTTTGTTCACAGATGACATTATTGCCTATCTAGAAAATCCAAAAGAATAAACAACAACAACAATAACAAAAACCCTCATGGAACTAATAAGCAATTATAGTGACTTTGCATGATATAAAAGCCAACTGCTTTCCTATATACAGACAATGAACAACCAGTATTGGAACATTAAAAAAAAAAATCAATGACATTAGTACCCCCAAAAAAGAAATTCTTAGGTGTAAATCTAAAAAAAATGTATATGAAGAAAACTACAGAACTTTGGTGAATGAAATAAAAAAAAAACTAAATAAGTGAGGACATAGTCTGTATTTATAGATAAGAAGACTAAATATTGTCAAGATTGTAATTCCTTCCAAATGGATCTATAGATTCAATGTAATTCCAATTAAAATCCCAGCAAGTCATTCATGGATATTGACAAACTTATTTCAAAGTTTATATGGAGGGGTAAAGACTCAAAATGACCAAACAATATTGGAGAAGAAGAACAAAATTGGAGAACTCATATTATCCGACACACTATAAGGCTTACTTACTAGAAAGACTTACTATAAAGCTATAATCAAGAAAGTACTCAAGACATAGGTAACAGTAACATATTATCTGATTAACAAATGGTCAAATGACCTGAAGAGGCATTTTTCCAGGAAGACAGAATGGCCAACAGACGCATGAAAAGATGTTTAACATCACTAGTCATCAGGGAAATACAAATCAAAACCACAATGAGATATCACATACACCTGTCAGAATGACTCGTAACAAAAAAGGCAAGCAATAGCAGGTGTTGGTGAGGATGTGGAGAAAAGGGAACACTCATGCTCTGTTGGTGGGGATGTAAATGGTGCAACCACTGTGGAACACAGTATGGAGCTTCCTCAAAAAATTAAAAATGGAAATATCATATGATTCAATAATTCCACTACTGGGTATTTACCCAAAGAAAACAAAAACACTAACTCAAAAAGATATATCCAATCTTATGTTTATTGCAGTATTGCTTACAATAGCCAAGATATGGAAGCAACCTAAGTGTCCATTCATAGATGAGTGCATAAAGAAGATGTAGTGTATATGTATACAATGGAATATTAGTCATAAAACAGGTATGAAATCTTGCCATTTGTGACAACATGAATGGACCCACAGGGTATCATGCTAAGTGAAATAAGTCAGAGAAAGACAAATACCATATGATTTCACTTATCTGTGAAATCTAAATAAATACAGAGAACAAACTGGTAGTTGCTGGATGCATGGTAGGTGGGAGATGGATGAAATGGGTGAAGGTCTTCAGAGGTACAAACTTCCAGACATAAAATAAGTCACAGAGATGAGAAGTATAGCATGGGGAATACAGTCAATACCATTGTAATAATGTTGTATGGTGACGGCTAGTAACTACACTCACTGTGGTAAGCACTGTGTAATGCATAGAACTGTTAAATCACTATGTCGTACACCTGAAACCAATACAACTTTGTATATCAACTATATTTCAATACCAATTTTGTTTTAAATTGGTGATTTCTAGTCATAGACAAAAACAACAGTTTACAAGGTTGCTAAGTTGTGTATCTCCACAACAAGAATGAATTTGAAAAAAATATGAGTACAGGAAATGAGAACACGAAGTTCAGAAAATCAGAGCCTAATATCTTCTTGAAGATCTGGGTTTTCTCTGGGGTAAGTATTTTCACAGATAGGCAATGCCAGTGAGCAAACCACTCTACAAGAGAGATGTAGGGTTTTGGGGTTTTTTTTGTTTGGTGTTTTTTTGTTTTGTTTTGTTTTTTTGCCTCAACAATTCATAGTGTAGCTTCAAATTTAGTTCACAATCTTTAAAGTGAACTTGATTTTACATCTTTCCTAGTCCTTACAATAAAAGTTAGGTTAGACAGAACCTTCTGTCTATTAAACCCTAAACTTCACTGGCATAATTAAGACTCATTTGAAGTAGAATTAACTTTGACATGTGGCAGGAGAGGCCATAGCTAATTCCTATTTCTTATTACTTCCCAACCTCACATGTGTCAAGATGTGTACCTGGGATGGAGCAAGGGGGCCAAGTGTTCTCCACCCACTTTGTAAACATCTTTTCCCAGATTCAGGTTTTCCCTCCAGAGTGAGCCCCTGAGCCGCTGGCACACTCCATACTTCTCCCGGTAATTTAAGAACTATCCAACTTCAGCACTGGATGGCTCCTTAGAAGCCATGGAGCCCAACTTCCCTTCAAGTATAGAAGCTCTCTCTGTGTCTACTCTCTAGAAAGGGAATAGGAATATTAACATGAATTTACTTCCCTAATCAAAGCGTAGAACTCCCCTTAATCAGCTACTTTTAGTCCATGTCTTGGAAGATATTGGGAATTATCTAAACTTATGGTAAAAAATCAACTTCACTTCTAAGAATAGCAGTAAGATAACTGGGAGATGACTTTCCAAAGAAAGAGGGAAGGAAATTTAAATTAATATATAATTTATACTATAATATATGCTATACATTTATATTATATTATATTATATTATATTATATTATATTATATTATATTATTATATATAGGCTAAGGGGAAGCTGAATGAAGTTTCCTGTGATCAATTTTTTAAAAAATCAACAAATGATTTGTTCTTTTATCTAAAACACAAACAAATAAATGTGAACTTCTAGTTAATAGAACTTTTCAAGGTATTGAATATTATAACTATTCAAGTTATAATACAAACAGTATTATATGTCTACTGTAGATAATTTGGAACACAGAGAAAACAGTGGAAAAGAAATAAAACACACCCATTATCTTTTTATCCGCTCAGAAGTTCATGTCGGTAATATTTTGAATTTTTCTTCCCTCTTCCTCATGTGTGTTTGTGCATATGTATTGATTTTATAGAATTAGGGGCATAGGACATAGGGACATGTTGTGTCACATACATTACCTGATTTTTTCACTGAAAGTAATTTCATACATAATTCTTAATATCATTTCATATCATCAGGGAGGGATATTACTGGCTAGATGCTGTACAACAATAAAAATGCAGGTCGCCTAATTCCTGTTACATAGAGAGCAGCAACATTTTCCATCAACTGGGGAATGCTGAACTCATTAAACACAGTCAATGCAAACTTGGGTTGGAGGTGGAGTTAATATCCTCCCTTGCATTATATACCAAAATAAATCACTGGCAATTAAGGTTAAACGTAAAAAGTGAAATGCAAAAATTTTCTAAACATGCAGCAAAGCATAGAACAAAAGACTTAAGTTACAACTTAAGGAATTTCTATTTAGCAAACTATAAAATCTTAATCAAATGAGGAAAAAAATATTTGCAACATTTAGAATAGCCAGCATATGTAAATATTTAATATATAAATATAAGTAACACATAAAAATAATTACAAGTTAGAGAAGGATGAACACTCAAAAGAAAAATTCAAAAATCACACGGAGGCAAATTTGAGAAAGGAAGATACAAAATATTCAACTTCATCAGCAATCAAAGATATACCTCTCACATGCCATTTTCTATTGTTTGTTGATTTTCTTTCCATCAAATCAAGTGATCAACATATATATTAATAATATTGTTTATATTGTATATTTTTCTCCCAATGCATTATAAACAGTGGTGGCATATTCTTGCTTATGGTTGTATATGCCCAGTAACAGGTGCATGTTAGGTATATATAGCAGATGACTCCTGCTGTATAACAAATCTCACACTTTCAATGGTATACAGCAGGAAGCACTTCCTTTTTGTTCATGGCTTTCAGAGTTGGCTAGGATGGTTTGGCTTCATGTTACAAGTTTGCTGGGGTAACCTTACCCTACTTGCAACCCATCCTCTTCCTTGGACCAACATGCCAGGTGGGCCATCTGCATCGACCGAGGATATGGTATAACTACAAGAAAGCATAACCAGCCCTAAAATGTCATTTCAAATCTTTCTTTCCTCGTATCTTCTAACTTCACATTGACCAAAGGAAGTCACACTATAAAGTCCAAAGCCAAAGGGAGGGAAGAATACTCTACCTTTTGTGGAAGTGTATTGCAAAGGTATATAGCAGACTAGGGGTATAGGTAGGATCAAGAATTGGGGCCAATAATCCTCCCCAGAATTGTATGTATGTGTATATATATATGTTATATATATAAAATACGTTTATATGTGTAACATGATATGTATTTATATACAACATAAACCAAAATGGTGATATCACTTTCATCTAGCAATTATCAATAAATTTAATTACAATAGATGTTTATAAGAATATGGAAAAGTGAGATTTATATCTTTGGCTGTGAAATTTAACATTATAGATATAACCTGAGACACATTCAAAAACTTATTTCCATGGTTGTTCATTACAATATTATTTATATTAGAGAAAAACTGAAATCAATCTACTCTTACCCTGAGATAGCTGTTTTTTTTTTTCTTCCTGTATTTAATTTTACCTACAAAGCCAATATTTCTCATCACTGCAAGTGATGGCTTGCGACTTTGGCCAAATAAAGAGAAATGCACTTTTCCCTACTAAATTTTCTATAACTATTTGAGTTCATTAACTAAAATATCACTTACTGAGTATCTACCAAGTTTTAGGAATGAATTAGTCATATTCCTTCTGCCCATGAATTGCTCAGATAAACAGCAGAGGGCTTTGGAGAGAGTGTGAATGGATTTTAAAAAGTGCAATGGTAGATAAATGTTCGTGCTGCATCTTAAAAGGTCCAGATGGAAAGACAACTACCTCAGTTGAAGAATCAGTGCAGATCCATAAGGAGGCAAAGCAAAAATTTAGGCTTTGGGTCTAAGTGTGACAAGAATGGGCAACCTTGGGGCACCTGGGTGGCTCAGCCGTTAAGGGTCTGACTTCGGCTCAGGTCACGATCCCAGGGTCCTGGGATCGAGCCTTGCATCAGGCTCCCTGCTCGGGGGGAAGCCTGCTTCTCCCTCTCACGCGCCCCCTGCTTGTGTTCCCTCTCTCGCTGTCTCTATCAAATAAATAAATAAAATCTTAAAAAAAAAAGAGAAAAAGAAAAAGAATGGGCAACCTTACCAAGAGTTCATCATTATCAGTACCTCTGAAAATGCCCAAATTACTTTCGTGTGTGTGCCCATGGATTTTGATTGATGTCTCTACCCTACTTCTGGAGAGAGAAGTGGGTGCCTTCTTCTAGGTCCAAAGCCTCTAGAAAAAAATGGGAAATTGGCTTTGATAAACAACTCGAAAGGGAGCAGTGATAGATTTCAGGCTCCCTGATAAGCTCTGTAAAGCCTATTTTTTGTGGCGCTTATTCTGACTTCTGATTTTAGGCCGAGGTTTTAGTTTCTATTCTGCAATCCCGAATAAAGTTCTACAGGAGGGAGAGAGAAGGGCTGGGAGGGTTTATTCACTTACCAGGGGTGGTTGGAAAAGACACTAATTGTAATTTAATAGTCATCCTTTATTGCATTATATCTAAAATGGAAACTCAAGGAAAACATTGCCTCCCAAAGGCCACTGTTAACAAGCAAAAGGCTGTCAAGTAGGTGGCATGGCAAAGGGCCCTGGGAGACTTGTAGGCCTTCTATTTATTTTGCTCATCCACATATTAATTTGTTGAAGAAATAGTGCCGCAAAGATTGGACAACTTGACTCCTTTGTTTCTTTTAAATGGTTTAGGAACATAAACAAATTGCTAGCACCAGAGAAATGACAGGGAGAGGGGTAAGCCATCTTCAAATCAAAGTCCACCCATGCCCTCGCTTAATTGGTTAGAAACACTGCATTCAAGACATCGAAGTCGGCCCTTCAATCTATCACGCAAGACTCAAGACCAGGTCAGAATTGAGTGCACCAGGAATTGTCCTTCTGCCCTAAACATATAAACAAATGGAGACTCCCTGAAACGAAACCAGCCACCACTTCTTTTGATCACTTTTGAGTAAAAAGGAGCTCTGAGGAGGGGGGCTGGGACCCCTGATTTGAACAGCATCAGCAAAAAGCAACTCATCTTTATCTGGAATTAACTACAAATTCAATTAGAATAAAAACCTTCGCCCACCTCGTGGAAAGGATTTTACACAAAGAAAACCAGATGTTTCAACAACATTGAGAGTGCTTTGCCTAGCGGCCCAAGGAATTTTCCATCTTGTAAGCCCAATCGCTGGTGAAAGTTACACAGATCCAGCATCCTTAACTCACAAAACGGCTTCCATTTCCCGGGCTCCTTTAATTAGATTTACTTCTTTAACCAAAGTAAGATTGGGTTGAAAGAATGGGTGGGGAGGAGGGGAGGAACTCGATGAACTTGGTGGGCAGGTTTAGAGAAGGTGGAAGGGTAAGGGGCGGAGGTCTCTTTGGGGGTTCTTTTACAGATGAATCCTTTCTTATTGATTGTGAGCTTTTTCAGTTGGAAAAAGAATAGTAATAACATTAATCACTAGAGGTTGTGCTAAGATCATACCTTAGTTCTATTTTCAGCTTTGAACAGATTATAGGACAATGAAGCATAAATGGAAAATGGAAGAGATTTAGAACAGACACAGATGTTATGCAGCATTATTATTTTTTTTTTTCCGCATGAGGGTAATAAATGTGGGGGACAGTCTGTGAGGAAAGGTTGTAAAAGAAAGAGACACCGGGATCACTCCTACCACATGGAGGAAATAGAGCATTAGCACCAAGGGAGCTCCCGAAGGCTTCAGTGACCTCGGCTTGGTTTATGGAGGTGTCTTAAATTTATATTTTTTAAGCCTGTCTTAATTTGTGTTGAACCAGAGTAGAGACAGAGCCTGGGAGTCAACGGTAAGCTTTTGCCAAAGAGAAACAGTGAATTATAAAGCTCTTTCATAGCTCTGTCACTAAATTAGACAAAACAAGCCCATGTGGGGCTCAGTTTCCATTTCTTTCCATAGTATGGTGTTCAAATGTATCCTATCTTCGTTCAGACTTTTCGCATTATGATTCCAAGAGTTTCCTAACAGCTATTTCCAGTCCTTTTAGCCCTATTGTGTGGTAATTCATCCCCCAAATACAGTAAGAATGAGTTTCCTAAAATACAGATCTGGTGAGGAGGGCCTCACATTTAAAATGGTTAAAGCTGGGGCACCTGGGTGGCTCAGTCAGTTCAGCACCAGCCTTCGACTCAGGTCATGATCCCGGGGTCCTGGGATGGAGCCCCACATTCAGCTCCCTGCTCAGCGGAGAGTCTGCTTCTCCCTCTGCAGCTCCCCCTGCTTGTGCTCTCTCTCTTGCTCTCTCTCTCACAAATAAATAAATAAAACCTTAAAAAATAATGGTTAAGGTTAAGGTTCCCCACCTTCTTAAGGAAAACCATGCTAGCCTCCTCCACTTTTCTGGATCATTTCCTGTTTCGTGTTGCCATTCTCAAGCCACCTCCTTGAATGCGTTATACCCTTCCTGACTCACCATTGCCATTTCATCTGTATTCAACCTTACTGACTTCGTGCCTTCTGTGTACCCGGGTACTTGGATAGGCCCTGGGAACAGAGGGATACACAAAAGAAGCAAAATCTCTGACGTCATCGGCTGATCTTCTAGAGGGGGAAGAGGGACTTAAGCACATGAGCCAGCAAGTACCTATGTACGTTATGAAGAATTTCATGAAGAAAACCAAAGATGCAAAAGAACGGAAGAGGGTACTCGGTCCCAGTGTCAGGGAAGGTCTGTCCACAAAGCTAATGACTTGACCTGAGGAGAAATAAGACCTGGATTAGGAGGGTTGTAGTAGACATGGCGATAAACCATTTGGTCAGGTGTGAGCTCTACATTGTAGGTGAAGCCCGTAGGATATCACCATCATTATACATAATATTTCTGGTTTCCAGAATGCTAGGTTTACTTCTATGTATTGGTTACATCAAATTTGGTGAGAACAGTTCCTTCACTCCACACCATGAGAGTTTGTTACATGCTTGGCCGCTGCAAGTACCTGAGTATGCCATTTTCTCTAGGCGCCCTGAAGACCCCACAACGAAGTGCTTCTTCCTCTGTTCCCAAGCGCCCTTTAAGCCCCTTGTGTCATGTACCATTTTTCCATTATTCTTCTTCTCCTGTATGGCTCTCCAGATTATATTTGACTCATCTTCCTATCCCTAGGGTTCAGCACAGGTCCTTACATTTAGTGGGTGTTAGGTCATTGTTGAATGAGTGATGAAATGAATTCATGAATGAACACATGAGGAAATAAACAAATAAATGAAATTTTAGTAATGTAGTCTAAGGGCAGGAACCCCAAAACAGAAAAATTCCGCACAAAATGTGGAGTATTCATCCCTTTGTTAATTAAATATTTCCAAAGTATCCTAAATGAACATTGCTGTATGTTCTTGGTAGATCACTAATGTTTTCTCAACTGTAAAATGGTGACAATAAATGAAATGTAGAAAGGATCACCATGACACATACAACAAACTCTTCTGTCTTTCCGCAATCTACAGATACAGTGTTAGGGGGGTTCTGGAAGGGGAAAAGGACCAAGTCCCCTGGCCTAACTCTCCAACAGAAAGGAGCCAATGCAGAGGGAGAAATGCAAAGCAGGGAGGCTGTGTGCTGCTGGAAGCATATCCTGTTGGGCCACGTGCAACAAGCAAGAGAAAGGAGGGGGAGGGGCCAACATGGAAACTTCGGTTTGGTGTGTTTAAGGAAAGGAGAGGGAGACAAGCCCTGGAGTTGCAGCATGTTGAAGAAATCAGAGGTAAAATTAGTGCAGACTCTAGACTTGGAAACTCTTGAATACCTGAGACAGATACAATGAAAGATTAGGAATTTCTCTTTAGTGGTGCTGGTTTAAATGTCACATACTCTGGCATGAAGTTATAGGAGCCATGTTTTGAAAGTTTCACATAAAATGCTACCATAGAGATACAAAGTCAGGAATACATTCAATTTAGCTTACAGCAGGTGTACTGTTTGTGTCCAACAAACCAACCAACACTAGCTCTTTTTCTTGTTGTACTTGAAGAGTTAGGAAACACTTCTAGAATTGTTATTCTGTTGCCATTTTATCCTGACTACAGCTAGTGAAATAAATAGGCAGGTATCATTACTCCTATTTACCTGACAGGGAAGTAGGCTCAGAGTGACTGAGCATAACTGTCCGGGGATGTGGAAGGTTCAAGTGTCATAGTCATTTTTTTTTTTTTTTTTTTTACCTTTACATGCAGGACTTTTTAAATTATTTTTTTTATTTTAAGATAATTTTGGATTTACATGCAATTATAAGAAATAATACAGAGTGACACTTTACCCAGTTTCCCTCCAATGGTAGCATCTTGGAAAATAATAGTACAATGTAATAAGCAGGATATTTATTTTTATTTATTTATTTTGGAGGGGGGAGGGACTGAGGGAGAGGGAGAGAGAGAGAATCTTAAGCAGACTCCATGCCCAGTGTGGAGCAGGACACAGGCTCAATCTCACAACCCTGAGATCATGACCTGAGCTGAAATCAAGTCAGACACTTAACTGACTGAGCCGCCCAGGTGCCCCAACAAACGAGGTACTGATATTGATATAGTCAAGATACAGAACATTTCTACCATCATAAAGATCCTCCATATTGCCCTTTTGTAGCTACACCTCCTTCCCTCCACCCTTCCCTCCTCCTTAACACCTGCTCTGTTCTCCATTTCTGTAATTTTGCCATTTCAGTAATGTTACATAAATGGAATTAAATGGTAGGCAACATTTTGAGATTGACTTTTGCCACTCACTATAATTTTCTGGAGGTTCATACAGGCTGATGTCACATGTATTAACAATTAGTTCCTTTTTATCGTTATGCATGTACTATAGACTCTTTAACCATTTGCCTGCTGAAGGATACCGGAACTGTATCCTATTGCTGACTTCTGCACATAAAGGTCTGATAAGCATTCATGCACAAGTTTTTGCGTGAACATATATTTTTATTTATCTTATATAAATGCCCAGGAGTACAACTGCCAGATCATATGGTAGTTGAATATTTAGTTTTTTAAGAAAATGTCAAACTGTTTTACAGAATTGTTGTACATTTTACTTTCTATGAGCTGTATATGATCAGTCCAATTCCTCTGCATGCTTGTCAGCATTTGGTATTTTCACCATTGTTTATTTTAGCCATTCGGATGTGTATAATGTGGTTATATCTCACTGAGGTTTTAAATTATTTCTCTCTAATAACTAATGATGGAAAACATCATTTCTTGTGCTAATTTTTTAACTGTTGAGTTTTGATCATTCTTTATATATTCTAGATACCAATCATTTGTGGGATATGTGCTTTGCAAAATTTTTTCCTAGTGTGTAGCTCGTCTGTTAATCTTTTTAATAGGTTGTTGCTGAGCAAATATTTTTCTCCTCACTATTTTATTGTGTCCCACAATTTGTGGAGGTTTGTTTTATGGTCAGAATATGGTCTATCTTAGTACATGCTCTGTGAGCACTTGAAAAGAGCACACATTATGCTGCTGTTACATGAAGGGTTCTATTCATGTCAACTGGATCCTTTTGGTTACTAGTGTTTTTCTATATCCTGAGTGATTTTCTGTCCAGGTGTTCTATTAATTGTCAAGAAAGGGATGCAACTCTACAATTGTAATTGTGAATTTATCCATTTGTCTTCCAAGTTTTATCAGTTGATACTTCATATATTTTTTTTAACTGTCATTTGGTAAATACTCATTTAGGATTCCAAGCCTACCTTGGGTATTGGCCCTTGTATCACTATGTAATGTTTACACAATATATCTTTTTTCTCCCTTTTACTTCAACCTATCTATATCTCTATATTTAAAGGGAGCCTCTTGTAGACAGCATATAGTTGGGTTTTTTAATTTTAATCCATCTTACCAATCTCTGTTTTTAATTGGTATATTTAGACCTTTTACATTTAATGTAACCAGAGATCTTTTAGAGCTAAAGTTTGACATCAATTTATTTTTTGTTTTCTGTTTTTTCTCTTTTTCCTCTGTTTTATTTGTTCTGCTTTCCTGTAAATTATTGACATTTTTGAAATTCCATTTTTATTTATTATGCATTTTTGAGTGTATCTCTTTGCATAACTTTTTCAGTGGTTGCCCTAGGTATTACATTTTATATACATAAATTATCACAATCTACCCTTATAATCTTTTTACTCATGTGAGTGAAGTGTAGAAGACTGACTTCAAAGTTGCCATTTATTAAAACAGTTGTCTGAAATAATTCTTCTGTATATATTTAGAACCACATGAGGCAGTTATAGTTTTTGCTCCCACTCTCAAACATAATTTAGAAAAATCAAGTGGAGAAGAAAAAAATAATTGTTTTTACCCATATTTTGCTTACTGTATTTTTTATCCTTTGTGATGATCCTAAACTTCTTCTTTTATCAAATCCTTTCTGTTTAGAGAATTTCCTCAGCTATTCTTTTAGGGTAGGTCTACTGGCAACATATTGTCTTAGTTTTCTTCTAAATGAGACTACCTTGATTTTCCTTCATTCCTAAAAGATATTTCACTGAATATTGGATTTGAGGTTGACAGTTTTTTCCTTGAAAAATGTTGTGCCACTTTCTCATGATCTCTCTGTTTTCTGATTTGAAATTCAGTCATTTGAATTATTTTTGTTCTTATAAGTAATGTTATCTTCCTCCTCCCACTATCTTTCGAGGTTCCTTTAGTTTTTGCTTTTGTTCTGTCTTCAGTTCTCAGAAGTTTGACTATGCTGTGTCTTGGTAAAGATTTCTTTGAGTTTATCCTGTTTAGAATTTACTCAGCTTCTTAAATCTGTAAGTTTATGTATTTCGGGAGATTTCAGCCGTTATTTCTTAGAGGACATATTTAGGCCTAACCTCTTCTTTCCTTCTAGGATTCTGGTAATGCAAATGTTAGAGCTTTTGCAATTGTCCCACAGGTCCTTGAGGTTCTGTTCATTTTTCTTTTCAATCTATTTTCTCTTGGCTGTTCATTTTAGGCAGTTTTTATGATGTGATCTTGCAATTCACTGATATTTCCCACTGTCTTCTCCATTCAGTGGTTGAGCCCATACATTGAGTTTTTTTATTTGTTTGTTTTTGTATATTTTTCAGCTCAAAATTTTTCCATTTGGTTCATTTTTATATCTTTTAATTTTTGCTATGACTTCCTATTTCTTTGTTGAAGCTGAATATTTTTTTCATTAGTTTCAAGAATGTTTGTAATTGCTCACTGGAGCATTTTTATAATAGCTACTTTAAAATCTTTGTCAGATAATTCTAACATCTGTGTCATTTTGATGTTAGCATATATTTATTGTCTTTTTTTCATTCAATTTGAGTTCTTCCTTGTTCTTGGTGTGATGAGTGATTTTTGATTGAATCCTGAACATTTGGGTAGCATGTTATGAGACTCTGGATCTTATTTAAACCTTCTCTTTTAACTGGCTTCCTCTGACACCATTCTCGTAGAAGAAGGGTGATGTGCTCCCTCATTACTGCCAGATGGGGGTAGAAATTCAGCTTCCCCACTGGGCTTCTGTTGACATCTGGGAGGGAGAGTGTTCCTCATTACTGTTGGGTGGGGGTGACTGTTCCAGCTCCCCACTAGACCTCCAATGGTATTTCCCTGTACTGGATGGGTAGGAGTGCCTTGTTACTGCTCTGCATATGACCCCCATTCACATCACAGGGGTGGGGCTCTTTACTGTGGCAGGGATGAAAGTCCTAGCTCCCTATTTAGCCTTGTCTGACATTACCCAGTTATTTTTTGTGGTGTTTGCTAGAGTAGAGTGGTTATTGTCCAAATGTTTTATGTCTTGCTAGGTTGCCCTTTTCCTTGTCCTTTGGCTAGAGAAAACAGGCTTTCGTTGGGTCTCCTCTTGTCAGTGCCTATTACTATTTTTGAGTTGTTGGCTTTTTTAACTCCAGGCCTAATATATATGAGGAAAAACAAAAACTCTGAAAACTCACCATCATGTCATTCCTTGGGTCCTGAGATCCTTGGCCAGTCTGCCTTCCTCTCTTCACCTTTTTGAACCTTCTTATGTTTGTTTTATACACAATTTCCAGAGTTTTCTCTGTACACAGCAGGGGGAAAAAAAAGTAGGTGTACTCCACATTTCACAGGATTTTGTAAAATAACGCAGGGTAAAAGGAACAGAAGTGATGATCATAATACTATTTAATGAGAAGACAATCTGATTATTGTATTGCTACCATGTATCTTTAGGAGAAAATTTTTTTTCATACTGATACAGAAGCTTAATCTTAATCAACATTTTCATTTTTAAAGACTAATATATTAGTTATGGCAAATCTAAAAATTTACGAAAATCCTAGAGAAGTAATTCTGAGTCCTTCTATTCTTGCACTAAAGTAATTATTGCCCCTGACACCTCATGAAGCTATAGAGGGAATCTGGAAGATGGTGGATCAGCAGTTTTTAACCTTTAATTTCCCTCTTCATATGACTGCATCACAGCACTTAGTTCAGAAGCTGTTAAGACGAATTTACATCTCCCTGGACCTATAAACTTCAAAAAGGACTCTTATTCTAAGCACCAAATTAATACCATAAGTGAAGGGATCTAAGAATGCCTCCAAGAATACATCTGATGATCGTCCCAGACACAAAATTCAATCTATTTTGTTGTTGCTGGTGCTTGTTTTTTTCACAGACTTAATGCTTCTTCCCAATGCAGAATGGCAAAAGGATCTAATGCAAATTTAATACAGAACATTTTAACATGTGGCAGGACAACGGGGTGATGGTGAAAAGGTCAGTTAACCAATGGGTTGGTTTGTCATGATGGCATGAACAAATTCTTTTAAATGATTCTCACACTACATTTTCCAGATGTTTTGGCCATGGGCCAAGATAATTAATATTGCTAATCCACTGGCTGGAATTAAGTTGGCAAGCTAATTCACAGAATTAGAAATAAGAACTCTGGGTTGGGTTGTTGGTAAGCTATGGGCATTATGTTGAAATAAAACGTGATTGTCTCATCGCGGACCCAGACCAAAAATTTGCTGAGGTACTTGAGATGATTACTCATTTTTCATCCTCAGAAAGTAAATCTAAGAAGAAAAGATGCCATGTCTTTGTTTAATTTTTATTCCCAGGAGACATCTCTTTATATTCATGACAAATTTTATGTTTGACGCTTCTGTCCCTTAGAGATTTTCAGTGGAAAAGTTTAAAAGATAGACATTTATTTTGAGTGGAGAAAAAATATATATGTCTATATAATACACATATATATATGTTTCTCAAAAAATCAAAAATAGATTCGCAGACTTTGCTGAGGCATTAAAAAGATTCAAATCTTCAACTACCAACCAATTACCCAATGTATTGATGTGTGTTGTTTTTGCTTCTAAATATAATAATGCTGCTGGAAACGGTCATGGTACGCATTTACTTTAGGTGACTCCACCCTTAAAATGCATAGATGACACTGCATATGCTTTCTGAGTTTGTTTTAAAGTAGAAAATGTGCATCCCACGCCCACCTACGTGGTACACAGAGAAAGTCTAGCCATCAGGATAAAGCAACTAAATTGGGATTAAAAAAAAAACAAACTTGCCTTTTGGACACAGTTTGGCACACCACTACCCTGGATTTTATACAGTCTCATCTCCCCTTTCACAGACCCACTCACAAGAGGGTATTACAATTTTTGCTGACATCAGTGACCTGGCATCGCTGATTTATTCCCTGCTTCGGTTTACAGAGGAATAAACCGGTAATTAATTATATATCAGAACATGAGAATCGACCTGGCAATAATGTACAGGCTAAGAACGCTCTATTTACATATGTAGGTTATTTAAAATATGTCTTGTTAAATAAATATTTAAAATACCTCCTTATTTAGCTTATAAACTGTTTGGACTGAGGCTGCTATGTGATTCGTTGCAGAATGTTCGAAAGAGTGAAAGAGTTGCCATAGATTCTCATTTCTGCCTGACCTGCAGAATTTCCTGCCCGTGCACGCCGGGGCATACAGCAAGTCTCCAGAAAAACAACATAAACTCTCTCTCTCTTGCCCCTGAAATATGTAATATTGGTAGAAACATGATCCTCAAAAGAATCATCAAACTTACCGTGACGTTCAGAGCGGGTATGGAGAACAGAGATCTAGGCATAAATGAACCACAGTCCCCAGGAACCCCTCATTGACAGGAGGTAAGCAGACAGGAAGTAAGAGAGACAGATGATTTTACAACCAAATATTCTCCCGACCGTGGGGCATCTTCCCTGTGTAAATGTCCAGAATTATTTCTTAAGGAGAACACAAGAAAATACAGCACGGGAGTTGTCCACATCTCTCAAAACAGTAGAGAGTCACAATTTCAAAGCAACTGTAATAAGAAGCACACGTGTGACAAGGCCAACAGTGTGGGAGGACAGACCCTTTGCACCTTGCGGGAGGACCGTGCTCAAAGTCGGGCGCGGGGCCGGGCTCACCCTGCAATTTGGTTTTGGTGCTCTGACAGCTTTTTTCCTGAAGGATCTCTCTCTACACCTGAAACTGACGGATTCTCTCCGGAGCACGTTTGTTCCCTGCGGAAGGGAATCGCAAACATATCAACTCCGGTTCCACCAGGGGGCGCAGTTCACCAGCGCAAAACAGCCCTTCCCCAAAAGAAGCCGCTGAAGGCGCCTCTTCCTCCCCGTTTACACAGCTGACAACGACCCTGATTTTTATCGGTTCTACTAGATGTGGCACTCACATAACCTAATCCTGATTTCATATTGCCTAATCTCATGCTGGGGGGTTACGTGTGGCTCCGTCACGGACGCCAATGCGCGCAGCAGATTTTTCAGGGGGACTTGAAAATTACTCATTGTGATTTATAGAAATTCCTTGTTTTATTATGGGAAATAATTTCGTCCCTGCTTCCGCACCAGCTTTCGTGGACAAAACTGATAGATGTATCAAGCTACTTCTTCTATATGTGTTCTACTGCAAGCATGAAATTAGGAACCTGATCTTTAACGTGGCGTGTGTATGTGTGTTTGTGAGAGAAAGAGACAGACAGACTCCCACAGGTCTTGAAGCCAGGCATCTACCACAGCTTGCTGATACCACCACTCCTTTCTTCAGCCAGCCCTTTGGCCGGAGCCCTGTGGCTGGGAAGGAAAACAGCTGTCAGAGAAAGGCCGGTGTTGATGATAAGCCCTTTGTGTGCAAGCTCAGACTTCACCACCAGCCTGTCCAAACAAAACAGCTGTGGAACTTACTGGACCTGTGTACGGATAGGAAACCCCAGGCCTGCTGAGGAGAAAAGACAATCCGAAGGGTATTCGAGACCTGAATGTGCTTTGCAAGTGGCTTCAGAATCCGTGGAAGGAATTGCCCTAGGGGAACCAAGTTTTACTTTTCATAAGGGTCTGTTGCTTGGGTTCCTTATCCTAAGCCTTCCAAGCACTTCCATGTCTACTCTGCTTGGAGTCCCCCTGCCACTTAAGAGGTAAGCTCTGGGTCAACAGGGTTGGCATCACTCGGGAACTTACTAGAAATGCAGAACCTCAGGCCACATCCCAGACCCCCAGTGTCAGACTCTGTCTTTAACAGAACCCCTTGGTGTTTGGAGTGCATGTTGATAATTGCAACTCTACTCCCAGAGACTCTTGTCTTTAGATTGGTCTGCTTTTGTTAGAGGGCAGACAGGACTCATAGATGGGACCTTCTAGGTAGGCTACAGAGGTGTCAAAATTTTTACATGGCCCCATGTTATGTGCAGCCAACCCTTGAGGGAACAGCATGAAAAGAGAGAGTTCGGTCTTTACGGTAAAAACCAACCAAACAACAACCCTCAACCCCCAATCTTATCTCCAGCACTTAGAGCTCTTACTTTCCTCATCATCCTTCATAGGCATGAACTCCAGTGTGAAGGGTAAACGAACACCCGACAGTCGGAAGATTCGGCGGACATGTTTCTTTCCCTTCTGAATTGTTTCCAATCTGAATGTTATCCACTGATTTGGTTATTAATTTTTTCCCTCTTACAATTCTTTTTTTTTCCTGTTAGTTTTTTGCTTGTTTTATTACTTCTGAATAAAACACAGGGAAAGAAATAGTGACTCTCAAGTCAGCCTACATATTTACTCACTAGTTGCTTTGTTGAATGATTTTGGAGAAGAAGAAAATTGAAAGAACTAAAATACTCATTTGGGATTTTTGATGAAGTTCCGAGACCTGTCCTTAACACTTTCGTATCAAGGATATCAAGGGTAATCGAAGGAGGGGAATCACTCTAGAGAAAGGAATGGAAAATACCCATTAAAAATACCGAAAAATGAGGAAAGAACAAACACATCTGTTACTACTATCACAGCACTGTCACAGCTGGATGGATTTAGTAACAGGTATTTGTGTTGTTGTATTATGACATATTGTCTATATTTCTTTGAAGAATGGGACTTAAGGAGCAGTATTCTACATTGCTCGTTTTCTTTCTGGTTCTTTATATTATTCCTTGGCAAATTCCGTAATGTGATATACTGAATTTTGGCACAAATTCGTTAGAAGGTAAAACCCACCTGGCTATCAGCTGCTTGGTCACCAAATTGGATGTCATTTCTTCTGAAGAAAAAATCAGTTATGAAAGAATTACAATAAGAGGTTTATTTTCTGTCAGAGTAGAGATTTCACATGGCAAACGGAGAGGAAGAGTGGTCTGAGTCTGATGTCCCCGTTTGGCCTGATGAACCAGGATATCCAGATCCTTTCCACAAAGAAGAGCCCTACAGCCCCTCAGGAAGGCCCCCGATAAGGGTGGGAGGGATGGAGGGACACCACCGCCCTGAAGACTGTGAACATAAACACTTTGGGAGGTGGGGGGGGAGGGGGAGAGATTGACTTGCTGCAAGGGAACCCATCTCCGGAGAGTTTTTGACAGCTTCCCCCAAGATCTTCTGTCCTACCCTTCCAGATGGCCTTCCTCATACTGTTTTCTTCTTTAGGCTCTCCCTCAGCTCAGTCTTCAAAGGAAATAGCTACATTTCAAAGAATGAACTAAAGAGAAGTGTACAATTCTTATTCCAGACTCACTTCAAAGCAACCTATAGATTTCATAAAATAGAGACGACATGGTTGTTGACTCCCCTTCCCTAAACTAACCTCATTGTTTAATTCTGTAGGCCAGATAATTTCATCAATATTCTGTTTATACGCCAGGGCATCACCTTAATCTATTTGAATTTCTAGACATCCAGTGGGACCTTCAAAGAGAGTCAATGAGATGTCCCCCCACCCCAGTTTCTATTGCAAGCTTCTGTGAAAGCTAGTAGTGGGAATGCTGAATTATCATAAAAATGTCTGATTTAGTAGAATTTCATCTTGATGAGGAATGAAGATGATAGGCAGAGAGAGGGAGATGGTCCTCATCCCTCATCCTATTTTATACTCACGGCCAACAACAAAAAAAGGGTAACCACCACCACCCCACCCCCCAGGCCTGGTAGGAGAACAGGGTCTACCAGGCCTAGTCTGACCTGGCTTACATAGGCTGGAAATCTGAAAGGATGAGCACCTTTATTGCTGGGTGCTGGTGATGATTTAGATACAAGATCTCTGTGACATGGAAGCTTTTTGCTGTCAAGAACACAGATCTTTCAGTACCTCCTGGGTTTCTTAATTTTTACAACCATCATCAAGGAAGAAAAAGTTCCTTTCTTTCTTGTCAAGCATTATTATACGAGCTGAATAATTAGTATGAGTTATCATTGCTCTTGTTCTAAGCCATGTAGCCACATTCACAAATATCAAAGTACTTTGCAAGATGAAAACAACCTCAGACATGTAGGAGTGAAGTACTGCCAACATCTAGGAGAGAAAATAAAATGTCTTTCATTCTTTCATTCCATCTCTGGACCAAATTTCTTTGGAGAGGAACTTTTACTGGAATGGGGTAAAAATATGGGAAGGCTGAATATAGTCCATAACTGGCTTTAATTGGCGTCCTTTTTGACCTTCTGGAAAAAAAAAAAAAGAATCTAAATATTGAGAGGGTTTGGGGGACTAAGCTCTTCTCTTACCCCTGTAAGTGCTTCCAGTCTGCAAAGGAAAGAGATGAATTAGAAAAAAAAGACTGATTCTCGTGATCGATCTCATAGTATAGTAAAGAAGTGGTTTCCGTGGCTCAGATTCTGGTGCGTTTCATCCCAGACTTATTTACAAAACATCTGCAGTAAGAAGACAAGAGAAAGTTTAGAAAAAGGAAGACTCCTCCGGAAGAAATAAAACTGGCATTCTTAGAAAGTTTATTATCAGAGCAGAATTTTCCAATACAGGATACATCTTTCCATGTCAATTTCACTCTGAAATCTTCAAGTGATAGTAAACCCACAGGAAGTGTCCCTTGCTGAATTACAATAAACAATTAACTGCTTCTAAAATAATCTTAAAATGAGGTGTCCTGGATACGAGTTAGGTAAAACATTTTAAGTTTAAATAAGTATCTCACAGGAATAATTGCCTTACTTCTGTATGCAAAAGTACCATTGAAATATACCAACACGGGGTCTGTCAACCCTAACACAGTTGATATTTGAGGCCAGATACGCTTTGTTGTGAGGGTCTGTCCTATACACCGTAGGATGTTCACCAGCACCCCTAACCTCTGCTCCCTGGACCCCTGCTGGGAGCCTCCTCCCCCGTCCCCAACTGTGACCATTGAAACTATCTGCAAATGTTGCCAAATGTCCCTGGGGCTGAGAACCACAGCATTGCTGCTTTGCTAAACCAACACCAAACCTTCTGTGGCAAAATATCATTCTGTGGAAAATTATTTAACAACCCTTGTGTTTTAATTATTTTGTTGTTTAGATCGTTGAGACTAAGTTTGTGATCCCTCTTTAAAAGAACATGTTTTGGGTTGAGTGGGCGCAGTCAGCTCCTTAAAAACATATCCCAATGGCTTCTAATGTAATCTGCTATCAGATTTCAGACAGGTCCTGCCGCCCTGCAACTCTGTTGTCTCTGATGAAACAATGATACTACCAGCTTTCCTTACAAAGCAAGATCAATGATCCCAAATAGTGGGCTACATGGTCTGACTGTGGGAAGTAGCTGTGAGAAGCAAAGTCACACAAAGTAGTAATAGAACAAGTATATGAGAGGTTACACAATTATTGACTGTTAAGGATTCCTGGCATAATGTACTTTTGCTCTCCTGAAAGGGTGAAAGCATGCCGCCAACCATTTTCTAGAATGAACTTAAACACCTGCAACAGAACAGTACAAAACTCATCTTAAGAAATACCTTTCGTTCAACGTACACGTATTTTTAAACTCGGTTCCCAAAAGAAAATTACCCTCTCTTTTCAAACTAACCTCGGTACATAGCCGGGGATACAGTCAACTTGGAAGGTGTTTTGGAAATGACTTTTTCTTGGAAGATGGGACACAGGACAGACGTCCCTGTGGGAAGATCCATTTTGGGGGGCTCACCTCTCTTGCAAGGAACAGTGAAATCAGGTAATAAACGTGAGGAAGGGGTAACATAGACATTGGCTCACAAAAAGAGCAGCAGCCGAATCGTAGCTGGTCTGAATCCTGTCCCGACTTCAGTCAACTGTGCCTGGGCTATAGTTGCGTCCAGAACGGGGTGCGCTGTGATGTGCACTCGGGGTACGGCAAGTAGGGCAGGAGTTGGGAACAGAACACCAACCTTACATCTCGGTGTTGATTAAGCCGTATCGTTTGACGCTCACCTCCCTAAACGGTGTGCACGGCGTGTCACAGGATACTGTGATGTGTAAAAGAAGGTAATGGAGGCAGAGTCAGTCACTCACACCAACAAAGACTTCTTTCTTCAGCCCTTTGAAAGGGTCTTTGGACACAGTTGCCTTGTGTAACATCACTAAACCCTATTCTCTCGGAATTGTGATCCATCCCTGCTCTTGGCTACCCTTTGAGTAACTTCTCCCCTTTCACTTGTGGTAGGTGACCTATTTTACAGGACGTTCACCACACGTTGCTCTAGTTACCTCCAAAATTAATTCTAACAAAGGCAAGGCCATCTTGGGGGAATCAAAGGGTGCATGCCACATCCCGGGTAGCTTTGTCGGGGGGGTGGCGGAGGGGTGCCCACTTAGGAAACGCTGCTGGTTATGTCTGTTTTCACATTCTCTGGATGGAACCTGGGCTTAAATAAATCTTATCCTTTAAAACTAATGTGTGAAAAGAAAGTAAAACTGTCTCAACCTGCAAGCTCTGATTGTTGCGTAGGATTTGACAGCCTCTTCAAGGTGAGGCCACTAGAGCCCAGAACTCAGAAGGCACACATAAAAACTCAGGAAAATCTGTTCTGACTTTCTGTCAAAAGAACTGGAACCTTTACGTGGGCCGGACACACCATGTCCACAGGCCTGTGTGAAGAACAAGGTCATCTACTACTAATAATGTCCTCATAAAATCTGACCGTTTTTGCCTATTAATACAATAGCATAGTTTCAGAGGCAGAGAGTAGGGAGTATCTGTTGGTCAAATCAGTATTTGCTCGTAAGGGTCATTCTTAGAGTGGCTTAGAGTCCAAATCAGTCTGAAACCAAAATACCAAATATTCTGCTGTTGGTTGGAAAAATTATTTTAAAAACCAATGAACAGAAATGCTTTTAGGTCATTTGCAGAATAATGGCAATAATACCACATTTGTCTCCAGCACAATTTTATGGTTTTCTTGCGCACTGTAGGGGAGAGCTGGTTTAAGAAACGAACGATCTCTTGTCGGTTGCTATCTTGCCTGTGTTTGTCATGGATCAAAAGGGGGCCAGTGAGAACTCACAGTGAGACAGATCTATCATTTCTCCTGGATAAAACAGCCCAAGTGTAGTTCTGTGGCTATGTGAGTAGTCCATAAGAGCTATGCTCCTTCGAAATACCATCTTCAAGCAAGGGAATTTGCTGTTAATACAGCAATGAACTTTCTTCTTATTCCATCTGAATCCGTCACCATGGGTGTATTGATTTCAGTTTCTTTGCCTCAGCATGTCCTTCCTTTCCTTTCTGAAGTAATCCCCCTTGAAATTTGTAGTGAAAATGGAATTCATCATGTTCCTTCCTCGGGTCCACTCGTCTTGGAACTGAACTCTGCTTGAGTACTGACGTCCCAGAGAGTCCGAATTCGAACTTCTGCTTCTGGGCTGGGAACTGTATCAGTCATACCCCAGGCTAAGAAATGATTTAGGGTTTGTGGAATCTTTCCTTTTTCTCTTTAAACTAATCACAAACAATACTCAATCGCAAGGTCATTGTCAACGGCTTGCTCCATTTGTCCTTTTCGAGAACCGTTCCTTCCAGGCTTGGCCAGCTGCAAACTCTTCACTTTCATGTGTTGCCATGTAGCAGCCTTGGAACTCGGTCTGGCCTTGCATTTCAGCTGACTTTATAATTTAAATATAATTGCTGATGCACTTTCAAAAAACTTCAGGAAATCGTAAATGCTTATTTTAGTTGAGAACAGCAACGGTATTTTATGTTGGAAGACCATTAGCACGACTACCAGAAAAATGCACATTCATCATCCTCTATAATCTCGGACTTGTTAGCAGGTTTAGTCTGGAGATCGTTTCATAGAGTGTTTTGTCTATTTATTTTGGAGAGTCCAAAGTGTCTAAAGTGGGTTTGTGACCTAATAGGTGAAAGGAGGAGCCAGGAGTCCATCTTCTAGTCCCAGACTTACTGTTGACTCATAAAATAGCCATCCCTATTCTTCCTTCATGTGTCCCTTCACTACGGAGCTATAAGATGTGACAGTATGTCCCAGACGTCAGTGCTCTGGTAGGAAGCAAATCCTAGGTAATTGCCACCCACTATTCGTGGGAGTCTATAGCATGGCTTCTGGAATCATCTTCACAGTCCAGTGGTATCCCCAGACTGGCCACTGGTGAATGGATGGTGCCTCTTGTCCCCTACCATCTGCATCTTCCACCTGGATGGTGACAGGGTAGTCGTGCTGAAGCACACGTTGTGGTAGCTCTGTGTTGGTAGGATTAAGACCAAACTCCTAGGGATGGCGTTCAAGGCTCCTCACTCATCTACACCTTCCCTTCAAGGCACTGTGTGTTTGGCCACTCAGAGTTCCTTAGTTTGCCCTGATGTTGTTCTCTTCTCTTACACCTTCAAGTCCTTCCAAGTACACTTCCAGCTGTTTTAAATGTTCTTCTTTCCTTCTTAGCCTGATACCGGGATCCATACACTTCAGTATCTATAGAGCTATGTCTTCTTACTTCAATGAACCCCTTTAGTCCTAGGGGAGGAAAGGTGGCCTTCCCTTCATAGTTCCCTAGTCCCTTTACACCAAGTTATCATCACTCTGCACTCATTCTCATTAGTTTACTTGTCTCTGTTCCCACTTCTACCTCCTGGAGATTGTGATCTTCTTAAAGTGAGGACCTGAATCCTGTTGATTTTTGTCCCCCCAACCCATATTGCTTAACAAGTATGGAGGGGGAGAAAGAAAGAGAGGAGTGAAGGATGATGGCTGTGGGTGTCTCACAAATATTATATTTGGATTTAACAGGTCCAAATGGGATGTAGCAATTTTTCTCACCCCCACGTCCCACACACCATTGTGATCTTTCCTTGGACTCCTCCATGTCAAGCACCCATCTGTTTAAGCCTTATCCCTGTAGGTCTTCCTTGGGCCTCCCTTTCTCCTTCTATGGCCAGGCCCTGCCTAATCTGTCTTCCAGGCCTAGCCCAGTGTGGACCCATCTCTCCTTCTGCACTCTCACATCTTCTCTTCCTAGGCTATAGGGCACCAAAACCTCTGACAACTTGTGTGCTCATGATAGCCTAATGTTCTTCCTCCACACCCCCTCAGCTAGATCCCTCTCATCTGTTGTACTTCAGTTTAAGCATTATTTCTGCAGATACCTTTTTCTTCCTTCCTTATTGAAGTACTCACCCTCCTTCTCATTCTCGTCCTCCTTGTTAATTCTCTATGGCAAACCCTTTTGTCCCTTTACAAATAGTCTTTACCACCCTGTGGCTCAGTAGTTCATCCTCATCCTTGCTGGTCACCATTTGGATTCTCTTATGTGTTTGTCTGTTTATATGATATCTGTCCTTGTCTTCAGAATGTGTGTTCCGTGAGTCCTTGAGATGTCATTCATCACTGGGTCCCTAGCACTTGGCTTTTTCAAGCTCTTCTTTCCTGCTACCTGCAAAGGAATCTGCTTTCCAATGAGTCCACACAACCGTCCATGGCAGTATAATTGTGAGTGGGTTTTCTTCACATCTTTTTTTCTTACCCGGTGAATAGTAGCCCCTATGAGACATACTCACTCATGGCACTTACTTGCTTTGGGGGAGTAGAACTCCAATAATGCGTGCAGCTTTCTACCAGAATTCATTGATAAAGTTAGAGAATTCGAAAGCTGTCAAAAGCCTAGATCCTAAAGAGTAAAAATGCCCCCATAAGAGAACAGCTCGTTAATATGTAAAATCGAAACATGTAACATTGTCCTGAAGTCCACCTGTGGGAAGTAATGCAGATCCTATTAAAGTGTGAAATGATAAACATTCAGCATGAAGAAGAAGGAAAGGTCGACTTCTAATGGGCCCTAAAGACTTTAATGGGGATCCCCCTATTTACAATTCCCTAGTTACACTAACCAAAACAATAGTTCCTCTTTGAAACTTCTCCAACTGGTTTTACCTTTTAGTCCATCTCATGACAGAACATTATTGTTAAAAATATTTTAAAAAATATAGTGGTGTTGATTTGAAACCCTATCTCAAGTGGGTGTCAGGTACGAAAGATAGTGTATTTTTATTCATCAAGATTCCTCACGTTGGGCTCAGGAAGGGTTCTGGGCTCTTCAGACTGTGAGGTTTTGCCGCATGTGGGTCCTGTGTAAATAGATCTGGTCGTACTTCACTTCCAGCTGTTGGTGCTTAACAAAACTGAGATGTTCTCGAGGGCACCAGATGGTCCAATCACGGCAGTGTGAAGAGGGGATCTCCCCCGGGGTTTGGGGTACCGTTAGAAGTTTACCTATCCCCTTTGTCTGCTAAATTGACGTCGTTACAACACCTTCAAAGTAGCATCTGAATTGTTTCTCACTGGCATACTTCAGGGAAGGGCAGCAAGTCTTAATTTTATTTATTAACCATTATGTGTTCTGGGGCCTTTTTCTCTTTGGAAACATAGGCTTTTGACAGAGTCATTGAATTCTCCCATTAAAAAAAAAATGAATGTTTTTTTAAGGCATTTTAGATCTCATGATTTTATGATGAATTCATGAGACAACAATCCAGATGGAATATTAGAAAAATATTCCAGCTGGGAAATAACACCTCAGGGGAAGAGGGAGAAGTCCCGCTGCTTGAGTCAGACTGGTTTGGATGGAATTGGGCGGGGGAAGGAACAGGGAGAGCAAGCCAAAGGGAACGGGCTCTGCATAACCCAACATGGTCTTTCCATCTCTAACTTCTTTTTTTTTTTTTTTTTACAGATTTTATTTATTTATTTGACAGAGAGAGACAGCCAGCGAGAGGGGGAATACAAGCAGGGGGAGTGGGAGAGGAAGAAGCAGGCTCCCAGCAGAGGAGCCTGATGTGGGGCTCGATCCTGGACCGCCGGGATCACACCCTGAGCCGAAGGCAGACGCTTAACTGCTGTGCCACCCAGGCGCCCCTCCATCTCTAACTTCTGAGTGTGTGATTCTTGTGGGAATTTTTCAACCCATAAAGTGTGCCCTTCTTCTGTCTCTGGTAATGGCTTAATGAAGTAAACACTCATAAGTATATGGAGTTCCTAAAGATAAGAACTGGATATCCACCTTTTCCTCTCTCAACCTCTCTCTCTCTCTTTTACCTGGCAATGGATGTTTTACCATCAGTGTATTGGCCACGTGATCTCTTTGAGGTTTTTTTCTTACCCCATACCACAGTGAATGTCAGAACTCTTGACAATTTGATTCTTTTATTTTTTAATTTTCAAATTTTTTTCACGATTTATTTATTTATTTGAGAGAGAGAGGATGTGTGCGTTCAGGCACGTGTGCACGTGGGAGGAGAGACAGAAGAAGAGAATCCCAAGAAGGCTTCCTGCTGGTGGAGGAGGCTAACCCGAGGCTCAATCCCACGACCCAAGAGATCATCACCTGAGCCGAAACCAGGCTCAACCTACTGAGCCACCCAGGTGCCCCAACATTTGATTTTTTTAAACTTTCTGATGCCTAAGTACCTAGTGCTAAGTCATTAAGTAGAAGGGAGAATTCCAGATTGGGGTTGTCAGAAAAGCTTTGTTTAAAGAAACAGGGTTGAAGAAGGGAACTGTGTAACCATGAGAAATGAAGGGTGTGGACATTGTGGACGAGGGCCAGTCAGTAGAGGCAAAGGGACTGCAGCTTGAGCATTTTCTATGACATTCCTTGCTGCCCTGGATTTAAATTCTCTATCCTGGTGTCCACCACTAGGCTCTGTGAGTGGTGGGCATTGCTATTAGCTCATGTTCTTTCTTGCGCCTGATGCATTTCTTGCCATAGCATGACATATACCTTCGGGCATGCTGGCCATGCCCATTGTGTGAATGAATGAATTTCAGAACTCTTCCACCTCCGGAATCTCTCCAAGCTTCTGCTCTTCTCTCTCCTTCCCACTCCCATCTCTATAGGACAAATCCCTTTTCATTAGGACCCCCCCCCCCCTTTTCCAAATTCTGCTCTCCTGGGCTGTTTTCATGTGCCTCTTGCTTCACCCTATGCAATGTCAGAATTTGCAACATTCCCCCTTCTGGCACTCAAGTTTTTTACATCATTGTCATTTACCACACTCTTGTACCTATTCTCACCTGGAGTTTACCAGCCAATGTGTTTCTGTGTCCCAGCTCTCAAGCTGCCTGCTCATCTTGGATGTGATATTGGCTTTACTAATATTTCCAACAGCATCTCAGTCAGTTACTTCTCACACACAGTTCCATAGTAAAGAGTCCAAAAATATAACTCCATGCCTTAATAGTTTCCCTTACTCTCAGAAGGAGACCTCACTGCCGATGTATTGAAGACAGTGCCCGCCTCGTTTAGACACCATCATGCTACCATTCTCTCTTCACTGGTCTTCTTCTTCCAGCAAATCCGCTACTACAAGGCACTCCAAGAAATCTGGGCTCCGTAGTCCATTAAGCTTAGAAACGATGACAGCCCATGTCCTCATTTGGGATATTTAGAAGACAAATCTAGCCAATTAAAAATGATAAAGAACTTTGTTCCACTTAGTTTAACTTAGAATCCTGTAAATGTTTTGAACATGAAACTCTATTTTTTTTTTCCTTTGAGTAACACCCATTAATACTACAATGCTCTTGAAATATGGAACATACTTTGGAAAACTGCCTTAGCAAATAACATGTCCAAGTCCATACTGATACATTAATTAAAGTGAACAAATTAAAAACCCTTCATACTGTTGATAACCCTCAAGATTTTGTCTTCTCATTTCTCCTTTTTTTGACCACTGTGCTTATTGAGATGAGGTCTTGTTCTCTAACCCCCTTCAAGTAATTCTCTTCACTTTACGTACTTATCGCTTACATGTAGACATCCCATCGGTAGCTCTAGTCTCAAACTCTGTCATAAGTTATAATGCTCTATTTCTGACTGTGCACTTGAAATCTCCACTGGGTGACCTCTTGTAGCACCAAGCTAAATATGTCTAACTCAGCTCATCATGACCAACCCCCACCCTGAACCCACCTCAGTTGGTGGTGCCAGAATCTTCTTTGTCCCAACATTGATCATTTGATTTAATAGGGAAAAGGGGAAGTGAGCATTTTCTTTCAAATCAGATACACCTGGAGTTCAATTTGCACTGTGATTTACTAATCATTTCAGCTTCAAGATCCTCATCTATAAAATAATGGCTGGAATAAACAACGCTTATCTAGAGAGTTCTCATGAGCTTAGTGGATGCTTCATGAATGCAATGTCTTGCAAAAGGAAAACTCTTTGAAATATCTCATAGATGCATTTCTTCTTTCTGTTCTTCCTCCATTCCTGGTTCAGACTCTGATAATCACGTAATAGTCCCAATATTTGTTTGTAGGACTCCAATATCTCTCTTCCCTCTATATTCACTATGCACAGTTTTATTGCTTATATATAAAATATAAATATGGAATTGTGCACAGTTACATAGTTGTACTATAACAATGATATCCTTAGAGGAAGAGAAGACGACATTTACATGATATATAGCCTTTCCATCATACAGTGAGAAAGGGATGCTTTATTTCACTGGGTATTTGGAGTCATCATTTGACTTAAACTATAACTAAATATTTGGAACAGTGGGGTTCTTTAGAATAGAGTTTTGCTAAGTGCATTTCCCATTGTCTCCTGGGAACAGAGAAGGCTGAGAAATGTCGTTTAAGACAAGAGCATATCATCCTGTCAATACTACTGATTGTTTTACCAACTCAACTTTTAGATACATGGCCCACACCCAAAACAGGAGAGATAAAAAAAAAAAATGACAGTGGCTGAGAGATAAAATTTCCTTCTAACTCCACAACTTGGCATTTAAAAAATATTTATAATTTACAAGAATAAACAATGAGGTAATGGTCCATAGGGTTCTCTGTGGCCAATTTGGACTTAAAACAGTGGTGGGTCACTCTCAAATATCTAAAGTTCACATTCAGTTTGGATCATGACCAAGGCATTCAAAAGAATAGATGGAGTTTTTCAAACCACTGGAGACTGGAAATATGAGTTGGAAATCTCGTGCGCCTTCATGGTATTTTTTATTCTTCTGGTTTAGGCAGAAATGAGAAATTAAGTTTTAGTTAAACATTTCACATTACTAAAAAATAGACTGATGGGTGTCCAAATATGGACTCCATAGTATTCATTAAGTGCGCCCCCTTTCCAAGGTTCACCATTATTTTTATAAAATGGTCTTCCTGATCTGCGTTAACTTAATTTTAATTCATCCATTCTTTTGGATAGTAAACAATAGGAGAAATCATGCAGTTACCCAAACAGTCTTTCAGTAGAATGGTTCGGCCTAACCCTCAATTTTAGAAGTCATTTGAAATGCACCTCCACCATCTTATTTTTGTCTTTCTGGTCTTAGAAACAAAAGCATACTTTTCTCAGTTCTTTATAGTTACTTAAAGTGCTGTGCCCTATTGGGAGGGAAATCACACCTCATTTGGTTTAGCTACGTTAAGGTTGGGTCTACACAACTGGAGATGAAATGGAGCAAGACTGGAAAATATAGGTAGCCTGATTTTCTGGAAAATGTGGATGTTGTGTCATCAGGGCGGTAGTAGGGATGGCACCTCCAAGTCCATACTCTTTGTCTTGATGGTGAAAATGAGCTGCGACAAGTCAAATCAACTGAAATCTTTTTGGTTTGACATGAATTTGCTGACATGGTTAAAATGTGCAATATAACACTTTCCATCATGTAAATCACAGACAAGATTTCAGTGGTTCTCAAGGACAGAAGGACTAATCAGCTCTGAAAAGTATATGAAGATAACCTCATCTTGGCTTCCACTTGTCCCAAGTTTGGAAACATGTGCCCTAACCTTGGAGCTCATTACTCTTTCCATATCGTTATGGTTTTATTTAAAGCAGAAGAAGCTCAGGAACTATGATATACTTACAACTGCAACCAATAAACAGGTAGAATGGTTTCTAATAGCTACTCCTTTTTGTCCGACTAAGTGCAACTGGTCCTTGCACATAGTGGGTGAACATTAGCAAGTAGGGATTGAATTTGATGTATTTCTTTTGGGCAACATTATTCAGGCTTAAAAAAAAAAAGAAAGAAAAGAAAAAGGCTGATGAGAAGAAAAAATGCCAAGGCAGAGTCACACGGTTTAATTGTTTTTGTGCCCTTCCACCCTACCCCGCTCCCAATTCAAATGCCTGTGCACAGGAATCGAGAGAAGATAAGAAATCGTCACTGAGTAAAGGGAAGGGTTTATTTCCCCAGCATCGAAAACACACAGACTTCGGTTCAAGTTCTGAATCCACCATCTCTTCATTGCCATATGGAGTGCCTTATGTACGCAGTCCTTCAACAAACCCCGCAAGGGTTCCCATGAAGCACACGATGCTCAGGACACTGGGGAGGGAGCAGACTGCACAGCGTTGCCCAGATGCCAGGCTAGATCTTGGGCTCATCCGTATTGCAAGATGCTTATGAATCTTCATGTGCTTTTACCGCAACCCCACCATCTTGGGACCTCTCTAGTGGAACCCGGGAGTCTGTATGTAGTAGGTATGAGCCAGAGAAACAAATATGGTGAGAACACAGTTTGTCTCCTCTAGGCATTCCTCAAGTGGGAGAGTGGCACGCATATGATTCATTCAGGAGTCTGCCAAGAATAGAGGTACAAACTAAGCATTCTGGCAAGAGGATATTTTTGAAATCTGGCCATGGGAGTTAGAGAAGAAGGATTGCATGTTTTTTATGGGTGGATCACTTGGGACAAGAGATGTGACAACATTTTAAAAATTGCATCATCAATATAAACATGTAGATATGTTTGTATATGACTATCCATGCATATGTATGACTATATGTGTGTATGATCTCGTCAATGTCATGTGTATCTTACACACTGTCGAGCGTGTTTCAAGTTGTCATTATGTCAGAAGACTTAAAATATAAGCTCTAAGTTGTTCGACACGTGAGATCAACTTTATATTCTGAAATTAATAGGCAACCACACTAACACTTTTTTGATAACCATAATTATGTTTTCCCCAAACTTTCAGTATTATGTCACTTGGGGTGTGTGTGTGTGTGTTTCTGGCTTCCTTTTTTTTTTTTTTTTTTTAATCCTCATTGCTGTTATTTGTTTATTTGCTTGCTTTACTCCAACATATTATGTGGGCAACATCTTCAGTTAAGACCAATCAATATGACATAGGTCAGCATTCACGATTTATAAGTTAAAATTATTTCTCTTTACTATCTTAGTGGTAGGCTAGAAAAAAACAGTACTTACTCTTTTAAAATACCTCCATTAGCATTTTCCTAGATTTTTTGTGTAGTCTAGAATCAGTAGAATTGTGGAGAGATTTTTATGTTTGTTTGTTTTTTAATTTTCTCTTCTTGCCCCCCTCCCACCAGATGGCCACAAGCATTTGAGTAGTCTTCATGCACCCCCAATGGAAGCTGTGACCCACTCCACGCCCACAGTACCATTTGCAACAGCCCTGGCAAAACCATAAGCACAGGGGCACTTGAGCTTCTAATGTCACTGCTGTACATTATCCTTACCCTCGGAATCTTCATTTTGTCAGTTTTGTAGTCATGACAAGTTGGTGATGACTAATGTAACTAGGAGAACTCTGGAAAGAGGGCCCCTGAGCCGCTCATCTGGAAGCTTCTTTCCCGTCGGAGAAGACATCTCTCGGTGCCTCCTTCTGAACCCTAGTTTGGACTCCACGGCTCTCCATGGCTAGCCTTCTTACTGCGAGTTGTGCACTTTACTATGAAGCCTTATCAAGTGCTTTCCTTTGGCAAGGTGCAGAAGCGCTGTGTTTCCTGGCCGAGCGTGCTATAATATCTGCAGGGAACTTTCACAAGTTCATTAGGCAAGACCTTCCCCCATAAATCTAGCAGTCGGCCTCGGAAGACCGTCGGCTTTTCAAGGTGCTCTTTACTCAAGCTCACTGCAAACACGCTCGGTTATTTCTTTTCACACCTGATTTCTTTCCAGAGTCCATGAACTCAGCACCTAGTGAAGCCATACTTGAAAAATAATTTAATGTCACCATTCAGTCGGTTGTCAGTTACAAGGCCTGAAATTCTTCTGGGGGCATCTCAGGATGCCTGGCTTTTATTCATTATTAAGAAGCTTTTGGACGGTCACAATTCTGAGCTTTGGGAAAAAGGCTGTTTGGGAGCTCAATTCTGATTTTGCCATAGGAGACTTTGGGAGAGTTCTTTAACCCAGCATTTCAATTTGTCCTGTAAACAGAGTAGTAGATACTGTATCAAGTATAGATTGAGGATAGTTGCGGGGGCTTCTTCTTTTATATTTTTTTAAGAAAGTATGTGTGTAAAGAGCCCAGCACATAGTAGGTCTTTCAAAAATAAAATTTAAAAACCCTACCCATCTATTGAATACAGTTTTAAGGACTTTTTAAATAAGAAAACCTCTTAAAATGGGTTGAAACAGCTTTTGTTTTCTCAGTATAAGGCTTTTGGAAATTTCTCTAAAGGATAAGGAGCCTCTGTCCATTACTGTAACGTCTGAAGTGACGGACAGCTTTGCCTGGAGAAAAGTCAGACCGAGCTCCCAGATGACAATAGGTTTTACCAATTAGACCCGAAAAGGGTGCAGTTGACTTAAAGGTGACGCTCATTTAAAGTGATTAACCACTCCCTATTTGAGAACTGGACATCACGGTCAGTTTTATTTGTTTTATTTCACACACTACTCCCTCGTTTCCAGCAATTTTTCAGTATACTAAAAATAGTCTCACCCTAAACCTAACTGGGCTGGCCTCTGATTTTTTCATTATACTCCCCGGTCTTCTCACTGCTCTAAATCTCTGACTATCGTGCCAGAATGTTATGGAGAATGTGTTTTGTTTATTTGAACTAAGCCAATGACCTTTTCAAACATTCTCATCATGAGCTGCCTATTACATAAAGTACCTTCTGTGCATAATGAACAAATAGGATCACATTCCAGGGCCTTATGGGATAGAACAAATTTCCCCTTAGATCGTCAACTTCTTAAAGAGATGTTCTGCAGGACAGGCAATGTTAACATGATACGAAGGAGACACATCATGACAAAATAGCATTTTGTCACAATGGTGATGTGTGAACTTCAGAAGATTTGGATCCCGAGTTTGGACTCATTGCCAAGAATGTGGATTCTTTTTAAAGTGTCCAGATGTCTTATGTCTGTAGAACTGGGCTTTTAGAAATTGTTTATTTGTTGGTTTATATCAGGACAAGAAAGAGTACATTGCCTTCTTGAATCTAATTCAAGTCCCTTCAAGAGTCTGAGAAACATACCATACCTTCGGACACTTACTTTTATCTCTTCTGTGGTACACTTTTATTGACAGGATCAAAGCTAGGCTTATTAAAAAAAATAAACAAAAACAAAAACAAGTCCTTTATTTTAAGCAAAGTCACAATGTTAAGTATAATTTCATAAAAACGTGGGCAATGGGATGGAAGAATGAGGGAATTAATAGAAGCTGACTTTTTCTAACCTTGACATTTCTCCATAAGTGCCAAGCAAGCAGGGCTCTTACGACTTTTCTCCACTGTGCGTCTGAATGTCTCCAGGGCCAGATCCGCCTCGGTCCCCTGTGTACAGCCGCCGCTATAGGCACATTCCAGGGGTGACCGTCAGTGGTGGCAATGGGATTGCCAAGGTGCACATCTATCATCTGCTTCATTTTTACTATCCTTTTTCTAAAACACCAAGAGCACCAAGGATTTGAATTCTCTCAGAAAGTCATGACTCATTTTTTCATCTACCTGATTTCTTGGGAAATTTCACCAGCTCCAGGGGATAAAGAGAGGGACCCAACGGTTCCATTTAGAAATTCATGTCCTTGAAGAGCAGGAATCTTTACTGTTTCATTCACTGTTGTGTCCACAGTGCCTAGAAACATACAGGGCACGTGGTGGTTGCTGCTTACCTATTAATTACAGGCATGAATGGACTATTCAGACTAATAGTACGGATAGCCTCCATTTTGAGCATAAAAATCAGATATGCGTTATCCTACTCACAGAGTCGGTTGTTGTTTTTGATTGTTTCTTTGTGTAGATGAGAGTCAGGCTTTCCTACAATATGAAGCTAATTGTTCATGGAAATGATTTGATCACAAGAGAAACCTTATATTTGGTGGCAGGACTGAGGATGTATCTTTGTGATGTGATCCCTGGGTGACACCGTGGATGGTATTGACCCTCCTTCCTATTGGGTTTGTTCATATATTGCTCATGAGCACTTTTCCAAACATGGGAAGCAGTTATAATTTTCATAGTTCTGGTTAGCAGGTCCCAAGTCCTGTTCTTCATTTTTGCAAGAAAGTCATCAAGAGGAGGAAATTATGGAAAACTTAATGAACCCATGCTCATTTCATATGCAGTTGCAGAAAACAAAATAACAGCAGGCCATAGGTTACCTTAATAGTACAATATTTACACCCGAGACAACCACCGGAGAACTTGAAACATCAGGGAGGAGTCCTTTAATATGACACCGTCCTGAGGTCTAACATCAAATTACAGTCAGTGTGTTCACTTTTCAACCAACGATGCACTTGAAAATATGCAGTCTCCCAGGGAAAGAATAATTTAGAAACTTGTAAATTTAGTTTGGTAATTGACAAGCCTAACAAAGACTCAGGAGAGACCTTCAGAGTCACCCGGCCAATCTTTCTGCTTCGTGCACTATTTATATCAAGAGAGAGGGGGAAAAACAAAACAAAACGTGGCAACTACCTTGTACCGATGAGCACTGTATAAGCAATGGACACATTCCGGGGAGAAGTGAAAGAGATAATCTACAGAGTATCGGTGCGGTACTTCACCGAGAGTCGCCTGATTTAATCCTCTCAACAACACTGTCATGTTTTGCTGGTCGCTTTACGTTTATATATGTGAGTCACCACTTTCCCAGAAGATTAAATGAGATAATGCGTCTGAAGGTGTTACCTAACCCGCAGTGTGCCATGCCAGTATTAGAGCACATGAATTTCTAAGAACGCACGGCTCTTACAGACCTATAACCTCAGTGAGCCCCCTGCTGTGCAGCACCTCACATCGGTGACAAAGGGCATTGGGGGAGGGGTGGGGGTGGTAAAGAACTAATTAGTGTAAAATTTGTTAGTTCTCGGGGGATTTCACTTCCATTCCTCTGGCTCACTAGTGAATAATAAGCCTTTTCCTGGCTTCCTGGCTTCTCAGGACCTAGAAGTCAGGGTGCCAACAGACTCTTGCTGAATCTGGTAGCAGGAAAGAAAGAAAAGCTGGTCCCTCCCCAAGGGGTGTTGTAATTGGCAAAGAAAATATGAGGATCCTGGCATAGGAAGCAGTTTCGGGAGCTTGAAGCTAACTAAGGCTTTTCCTAAACTCCAGTTCTGGGTGTAGTCACGAGCAGTAGTCACAGCAGAATCTGTCAGCAGCTTCTCAGGGACTAGAAGCAGACAAATACCATAGCAGAACCGGGGCAAGATGGGTTGCAATCCTTTTCATGAATACGTCAGACTCTGGTGAGCACAGAAAGAGCCAGGTTTGGATAAATCAGGGAGGTGGTTAGGCAAGTGTTAGTTGGGACTTAAGGAAGGGGTCCTTTGCCTTGAAGGCCCACAAACTTGTACTCTTGCCTTAATTATACAGTGTAGTTCCTTAGAGAAGGGTGTGTGTAGGCAGGCGAGACTGTGACATCATCTGTCAGCTGGCTGGAGAAGAAAGTGCTGGTCTTCAAAGCACGGAAACCTGAGTTTGGGCGGTGGTGAAAGTAGACGATCTTCTTGGGTTTCACGCTGCCCAGCCGAGCAATGGCTGTGATGGCATCTGGCTGTGAGGAAGATGTCAAGTAGTGCTCTCAACTTTGTGGGACTATAAATAATCCCTGAACCTCTCCAAATCGAACAGCCATGTCCACCCCAACCCCAGACCGATTGAACCCAATCTTTACTGAGTGGACTTGGGCATCCATGTGTTTTTGGTTTTTGTTGAAGTCTCACAAGTGGTTCTCGCTGTAGTCAAGCTTAAGGACCATTGGTTTCAAAGTTCTAGGACGGACATCTGCAAGGCGATGTGCAGTCTGTACAGATAACTGTTCCTGTTGTTACTCAGCTGTTAGTCATCCAAGGTGACACCTGGATATGTGTCAAAGGATGATGATTAGAAGGCAATTATTCTGCCTGGTGGAAACTGCCGCCATCTTGGTGGGTCCTATAAGGTATTCACTTGCTACTTAAGCTTCAAGTCTGTTCCATGTTAGGAATGAGGAGCAACGAGTTAGAAACTCACCATGGTCTGTTTCATGGGGCACATACAGTAAGTCTTATTTCCTTGATTATCCCGAGGAGACTCAAGGCAAGGCTTCTCCCCACTCCTTGGTAATCCTCATCTCTTGGATTTAGGTGGCTGCCTCTTGAAATTAGCCAGCTTACCAATCACTCTCATTAACTTCTACAAGTAGCTACTGAAGTTGTATGAAGTTTATTGGTGCTTCGTGTTTGGGTTCACAGATGATAACATTTTTCTACAGAGCTGGTGTTATTGGAATTTTACTAGAAGGCTGGAGACAAAATTCCCATCATTTTGGTGGACAGAAAGACTAGTTGTCAAAGTGGAGACTGGATAGTTACCAAAGGGTCAAGGATCTAGAAGATATTCTAAGGTAATTAGGACAAGGGACGTGTGTCAAGAAGCCTACTGATGATTACTAGGATTACTCTCCAGTTCCGAAAGTTAGGAGAGAGACCAGTCAGAGCAGAGTCGGCCAGAACCTGGGGTTCTGACAGAGCTCCAGAGGCTTATCTAGAAGGGGGCTGATCTTTAAAAAAACATTCAGACTCTAGAGAGATCCAGAGGTAGTTGAATAGTAGATATGGAAGCAGGAAGGCAAACCAGGGCTTCAGGGAATTCTAGCAGCAGGCGTGGGGAGAGGTGGAAGACGGGGGACAAAATAGCATTTAGGAAGTATGACCGGACTCATGGAACTGTAGTCTTCAGCACTGGAATTATGGGAAAACATGCCAGAATCTAAGAGAACTTTGTTCTAGGTTCTTTGGAAGACATGTGCCATCTAGGAAAGCAAGATAATGAGTTGTATTTGGGCGAGAGGAAGTATGTGGAATTGGGCTAAGAGTTAAAGTCTTGTCCTAGGAAGAAGCCTGGACCTGGCTTCAAGAAATGGGGAACAGATTTTGTCCAGCGGCCAACAGGACTTCGTGCTTGGCCAATGAACTTTGGTCTGTGGCTCCCTGAATTCCTCCTGGTCCAGGCGCAAGATGATTTCCAGAGTCATTTCTGGGGTGGACCTGTAGGTTGAGGTTAAGTGGTTCCAGCTTCTGAGGTTGGAAAGATGGAGAGGCAGAGCCAAAGCGATCCTCACCATTAAGTTTTGTTGTTGTTGTTGTTGTTTTTAACTCAATTTTACTTTCCCTCCCCAGCTACAGCTTCCTTGTGTGGGCATATTCTAAGAATCTGTTCAGAGAAGAGAATTAGATAAATGATTCCAAGTCAAACATAGTTAGAGACGACAGCATTGTATAAAGAGCAAAACGATTTACTGCCGAAAACAGTCAAACGTATTTGATGTTCTTTTATGCTCCAGAATATCTGGTATTATATGGGAACCATAAATATACTTTAAGTGCCCACGGCTACATACTAAGAAGCCGTAGCTATGATAGAGGTCTATTATTGATAAAACAAGATATTTGAAAAATCACTGCTATCCCCCATTTCAACCTATTTTAAAGTGTGCACGTATTTAAAACATTTTACTTTTCTTCAAGTCTCCGTAAAACTTGATTCTCATTTTCTCACTCGAAGAGAGAAAATCTGAAATCTTTGGAAGATCTCTTATTGCCCTATTACATATGGTGTTCACCCCCCCCCCCCAATGAAACAACCTGAAAAGGAGTTTGGGAAGTACGTTAACCAACATAGTGCTGAGTTAGCAACTCAATAACCAGCTACATGCCCCCCTTTTGTGTCATCAAAAAGTGTGCATTCTAAAAGTGATAATGGCTCTAAATTTGGAGAGAACGGGCCCTCAAGTTTCAATTTATTTGTTTCACAATCACAGACTCAAACTGAAGGGGAAATTAGGCTGCAGTTTGATAAATAAAGCACTATACATTCAAAAACAAAATGCAAAATGAAAACTTTGAGAACTTCAAATAATCAAGGATCTTAGATTAATTCCATCAGTGGTTGAGCGTTTTTTTTGTTGTTGTGAATTTGCTGGAGAATTTAGTATGAAAGCACTCTAACTAGTGTCTGATTATATCAGCGTCTCTATTTCCTTTTAGCACACACATCTGTTGTCGTGGGGGGTTTTCGGAGGGGAGAGTGTGGTTGTGGTTATTATGGAAATCCGGCAAAACCAAATATTTCAAAGCAGATGAGAAGAAACCCACAAACAGTTGGCTCACAAATGTTGTAATGCTTTCGGCACCCAGGCCCAGAGCGGGCAGCAGGGACAGCCGCGTTCCTGGTGGTTTATCGGTTTCGAACACTGCACTGCTCTCGTTAGTTAACTGGAGATCGTTTTCACCCTTTATTCCCTCTCTCTCTTTTTTTAATTGTTGTTACTCTGTTTTGCCTGAAAGCTGCAGTATCTCACTGTTCATTATTCCCGGTTCAGTCAAATCCTGTCCAAAATTAACCCGTCGTGTGCTGGGCTTATCCTTCTGCTTCTAATTCTATACGAGATGCACAAAATGGACTTTGCTCCAGCTCCTTTAAAGCCCCGGTGCAAGGATGGGGAACTGTCCTCATGATCTCCAGGCTGATTTTGCCGGCTCGTTCCTTTAATATTTAAATGCACCAACGAGACCTGTTTTCAGTTATTGACACATTGTCCTGAAATCCTCAAGTTCCATCACACCGTGATCCATTCTCTCTGTCTCCATAGACCTCTAGTTATACAGACCCTGTCTGGACTTCAGTTCCCCTTTTCTGACTATTTTATTTTAAACTTTTAAAGGAGGCTTCTGAGATTTCAAACTAAGCTATTAGAAAGAAGAAAGAGAAAGAAAGAAAGAAAGAAAGAAAGAAAGAAAGAAAGAAAGAAAGAGAACGAAAGAAAAACAGACAAATGGTCAATGAGGCAGGAGAAGCAGTTTCTCCCATCAGCATCAGATTCCAGAGTATTCGACTTGAATTAAGTGCAGCCATCAGAAAAACCATAGAAATGGGAAAGTTGCTGTTATAAATTAATGATTATTTGCCGTGCACGTTAGAGTGGCTGTTTGTTCCACATTTTATTGTGATGTTTTATTCTTATTCAGTGCAACAGTAATTGGGTCTTAAACATGATAAAGTATCTTCAAGCCGCACTGGTAGCTGAGCCTCCTACAGCAGGTTTTTAACTCTAGTTAAAGAAGGTTAATCAAAGTTAATGAATCTGTTTTATCCAATGCCACCGAGTTTATCACAAGAATGTGCCAGGAGGTGACTGTACCAAACTCCTGACTGTTGGGCTGTGCACGCAAATACATTTTCAGCATCAGAATTTTGTAATTTTGTCTGGATGGCCCTGGGTCCGGCTCGGGCATGGCTGGTACCTGCAAGCTCAGTATCGCCCCTTCTGCTGCTCACTCTTCTGCCCTGAAAAAATATGAGACTTACTGGAAATATAAGGGTAGGAAGTCCCTGGATGTACAGTCCCACATCCAGCTCTCAGGGTGAGAATATCAAGAGACTGTTGCATTCAGAAGTTCAGAATAGCTCTGCTCTTTATGAAAGAATATGAGGAGCCCCTAATAAGGCTAATTCATTAGAACAAGCATTTGTTACTAAAACACACCACGCAGGACCACAGGCATCCAAGCCAGACAAGCGCGGCAATTAAAGTTGCCTCCCTCCCAAACGCAGGCTACCCACCAACTCTTAGCCCGGAGTTCTGTTTCGTTTTCTTATTAGAAATGGCATGGAAGAATGCAAGTTCATAATTTGTCAGGCACCAGAGGACCACTACGTCTCCAGCCATGACACCGGTTTTGTTCACTTAAAAAAAAATTTTTTTTTTTAAATTCACATCGTGTGTGTCTTTTGTCAGGGCACAGGAAACAAAGCTGTTTGCTGGGGAATGCACCTTAAAGCCTGGAAAACACTGCCTTGTTGCATTTGAAAAACCTCACGGTGAGAAATCATCCTCCAAATACCCACACTGATGGTGGGGGACAGTTTTCATCTTAATCCTGGCATTTACAGAAAACACAGGGACACACACACACACACACACACACACACACACACACACACACACCCTCAGTCTGCAGTGGCACCTTTTCTTCCCCTGTTGGGTTTCTGGGCGCCCAGTGCTTCGGAATGAGATTCACAGCAACTCCGGACTGTTGCAGGCCTGGAAAGTGCCCTGCCAAGGAGACAGAAAGAAGGGGCGGGGAGGACCATTGTGGCCTTCCCTCCTGTTCTCTTTCTAAACCTAAATAATATTTGTACTTGGGGGGAAGGGTGTGAAAAGGGGATCAACCAGGGAAGCAAGGCGGAACCCAAAAAGTGAGGGGTAGAGAAAAAAAAAAAAAAGGCCAAGGACCGAGTGGAGCTTTGGTTCGGGGAAGGGCTCCATCCCAGGTTTCAAAAGCATATTTTTCAGTTTCACAAACCACAACCCCCTTGACGAAAACTAGTTGCGAAATTCAGTGCCTGTTAGGCCTCAGCTAATTAGAAAAAATGGGCTTTTTTTTCTTTTCCTTTCTTTCTTTAGCACCTTTTCTTTCAAGCATTTAGTCTCAGGAGGGGGATCCAGGCTCTTGGCCGGGCTGTTTTGAAAACACGCTTTTGAATGCCTCTCCCTAATTCACGCCTTTTGTTTTTTCGCTTTTGTGTTTGCCAGTTTGACCATATAACGTTATACATCTGGTGTATAGCTTGTTGGGGGCTTTTCTCTCCCAGGGATCCTGTGCGTTCCCTATAGGACCCTCCTGCGCTTCCATTTGAGCGATCCGTGTAACATAAAGGGGGTAAGGGGAGAGAAGAGGAGGCTGGGGGAGGGAGGGAGCCGCGGAGGAGGGGAGGAGGCCTGGGGGGAGACAGAGGGAGAAATGAGTGAAACATAAAAAAAAGTTGAAAAGAATTCTTTCGCTGTCCTCTTTTCTTCTCACTGTTGCGACTGGACCCTGAGTCAGCCGGCGACAAGGCCTTGGTGGGAAAATGACGGGGCCACAGAATAGATAACTCATTGGAATTCTGGCAACATATTCGTAAATAAAACAAAAGTGGAGAGGCGGGGTGGGGGAGGGCGTGTGTTCCTGGGGACGCGCAGGGCTGCCTGCGCCGGGGCTGGGGGACATTTGCAGGGCTCCCGGACTCGTTTCTTGCAGGGGGAATCTAAGATGGTCACATGAAAGGAATTCGGACGGCCTTGCCCAGGCTTGTTGAGCAGAGCTCTTGCAGCTGGAGATGTTTATTACTGCAGCTACGAGGATGCTCTTGCAAACACACTTTCCAAGCAGGGAGAGAGCTGAAATAATCCGTCTTCCTGCTTCAGAGCACTCTGCAAGTTCTGAGCTCCAGCGCGGGGTTTCTGTTCAAAACAGGAGCATACCTGCCTGGGGCTCTTTCCTCCCAGAGGCCCCTCAAGAAGAGATGCCCCCATAGCTGGTGTGCATGTTTCTTTCCCGGCCCCTCCCTCCCCCATGCACCTTGGATGAAACCGCTTGGATATGTTTCCTGGGAATGGTGGTATTTATGTAAGTTTCCTGATGGGGAGGGGGGGATCTCCCAGTCTGCTAACTTGAACACCCCATGGGAAATCTTCTAACCAAGCTCTCAGCTTACTCGATTTCCCCATCTGTGAAATGGACAGAGCAGAACACCCCCACGCCATATCAGAATTCTCAGATTTCACATACTTGGCGTTCTTTTTATCACGGGTTTAATTTTTTATCGGGTGTGCAATAAGTATATTCTACAAATAAACATGAAATCTATCTCTATGATATAGGTCCAGGTTTATATCATGTACAGGTTTATTTCACATATATGTGAGTTTATTTCAGATATGATAACATTATAAAACCCTTTATAAAAAAGCACAGAGTGCCTTGATTTGGGGTGAAATCAAACCTAGAACGAACGGAAAGGAAGACAGCATGCCTGTAGCTCGTGTTTAAAGCGAAAACGAGCAGCCTTCTCTTTTCTTTACTTCTGAACAATTTCAAAAGCAATACTAGGCAAGAAAGCAAAACAAACTCATTTCAGTGCAAAGCTTGTGAGTTATTTGTGTTTCCCCAAATTCAACGAGGGGGCGAGTGGGTAGGGAATTTGTTTTAAATATAGAAATGTGGAAAATACAAGAAACTCGGCAGAATATCTGGGAAGGTTCTGCTGCTCGCAGTGTAGGGTTTATTAGAGATGTGATGGAACTCGTGAATACAGTGTTCAAAAATAGCCAAGGAAAATACTGTGAGAGATCTTACTGAAAAGTACCATATTGGGGGCTCACATATTTGCAAGCCAGGGGACCAGCTGATTAGCCCTTGGCTAGAGTTTGTTTAGCTGGAAATCTCTATCCCTGCCTGCCCCCAATCAATCCAGCCACCTGACCAGTAATGCAGATCCCGAGGCTAGCACCATTAAAACATCAAACCTTTGGAAGGATGGAGTAAAATCTTTTTTTTTAAAGAGACTTTTAGCTAAGACACTTTGCTGTTCCATCAGACACATAATTATACAATAAGCTAATTTTCAAGAATCTGTTTTTTCCTAAACATCAATCAGACTGGTAGAAAACACCTACTATTCAACATTGACATATACTGTAATTCCCTTGGGAAAGTAACTTACCTTAGGGAAATATTTTACTTAACAGAGAAAGACTGTTTATTTACTCTGAGTTCCTTGCAAGGTTGTTGTCTGTTTTTTTTTTTTTTGTTGTTGTTGTTGTTGTTGTTTTTGTTTAAACTAGTTTCAGAACTTGGAGAAGACCAGGCTCAAATGCAACAGCAAACACAACAAAAAAACCCCATGGACTTGAAAATTCTTAAATGAATCCTTTCGTTTCAAAATGTAAAACCGTCCCAGCAAGAATGTCACAAAGTGTAAAGCACAGAAGGGTCTGTATTTTACTGAAAACACCCTCTCCATAAGATCCAGAGCGTACACAGAGAATGAGCTGTCGTAATGTATATTGCCATGTCTATATTTATCATATACTCTGGTACACTTAGCAATTTGACACTATTTTCTCAAAGATTTCTCAGACCGAGTCTCCTACCCCACCCATCCCCTCTTGTAGTCCACACGTCTAGATTTGCAGGAAAAAGAAAAAATGTTCTCCCTGTGTCTCTGAAAACTGGTTCTATGTCTAAAGATGATGGGGTTTAGAATTAGAGGTGAACTTGGTGGCCGGTAGCAGCAGCAAAGTAAAAAAAAAAGAAAAGAAAAGAAAAAAGAAAGAAAGACAAATAACAGTTAACCCACTTAAGAAAATAACATTCTGTTGATTGACCAACACCCTTTAAATTTTTGCTATTAACGACTCTTACAGAAACAGGAACTGCCAATAACAAACTTCATTTCCAACGTCCCCAAGGTAATACTAATCCACTAATTTGACTATATCCCCAGCTGGCCCTTTGTACAGTTTCTATTTGGTTTTTGAAGCAGAGAAGCCTTATCTTTCTTTGGAAAAAAAGAAAGGGGGGCGGCAGGGGGGAGTGGGCAGTGAAGTTAAGGAGTGTGGAGAGAAAACACATGGAAATTTAATGTGAAAGTTTCTTGTTGCAATAAAGCTGTTAGGTTTGGCATGAAGACTGTTATCAGATGGTTTCTTTGACATGACTTGAGCCTTTCAGTAAGTAAGACAAGCCTGAAGGATTAGGTTGTCAACTTCAGCCTGTCATGTTTGCGGGGGGGAAAAAGTTTCTTTTCTTTTCTCTTCCTTCTTTTCTCTTTCTTCTTTTCTTTTCTTTTCTTTTCTTTTCTTTTCTTTTCTTTTCTTTTCTTCTTTTCTTTTCTTTTCTTTTTTCTCTCCCCCCCTTTTTTTTCTCCCTCCATCTTCTTTGGTTACATCTCCCTTCACCAGCTTTGGAGACACAGCAGAGGTAGTCAATAGAGGATAGAGGACAGCCCTCAACTCAACCCCACACTGGTCACGAATGTCCTGTCTTTAAAGACAAGTGAGCCAACCAAGCTGGAAAGCTAATCACCCTGAGCAAGTATGAATTTATCTAAAGAGGATTTCATGTGGAACCCCCGGAGCCGGCCGCCAAACGGATGACTGCACATTTTAAGAAAGTTAGTGGGCCTTCTCCCAATCAACTGTCAGGCCACATAAAAGGTCTGGAACACGCTGACTTAAGCAAACGATATTTAGCCATCTCAGGATACCATAAGGACCGAGATTTTGCTTTGTTGGAGCTGACAGGAAATATTGATACATATCAAGTAACACTCCTGATGTGAAAAGGAAGATGTGACTCCTTTCAGCTCTGTCTCTATTTGCAAAACTGGCTTGTGCTTTGAAAACAAGGTGGGGGCAGGGGAGATGCCCAGCTCAGCACTTCACTTGGGACTTTTCCAGCTTTCCTGGGACTGCGCAATTTAGTGAAAATGGGAACCGAGCTCAATTTGCCTGTATTTAGAACAACAGAATTGATCGGAATTTGAATTTGCAAATTCTCTGAATGTCCAGCTGACAGGTGGACCCTGCAAAGGACCCCAAATATCTTCCTTCGGTTTATTAGCTTAGAAAACCTGCCACGGGTTGTGTCTCGGTGTGTTAATATTCTAAAGTATCTGAGAAATATCTGGCTATCACGTCTAAAAGCCAAATGCTCTGAGCAGGTCCCATGAATTGAAACTCTGTTCTTAGGAGACACAATGTTCAGAATCCTACTGAATCATCACTTTTAGGGTTTTGACCACATGGGGAAGAAAATCCTAATGTCCTGTCTTGGCAAAGTTAGATTGTGAATATGGAGCTGTTACCATAGAATAAAGTTTGGGTTGGAGGCTTTAATTTAAAAAGGGGGGGGGGCACTACACTATTTTATCAGAATATTCTAAACGTTCTCCATGGATAATTTTGCGCCTGAGGTGATAGCCTTGAAGATGCTGGAGGGGGCAGTGTTAATGAAATGCGCACCGGCATTAAACAGCATTTCTAGAATCCTGATTGTGGTACTAGAAAGTGAAATTTGTAACAGCACAATAAACAAGGGGGAACGGCAGGAAAAGAACCTGCTTCTTCTGTGAGGAAGATCGCTTCCAGTTAAACAAAGAAATTTAGGGTCGTCTGCTTTTCATGAAAATCGCATACATATGGCCTTTGAAATTTGTCACTGAAGATAGTTTTGCTCTAAGGTAAAATTCACCACTTTATAGCTTTTCAGCTGCAAATCTCTGGCTTTTTTTTTTTTTTTCTTCTCTCTTTTGGCCTGCAGCCCAATATGAATGTATGATCACTAGCACAATAGTTAAACATCTGAGTCTTTTTGAAGTGCCTTCAATGTTTCAATGATGTGATGGTTGATTGCCTAGCAGTCAGTTTAGAAAAGAACTTCATTCTGCCCCCTAGTGGTAGAGATTAAAGTTTAATGACTGCTTCATAATACATAAAGCTTTTTTTTTTTTTTTCCCCTCTCACTCTCTTTCCCATATTTTAAGGACATAGTATATTGTGGAAGTACTAATGAGTTTCTTCATAATCAGTAAGGTATATATTTTAAACAAGAAAACTTCTATACGGAATGAACTCTTTTACAAGCCACAGGATCATTTCACACACGTTTTACAGGCATTGCCATGCTTTGCTAAACAATATACATACCGCTATAAACAGACATTGCTCTCACTACAGCATTCCTTCTGGAAAAAAATCCTGGGTTTCTTAATGGAAGCTCTTAACCAAGGAGTGTATGGCGTTGCCAAAATCATGGAGAAAATATATACACTCAAAAAAAGCTTTGCATATTTTCCGATATTGGTGGAATGTTACCTTTTTTTCCCTTTCAGATGACTATTTTCATACAACGGTCAATAAAACCAATCTCACTAATTATAACCCTGGTTACGCCACAGGTCACATTCCCTTTATGTTCAGGTTCACAAAGAGAGCCGCTCACACCCAAGGTAAAGAAAGGGTTTAGATGTCAAGATTTTTGATATGGCAAACGTTGATCACAGACAGATCTTTTTTTGGGGGGGGAGGGGAGGGTGGGCTGACGACAAAGTAGAAGGGGTTTATTTGGGATTTTATCCTGTCCTGGTTTTGTTTCTCTGTTTGTTTTTCATCTTTAATGTAGAGTTAGTATCCTGCATGCTGATAAGCATGTGAAAGGACAGGAAATCGAGCACCCTTAATATAGGTACCATCCAAGAGCATGTATTTAGTGAGCACTCACGTGGGAGGGAGATGAAGAGGAGGGGGAGGAGGGGTCCGTGGAGAGTGGACGGGCCAGCTGGACCGTGTGTAATGTGTCAGTTTGCTTCTGTGCCACTATTGTGCGGCTGATGTTGGAATGCAGGGAAGGAGCTAGTTTATTGAATAAGGAGCCATGTAAATTCCAGCTGTCAACATGTGATCACTCCTTTGGACAAAGAGAGAGGTTTTCTCTTTACCCATATTTGATTTCTAGTCACAGCCACACATTCTCCTGAGCCCTTTCGCCACCGGGCTGTATCTGGCTAGCCTTCGGATCCCCTTCCCTTTGCAGACTGGGTCTGCAAGTTTAGCACCTGGTTTGGAAAGGTGTATGGGTTGGAATTCAAACGCCATCAAGTCATAATTTATTTAGGAAATAATGGTTAGGCCTAAAGGGATATCAAATGGTCAATGGTATTTTGAAAGCCTCATACTTGGTATTGCTTTATACATTTTAGTGTAATAGGCAAATGCTTTACTCGAAAAGAATTGTCCAAAACAAAAATTAATAACTAGATGGCTTTCCTTATTGGGAAGCATGTCAACTGGTTTGTAACCATATCAATTTAATTCCTTTCTTTGAAAAAGGGCACTAGGGAATCACATGATCCAGACAGGGCCAGAGAAGCACTCACGTCTTATCTGGCCTTCATGCTATCTAGCTTCCCACCCTCTCCATGTGGTTTGAAAGAGGCTGCTGACATTTCTGAGATTTGGAGTGGGGTTCTGGGAAGCTCTCTACAAACTGGAAGGGGAGGAGGAAGGGGAGGAGGAGGAGGAGAGGAAAAAAGTATTCTCTGAGTAAGACCAACTCCAAAGTAGCTTGAGTGTCATGGGAGTTTAATTAGAGGGAGAAAAGAAAAATCATTCCTCTTCACACAGGCAAACATTATTTATACCTAGGAGATCTCAGATGTCAATTTTTTTTTTTTAATAATGGGAAGCCTAGAACATTCTGTGGCGTGTGGCAGGATGGCAGACCTTTCTTTCTCCTCATTGCAAAATTTCATCCCTGAAAACCACCCAAATGATCACTGCTCTCTTAGTGTCACTGATATGGTAGTCCTTACTGACTCTGGCTGAGGGCAGCAAATGGGACTTTGATAACTCCTTTTGTAATACAGATTACACATGAACGGACTATGTCTGTATTTCACTTGAAGTTATTCAGCATAGTTCAGTGATTTCCCCAGGGATACCATAGAGAACTACATGTCTAAAGGTACAAATAAAGTGGAGAGATTTCTGGGGTGACGTTTGCCGAGACGAACTATTTGGACCTGAAGACATCATAATCTTCTTGAATCCTAATGAATTTGCTACCCAAGTAAATCAAGCACGGTTTTAGAAATGCTTTGGTGACACGCGTCGATAGGGGTTTTAAAAGATGAGTCAGAAAGGGTGGCCTGGGTTTGAGGTCATTCCTTCCTCCTCCTCATCCACCATTGAATGTGGTGGTTCCTACTAGAAAAAGATGCTGTGCTTACACGGAAAGGCCACCAAAAAAGTTAAAGAGGATGTTTTCCTCTCCTTGACTGAGATTAGAGCAGGTAAGTGAGGGCTGTCGACCTTTTCAATGAAGACGAGTTGGGTAAGGGTGATTCCCACCAGCCACATGGGAGCCCTAGGCAAAAGGAAGCTCAGTAATAAGTCTTGTCTTTTTTCTTAATTTTTACTTTTTGGTCATGGTGAATTTTTGCATTACTCTGTTTCTGGTATATTTCATTCAAATATTCTTTCTCTCGATCCCTCAGTCTTTGGGTGCCTCTCTGGCCTCAGGGAGCAGGGAAAGATGGCGGCACACTTGTCTTGCTTCTGTCTTACTTCTGTCAGCACAGCTTTTTAATATTCAACAGAAATCGATTTTAGCCAAAACATCCTTTCATGGAATCATTAAAAACACATTTATATACGATGACTTTCCAAATCATCTCTCTGAGGTGCTTTTCAGGGGCTTCTGACACTCGGATAAAAACTATTGCTACCCGCACCGTTTTCTCTCTCGAGGAACTAGTTTATCGCAAATTTAGGATTTAGTAAAAAGCTATTTTCCCAGGGCCTGCCTGTCTTCTGTCATTACTCTAATATCATCCAAGCCCACCCCTCGGATTGTTTCCCAGGTGCAGAGTTCTCATCAGGCCCGCTCTCTTGCCAGGCTCTTCCAGGTAACACAGCATTTTGCTTCCTTCTTCACCTAACGGCCCCCATCTGCTCCGGTCCAGTTATTAGTCACGTGTCTCTCCCTGATGCTGTCCAGTGGGCCGTGGATCTCCGATTCCCATGCACAGAGTAGCATATGTTCTTCAGCTCTGGAATCTCCTATCGGACATGGCCACTGCCAAGAATGCTTGAGGTGGTCTGCTCCCAACGTGCTCCTTGCTGATGCGGCCTAGGGAGACAGTGTGCCAGCGCGGAGAATAACATGTGTTTACAGGGCATTAAGCACAGCTCGACACTGCTTGGCATATTTGACCTGGGAGGAAGGGGGGGAAAAATCATCCTAGAATTCGGCTTTTTTCAGCAGATTGTAACTTGACGTAGATGACTGGCAAAGACAAAGAGATGGGAGAGGGAGAGTGGGAGTGGGAGAGAGAGCAAGGGAAAGAGAGAGAGAGAGGGAAGGGGACGGAAGGGGGGGAGAGAGAATATACATCTCTATTTGTACCATTTAGCTACAGAGAAGGAAATGCAGAAACCACCTCTCAAGTCAGGAGAATACTCCAACCAGCCAGGGTGTTATAAATTAGAGCCTGTCAGTATTACAATGTATATTAATAGTCACACCTCTTTTTAATGAGTTTGGCATTGGCAGCTGAGAGGAAATACAAGTCATCATGGCTCTGCTCATGCAAACCCCGACAAAGGAATCCGTAATAAATCTTCCTAGAACAGCACTCACCATAAATATGTATCACATAACGCATCTGTTTTACATTCCGCATATAAATCAGCATAGCGCTGAATAGCAATGAATCAGCTTCTCAATGCCTGATTTGATAACAAATCGACTTGGATCTTAGGAGAGAGAATTTACAGCCCTCACCCTCAAGACAGATAGTCAATACTTAAGACGAGTGCCAAGTTAACTTCTCTTCAGCAAGCAAGTTTCCAGAAGGAGAGTCTTGGTGCTCGGGGTGGGGGGCGAGGGGGCACAGCTGGGCAGTTCCGGGGGGAGGGAAAGCAGCATGCCCTCTGGTGGGGAAGGCTTTGGGGAGTTTTCAGTTCCGGGTTTGAAGGACACTGCGTGGCATTTCTCTGCAGGTGAGCATTTTTCTCTCTGCTCTGTCCCCTTCCCTTGGGTCTCCTGCATGTATACATTCTACAGGACCTGGTAACTATAGAGACATCTTGGTCATGGAGCGGGGGCAAACCCCAGGGCCCCCCAGGCTGGGTAGGGCTTCCTCTCCCCACACTCCTTTACCTGTTCCAGCCTGGCTGGGGTGACTCCCATGGCTGGGGGAGGAAGCAAAGCTCTGACCCCTTTCTTTACAGATCGTTGATAATAACTTCCTGTAAAGACCTTTTATTCCATGCTACAAAATGAGTGAACAGTATTTATGGCGTCTTTCCAGTATCGGAGTGTTGATGGGATCAGGTCACAGGGGGAAACTTGAATGGCTCTTTATTGTCAGAGCCTTGCCTGATACGGACATGTCCAGCCACACAGAGCTATGAAATGCTTCAGGACCACACGGGCAGAGCAGACACTTTCAAGTCTTTGCCAAGATAAAGGCAGCTGTTTGGGCCCACTTGGGCTGGCAGAGGAGGGAGCAGGTACCATTTGGGCAACTGGGTGTAACCTGAGGAGGACAGATGCTCTCTTCCGAAGCTCTGAAGACCATGTTTTATTTGCCCTGGTTTTCTTCCCCCTTAGCGGTTCGTCATTTCTCTGTCTTTAGAAACATCAATCTAATCTGTGGTAGATTGCAGCCACTTACCATATTGTGAGAGATGAGTCTTCTTGAATATTGGCCGTTTCCTTAGGCTTGTGATATTTTTGTAGCTTGGCTGTTGCAGCTTTTCTGTGGTCCACTTATCAACCCAGCAGTGGGAAATATATTTCAAAATCTCTCCAAAGACTGCCTTTACTCAGTGCTTTAAGATCGAGTCAGACAAATAGGAAAAACCCTTCCCTCATTGTGGCTGGATAACTAGAAGAAAATTCTGAATTTTCACAAAATCCTATCCTATTTGACCAAACTCATCAGAAATCTTCTAGCTAATATTTTTCTCATTTCTAGGAGAAATGCAGGTGTAACTGTTAACTGAGGACCCTGTTGTCTTTTCTTAAAATTCTGGTTTTTATTGGTCAGAATCTACAACTCCAAGAACAATGACAAGAAAAAAATCATATAATTTATTTCAACGACCATCCCACTTAACTAGTTTTCTCTTCATGGATCAGTTTGGATATGGGTAAATACTCGAACAATGGTCCTCACATAAGGATGGTCTTTGCCCCCTAGGGGACGTTTGGCAATGTCTGCAGACATTTTTAGTTGTCATGTTTTGGTGAGGAGGTGTTAATGGCATCTGGTGTGTAGAAGCCAAGGGAGCTGATAAATACTCAACAATCCTCAGACAGTCCCCCACCTTTCCAGAAGCACCCATTCAACAAAGAATTACCCAGCCCAAACTATCAGTAGTGCTACACTGAGAAACTCTATGGTACAGAGAATAAAGGCATGGATTTTGGAGTTCGAAGGACTTGGACTGGAATCCCAGTCTGTGGTTTCTTAGTTTGTGACCTTGAGTAAGTTACTTAACCTGTCCAATCCTTTTTTTGTTTTGTTTTTAAAGATTTTATTTATTTATTTGGCAGAGAGAGACAGCCAGCGAGAGAGGGAACACAAGCAGGGAGAGTGGGAGCGGAAGAAGCAGGCTCCCAGCGGAGGAGCCTGATGTGGGGCTTGATCCCAGAATGCCAGGATCACGCCCTGAGCCGAAGGCAGACGCTTAATGACTGCGCCACCCAGGAGCCCCTAACCTGTCCAATCCTTATCCCTGAAGTGGGGACCGACCTCGACTTCACAGGTTTCGTGTGAGAAGTATATGAAAGAAAGTATAAAGAATATGAAAAAATATATATAAAGAATATGAAAAAAAAGTATATGTAAAATATCCAGCCAAAAATAAGTAATTAAGTTTCCTTTCCCTTTTCTCAACAGTAGAGTACAATTTAAGACTCCACCTCAAAGAGAGTTCTGGAAGAGAAGAGTTTTTTAAGTGTTTATATTTTTCACTGATCTGATCCTATCTCAAGGTTTGGTTGTTGGTTTTTAAATAGTAAGGTCTAGGTTGACTTTATTGAACTGAAGAGTTCAAACCTATTGGTTTGAGAGACTGCAGAAAAACTCTCGGTTCCCATTGAGATCTTTCTGGTCATAGTTCCAATGGCATCACAAATTTTGTGTGATATAAGCAGGAAAGAGGTAGGTTTGGGAGTCAGAAAGACCTAGATTCAAATTTTATATCTGCACCTCGTGGCTATGTGACCTTGGGCTCAAGACACTCTGATTAAGCCTTAATTTTACTTATTGGCCGAATGAAGATCATGGTTTTTATTTTTCAGGTTGAATTTTGGGCTTTAAATAGTATAAATAAGCAGAGCCAACACAGAGCTAGATGGTGCTGCCTTAATTGCAGTAATTTGAAGTAACTATTCTTCTTGCTTTTATTTTTCTTATTTCATTAAAGGGATGAAAATTTGGCCAAAGGGAAGAGAGCGCGGGTAGCCTCCAAGGTGGAGAGAATAAGTCCCCTGGGAAAGAGTAAGGAAGAGAGCTTGCTTTAAGTGAACACCCCGTTCACAGAAATCAACCCTACGCTTTTGAATGAGATCTTTGAGTATATCGAACTACAAAGGCTCCTAATACTCAATGTGTGGTTTTTAAAGAGAGGAAGTGGTCAGGTACCGCATATTACCAGAAGGGCTCTGTGACAGATTGTATTTTCCAGAGATGGTTGCAACAATTTCCCATCCCAGACCACACATTGAGCAACTCTGTAAATTTATTCAAGGTATTTTATTTCAATATAATTTTTGATATGCTCATTTGTTTCAAATTATAAATGTAATATAAGCTCATTATGAGAAATTTGGAAAATACAATAAAACAGTGTAAGATTTAAAAAATCAAGTTAGCACTGGTATTAAAACATCTTTTGGATGAATTTCTGTTTTCAAGTGTGTTTAGCTACGTAGTTGGGATACAAAATTATAAGTGACCATGATGTTAAGGCTGTGTCTTCACATGCAAAACAAAGTGCAAATTAAGATAATTATTGCAAAAATTTAGGCCCACAACTTGCTTACCTAGACAATCCCTATAATTAAGGAAAGGTGTTTGGGATAATTGCCTCAATTTACCACTTCAGTTGGTTGAGGGAATGAGGTATCAGGAATTGGCTGGCATAAGTTTTCTTTTCTGATTGTATAAAATGCTTAATCAGGCCATTTTTCTCAAAATATCTTTTTTGCTCAATGAAAAGCCTTTAAAAAATATTAAACATACTTTGATTCAATTGTCAGAAGAATCTTCCTGTTTTCAACGCCCAAATTACCAATCAATCCTATCAATTTACTTAATAAAAAAAAAAAGGAAAAGAAAAAGAAAAGAAAACCAAAAAGCAACCAAGCCATTAAACAAATTCAAAACACATTATTTCTAGGTATAAACTCTTCCCTGGAATATTTATAACAAGTAAAATGAAATGTACCCTCCATATTGTGTTAAGTTATGTCCTATCAGATTTATAAAAACAAATGGGGGTGAGCCAGTCTTGGACAGAATTTCCAATTGTCTTCACAGCATTTGCATATCATTGGGTCGTAGGCCAAGAGATGGTCTGAGGAAAGAGTAAAGAGGGGCAACAGTCCAATATGTAGATCAGATTGTCAAAGTCTTATTGTTTTTTTTTTTTCAGACTTAACCTGAAATATAAACTTTTTAAAAGATGCATGGAAAGTAAATTGTAGGAGTGCTTCTAATTTTCTCCTCTGTGTCTTATATTAAAGGGTGCTGAATAAGTTGTCAGGTAGAGCTTACTATCAAGAATCATGAGGAAAATTGGTACAATATGAACTAATCAGAGGAGTAGATAATAGGTAAACAAGAACTCCCTATGGCCTCTGGTCTTGCCTTGAAGGGAAATGTAGATCAGAAAAAGGCAAAGCTGGGACCCAGAATGGCACAGCCACGCAGGCCCAGGATACACACCGCGGAAAAACCAAGAGATGGATGGATGGGTAAGAAGGAGAGGAGGTGGACACAGGAAGCGCAGACTTGTGAGGCAGGGAGATGAGGGCGTGGGTCAGCGAGGGATGGATTGGATTGCTGACGGAGGTAGTGCAAAGCTGTGTCCCCAGCAGCACACTGTCCATATTCCTAAACCTTCCATAGTTGGTTGGCTCAGTTTTTTGTTTGTCTCTTACATTCAAGATGGCCAGCTTGAGAATGGACTACCACTCTGAGTCATATCCTACCAAAGGGAAGACCATATAAGCACAGGGAGGATCTACCTTTCAAAACGAAGTCTCTGGTTCATTAAGAATTGGTTCATTTCTCAGTCCTCACTCATGATATCATGCCATTTAACTTCCTACCTGTCCTCATTTCGAAGATGCTTGTGTGTAAAATCATGGTTTCTTGATGCATAGTTGCTTGCCAAGATCTAGCTTATGTTTTGTAGAACAGTAAAGCGCCCTAATTGGGAAAATCCACAAGCTTTGTTCAAAGACATATACTGCCTCGAAATGTAGCATTTTGTACTTGGCAAAAAAGCAACAGAGCCTAATAATCTGTGTCTGGATTAGACAGATACTTTTCTAAAACTTTGAGTGCTAGACTAAAGTTTCGGAAAGAAATGTGGCCGGTTTCAAATGTGACTGGGGCGACGGGAGATTTATCTGGTTCTTTTTCACGGGAGGTGGGTGTACTGGTGAGGTGTGTGTGGTATGTGAATCAGTCACTGTCCAATTGGGAGTCCAGTTTTCCTCAGATCATCTCCCTCATTCGTGTTTCCTGTTACGGCAGTAACCGGAGGTGATCACAAAACTTAGGATATTTATTTCCTGGTTTTAGCTGACTAATGAGAATCTAAGAGATACTTGTAACTTTTGCGTGCTTGCTCAGACAGTGGGATTTTTCTCTCCACTTGGGCAGTTCCTCTTCTTCTAAAATCAATGAAAACCATATCCTCAGCGGATCCCCTACTGAACTAAAACACATAAAAGAAGCCAGGGCTTCTATTAAGTAACTTAACTGGTTTTTAGAAAAGTAGCAAATATTAAATGATCTGACTTCTTTATATAGTAAAGATAAACTCTCTTCCAATTCCTGCCCAGAGTAATTTGTTAACTAGGGTAGAATGGGAAGGGAAGGAAGAAAAAAATTACCAAAAATAGTTGTTATATGTAAAAATCAGTCGATGAATATAATATCATCTTAAGAGTAGAAAAAACAATATTAATAATAAATGGCAAATCAGAAACGGATAGTACTAAATTTCCCTCCCTTTTCACCACCTTACAGGATATCCCGTCTAGTTGCAGAAACAAAACATGGAAATGAATCAGTCGATAAAGGATTTTCTGCCATTAAAGATGTCAGTGATTTTGTCCCATGTAGAGGAAGTTGAACATTAAGATGGATTTTTACAATCTGTGGGCTCCACAGTACCCCCCCCCAGGGGGATGCAAACTTTTCTGTGTGTGATAAAGAACGTCAAGTTAAAAGCAAAAACATTTTCTCTAAGTATGATAATAAATCATGCTGTAGACTGACCTAAATACTTAATTTTTCTCCAACATTGATAGTCAATATCTTCTGACTGCTGCCATAACTGACAACTTTTCTTTTTCTTACTAAATCTCAGAGAAATGACACCTAGGCTCTTCTAACTTCTTTGAGTGGCCTGAGATGGAGAAGAACGCAGTAACTGTGAATGTGGAGCTAAAGAGAGAAGAAGAGAGGCTATTTCATTCAGGAGAAAGTCAGAGGTCGTTCGAAATTGTCGTGGAAGCTTTCATTTTGGAAAGATGTGAGTTACATGTAAATTGCTTATCTTTTTCACAAGTTAAACGTGAGAAGGTTAGATGGTGGTGATCGCCTTACCCTGTATCCATGTATCAAAACACCAGGTTGTATACCTGAAATAAACGCAATTTTTGTTTGTCAGTTTTGCCTCAAAAAAACCTGAAAATTAAATTAAACATCAGTCAAAGGAAGGAAAGATTAGGAAGGAAGGAAGAAGTGAAAGTCCCTCATATTCCCAAGGTTGGTATGACCGAGAAATGAACTTGTCCTAAGAATCACGTTTAAGACATTTTTGCGATGCTTAGAAGGACGTGGGCTTTCCACTTTCCCAGAAAGATAAACTGCGTATTACACACGTTGTTATCGTGTTGGGATCAAGACGGAGGATTCTCTGGGATAAAATACTTAAAGAAGGAGGTGAAGAAAGATTGCTGTAAGGCTAATTTCAAGCAGCTTCAAGGTTAGTGCTGGTCCACATATGCATGGCCACCTCCCCTCACCCCGAGACCACGTGGTCAGCTGTGCAGGGCTTGCCACAGACATCGACCACTTCTGTGACATGTTGGCTGCAATTTAGCAGCAAAGCATGTGTATCCTCTCCTGAGCATTTGGGGAGGCTGCAGGCACGGAGGTATGATATAAATGGAAAAAATAAAAGGAAGAGTGTGATCTTAAAACTCACCCTTATAAACCATCTCGGTGTCCTGCTCACGCTTCCAAAGTGGGCATTGTGACAGGCCACCCAAACTGCTGACATCCTTCATTGACCCTTTCAGAGCAATTGGGAGCCTAATGACTTTGTTTTTAGGTTTTGGAACTGAACTTTACAGGGACTGGTTCCAATCCTGGGTGGTGCTGAGAAAACTCAAGTCTCAACCAGAATTTGGCAGAGACCACCAGACGCGTTTCATGTGAGGGCCTTTTCCCATAATCTGACCAGAATGGTTTATGAATGTTCTGGGGAGCAAAAAGCAGGTCCCAAAGGCCGAGAAAGGGCCGTGCCCTGCTCCCAACTAGGAGACCACACAGCCGTCCTCTCTCCCCTCTGAGTATTTATAGTTAGAAAACCACACCACCCTTCTCGTTCGGAAGCTAAGGGTGAAAGTGGAAAAAGCCAGCAAGCACAAATTGCATCCTACAGCTGAGAAAGCCTCTCTCTTGGAAAAGCTAGAAAATAAATAAATAAAGGGGGAAATCCAAATGGGATTGCTCTTCAAACACACAAATGATCTTATGTTAACAGTTGGGATTAAACAGCTGTCTCGTGGTTATGTGATCATAACAGATGCTGTGTGCAAACGTTTCCTGCTAGCTTTGTTTTGGTTATTGCTGTTTGTGCAGTTCAATGGGCTGAATTCAGCTTAAGGGATACAGGTTTTTATGATCCTTCTGTGCTGCACGGGTAGCTTCATCATCTCTTTAAGAGGAAAGGAGGCGACTGTGAGGCAGAGATGGAGGGGAAACGGAGGGTGGGGGGCTCTCCGATGTCACATCGGGAATGATATCATATTGATGAAATTCCAACACGCTCGTTTATGGCCACGTTGCCGTGAAAGTGGTCCCCAGTTCTATGATGTGGTTGTGTCCCCCCCCCCCATGGAGGCTGTCCTTGGGTCCTAGGGCAGTTTATGCAGCTGGAATAGAATTTATAGAACCTCGAGAAAGGTTTTTTGATGACTAACAGCTTACAACGTCGTAAGGATCCCTGTTTTGTCTCCTTTCTTCCCATGCCCTCCAGAGATAAAATATCCGAGCTGATCTTGATTGTTCCTAGAAATTTTATGTCATCCTAGGAGTGGGGATCGCCCTCTCTACGTCAGCCAAGTTGACATGGTGAGCCACCGATACTTTTTGCAAGTTCAAATCTGGAAGCCATTTTGGCCTGAATTATATTACTTCTTTAAACCAAAATATCCTCTTGGCTCAAATTCTTCAGAGAACGGCCGTGATTCATAACCCACTTTGCCAACCAGCAGATTTCACTTTTATTACTTATATTTTCCAATTTTTTTGATATGAGGTAAATGGCAGAAATAATGTTTCTGGGTTCAGAAAGCACCTGGGTGCCATGAGGACGAGGAAGGGAGGATAATGTGGTCCCTACGTAGCAGGTCAGGCGTGGGTTCTGCCTGCTCCTCCCCGCCACTGCCCGGAACCTCAGTCCTCAGGTCAAGAAGGCCACTCGTCATGCGCACAGCCGTGCATTCACTGGCAGGTAGTTCATCTGCACTTTTGGGAATTTAGGGTGGGGAAAAGAGGGAGTGGCTTCCAGAGCTTAACACTTTATCTTCTGAATCATACGTTTGAATCGGACATCCCACCATGGCTAAGTCTCTCCCCAAAACATCTTTCCTGAAAAGGAGGTTTTAATAATACATACACATATTTAAGGAACCATGCTTAAATCACCTCTTATTCTCACTCCAAAAAAGGGGGTAAATGATTACTCTTTGGGGTTCATCAGCTCACAGAATGAAATTAAACCTCCTTTGGTAAGTCGTCAAAGCAGTATGCTGGGGTGGCTCAGTTAGTTAAGTGTCTGCCTTTGGCTCAGGTCATGATCCCAGGGTCCTGGGATCGAGTCCTGCATCGGGCTCCCTGCTCAGTAGGGAGTCTGCTTCTCCCTTGGCCCCTGCTCCTGCGTGCCCGCTCTCCCTCTCTCTGTCTCAAAAATACATAAATAATCTTTTAAAAAGAGAGTTGCCAAGGCAGTCACATTTCTATAAGGTTTTCAATACATTTGAAAGCAACTTCATTTACATTCAACACTTGATCCAATAAATAGCTCCTGGAGGTATTTTCCTGATTTTACAGAAAAGCAAGTCAAGACGCATTTTATAAGATAAGTACCACATGGAAGTTGCTCAAGTTTATAGAAGCAGTGGAGCCCACAGTGGTTCTCCCATCAGCGACCTATGGCCATGTGATAGGGAAATTAAGTAGAGCATTTGCCCCAGGGACCACTATTGTGGTTGTTGTTGTCACCGTCCTTTCTCATTGGGTGAGGTCATGGGAGGGGGCTGCACTATCTCAGGGTTACCTCTGTTGCTTCTAAATCATGCAGACAAACACCAGCACTCTTACTCCAGATGGTCTGAATGCTCTGGGAATTTGAGCCTAGAACTGAATATCAGCTTCCTTTGTGATATCAAGCCTGTGAGACAAAGGTCCTTCCAAAGAAGATACACAAACAACTAATAAGTACGTGAAAAGATGCTCAACATCTCTCATCATTAGGGAAATGCAAACCGAAATGACAGTAGGATATTATTTCCACCCATTGAGATGGCTACTAAAGGAAAAAAAAGTGTTGACGAGGATTTGGAGAGATCAAGACCCTGGATGCTGTCAGTAGAAAGGTAAAATGGCCTGGCCACTGTGTAATGCAGTATGGCAGTTCTTCAAAAATGAAAAGTGGGATTACCCTATGATCCAGCGATTCTGCTTCTGGATAGATACTAAAAAACGAAAAGAAAACGGGGTTTGAAGACATATTTGTAAACCCATGTTCATGGTAGCCTTGATCGCTAGCTAAAAAGTGGGAGTAACCCAAGCTTCCGTCAGCGGCTGAATGGGTACACAAAATGTGGTATATACATACAATAAAATATGATTCAGCCTTAAAAGGAAGGAAATGTTGTCATATGCTACAACATGGATGAACTTGGGGGTCATTATGCTGAGTGAAATAAACCGGTCACAAGAAGACAAATACTATATGATACACGCATGTAAAATACTTAGACTAGTAAAATGATAGAGACCGAAAATGGAATGGTGGTGGCCAAGGGCTGGGATGGAGAAAATGGGGAGCTTTTGTTTAATGGCACAGACTTTCAGTTTGGGATGATGAAAATGTTCTGGAAACAGACGGTGGTGATGGTTACACAACCATATGGATATACTTAATACTACCGAACAGAATTGTACACTTAAAAATTTTATATGTATTTTCCCACAATAAAAAGAAATCGGAGTAAAAAACCAAACCAACAAAAAACCACAAAAGGTCCACTCCGGTGACCTAGAACCTGAAAGTTCCAGTCTCCATGAACTGCTCCCGTTGCCATCTTGCTGCTCCCCTCTCCAAAGATAACACATCCTCAGTTTTCAGCATCATCGTGTATCCAGATACTCTAGGGCGTACAGATTCAATATCTATAGGAGAAATGTGAATCGAGCACCAGAGAGGTTTGATTTATACCCTTTCCTTGATGATTAGAAGCACCTCTAGGATCTTCTTTCTTTTCAGGCTTGATACCAATTAAAATGCAAATCTTTCCAAGAGAGAATGTTTTAAGCATTTTCATCTTTGAATGAATTTCAGATCCTTTTATCTTCTGCCTCTTTTTCTAAAATAAAGCTCGTTTTTATTATAAAGGTAACGGTGTAAAAGAGTTAATAGCTAATCCATACCAACAGCTCTTACCAACTGTCAAGATGGAGACAAACAGCCCAACAGAAGAATGAGCATGAGCTGGGAGAAGGTGGATGAAAGATGGTCAAAGTTGCTTGGCAGCAGGAAAATGAAAGTAACAAAATAGTGAAGTATCATTGGATATTCATCAAGCTGACAAAATTGAAAGAAAAGTCTGTATCACCTATGGATGGCAGGAATGTGTAGAAGAGTATAATCCATACATAGTTGTAAGAACATCAAAAGACTTTTTGCATTTTAGGAAAGCAATCTCTTGGCATATCTTAAGTTAAAAATGTGTTTATGTTTCCATTCTGCAGTCCCACTCTCAGGAATCTACCCCTCAAAATAAAAGCTGTCCTCTTTCAGGCAGTAGGTGGAACATATATGAGGATGGTGGCTACAGTGCTCTTTATACTAGAAAGAAAGAAGGAGGGGCGCCTGGGTGGCACAGCGGTTAAGCGTCTGCCTTCGGCTCAGGGCGTGATCCCAGTGTTATGGGATCGAGCCCCACATCAGGCTCCTCCGCTAGGAGCCTGCTTCTTCCTCTCCCACTCCCCCTGCTTGTGTTCCCACTCTCTCTGGCTGTCTCTATCTCTGTTGAATAAATAAATAAAATCTTAAAAAAAAAAAAAGAAGGAAGGAAAGAAGGAAGGAAGAAAGGAAGGAAGGAAGGAAAGAAGGGAAGGAAAGAAGGAAAAATAAGGGGAAAAAAATAAGAAAAAGAAACAAAAAAAAATTCAAGCTCAGTACCCCCATTGCATAGGCTGTAATGAAACCCTGAAAAGAAAAAGCAATAGAGCCATATCAGATGACTCAGATGGAATTCCATGAAAAAATGTTGAGTCGGAAAATCCTTGTGTAGGAAGTATAGCTCATTTTGGAAAAACAAGTAATCACACGCAGGCACGTGTACGTGCACACAGACACACACAACCCTCTCATATCCACTGATTGAGGATCATAGGATTATATTTGTATAAGAATGTATGCTCTTGAAGACATATGGAAAGATTATTACTGGGTAATTCGTATTATTTCCCTGTGGAAAAGTAGGCTGATGTGAGCCGAGAGAGAAGAGAGGGGAGTGAACTCACAAGCTGAAAGAAAAAGAAAAACAGAATATAATAGCACCAACAATGAAATGTATTTTCTGCCTTGTGTGTTTCCTAGATGTGCGTATACATACAAAGAAATCTATATTAAAAAAACACAAATCACAGGAGCTTTTAATAACTAAATACCTGGGAAAAAATGAAGCTTTGTGAAAGATATTACCTGCTACTCTTAGCATTATTTTGATACTTTGCTCAGTTAAAAAGAAAAATCCAAGACTCGGGTCATTCAATACGAGTTTCCACGATGCAAAAAATGCATTCGGCAATAGCCTTAGGGATGAACTGATTATCATTTTTGCTGTTCTGTGTATCTCTGGCTCTAGGAAGCAAAGGTTGTGAGGAGGGGGTGGTTCATGGTACAGCGTCATGTACTCCAAATGTAAGAGTGGGGTCATCTGGAACAAGGGCTGAAACATAAGGTCACTAGTTATTGTTTGAAGTCACAATCAAACACAATCAACCGAGTTATGCCACACAACATCGTCCCCCCGTTCCAGGAAGGAGTCTTCGAGAGGAAGAGCCGAAGACAGCAACACAGGACCGTACTTGCCTCCGGTGGCAGAATACACTTCTCAACACATAATCATCTTCGAAACTGGCTTCCTAATTTGTATTTCCAAAATCAGAATACAATTTGCAAGAGTGAATGTGGGGCTGTATGGTGTCATGGAATTCTCATTCCTGATTTTATCATTTTGATTCAACGCTCCGTGGGCCAGTATCTAAGTGTGAATTTGTTTTCAAAAATCATGGTACATGGATGATCAATTTTCATGTTATTTGAAAATGTACCTATGAAGCCTTTCCGTAGCAGAGAAATAGTGGCTGTGACAATATAGTGAGTCACAGTCTAATGCCCTTCGGACGAGTAGATGCTTTTCTCCTAGCTTTAGTGTTTTCAGCAGACGAGTCTGAGGTCAGCCTGTTTTGTATTATTTTACAGGTCCTTTTTTAAATTGTTTCTTTTTATTCCCATATGCTTCTATGGTATGGACTTCTATCATTTAATTATCCTGCCAGCCTGCTATTTACCTTTTTCATGGAAGTTGCTTGTTCCACTATGAAACTATTGGCTGGGCTTATTTAAGTTTTTATAACGCAGTGAAGTTTTCTTTAATTTTGTCTTTGAATACTGTTTCTGTTCCAGTTGTTCCATTTTCGTCCTCCAAAACTCTAATGAATTTCCATTTTACTATCAATATCTTCTACATTTTTATTTTATTTTCCCTTGAGTATTTACTTCAGTGTCTGAAGTTTGTTCTTGATATCACTAGCGGAGTTTTTGTGGGTTTTCTTTTTTCAGTATGATTTCTGTTCATTGCTACTATCCATTCTTGAGCTAGTGAAACAATTATATTCTTAGTTTATTTTGTATCACTGGTATGATACATCACAGTTATATTATGCAGGGCTCAGAGTTGGACACTTTTTTGTAAGTTAGCTTAATTTCTCTCCACGGTTTCCACCTCCACAGATGCCAAAATACATGTTACTATTTCCAGGAACGTTCTTTAAGATATGTATTAGTTTCCTATTGCAGCTGTAACAAATTTAGTGGCTTAAAACAACACGTTTGTTATCTTATAGTTTTGGAGATCAGAAGTCTAATACCAATTGGCTGAGTTGGGTTGCTCTTGGAGGCTCTAGGGGGCATAACTGTTTCCTTGTTTTCTACAGCTTCTAGAAAACACCTACATTCATTGACTCACGACCCCCCATATCAGATATCCAGAACTTTAATCACATTTGCAAGATTACCTTTTGCTTTGTAAAAGTGCCATGATTACAGGTTTGTAGATTTAGGACAAGGACATCTTGGGGGGGGGGCATTATTCAGTCTACTACAGGAAAGTTCAAATGTGATTATCCCAGTCACTGGCAAGTGTAGAGATGTCCACTCAGCCTTTGTCTTGTAATTCCCCCTTCCAGTTTGCTGAAAGTCCATGAGAAGGTCACCAGAAAGGGAAGCTGTATTCTTTTTGATATCTTTTCATAACAAACAGGTAAACAGTAACTAAGCTGTTTTCCTGAGTTTTGTGAACCACTCTAGCCAATGAGTTGAACCAAGGAGGGGCTCATGGGGACCTCTGATTTATAGCTGGTTGGTGAGAAGCAGAGGTGACAGTCTGGATTCTCAAATGGCATCTGAAATGGGGGTGAGGGCAGTCTCGTGGGATGGAACCATTAACCTGTGAGATCTGACACTATCTGACACTGATACATAGTGTTGGAATTGAGACACATTGTAGAACACACAGCAGGTGCCACGGAGAATCGCTTGGGGTGGGGAAAAGCCTCCATAGCTGGTATTAAAAGTATTTTAATGTGGTCCCAGGATGAGACTAAAGGAGAAACATGCTGGAGAAGAGGAGTTTTCCTACACCTGTCTTGCTGCATTTTACCAATCACATCAAACTCTTCCTCAGATTTTTTTTTTTTTTTTCTGGTTCTGGCAGTAGACTACATGCTACTTATTTACTGCTCCAGACCAATTTTCTTGGTCCTTCAAGTTATCGTTGGTGCCGTTTCCTCTCTGTACCAATGTTTAACCAAAGTGCCCTCCACCCAGAACTCGTGTTAAGTGGAGCCCTCTGAACACCACTCATAGTCCACTTGGGTGTTGACTGAAAATCTCTTCTAAGAGCTTCAGCTGTTGCCTGTTCATACCACCTGCCCCAATTCCTAGTATTTAATACCAGCAACTCTGCTAGGCAACAATTAGGTCTGATCCTAATTCTACTGCCTGTATGTGGTTTATCAAACATAGAGAAAAAACTCCAGAATCTGCCATCCCCTAAAGGACTCCTCTTGTAGATACCACACCTCCTGCAATGAAACTCGCTCTGGCCACACACACCCCCCCCCCCCTTATGCTCAGCAGCTCTCCATTACAGGTGCTCAACACCGGTGTCCCCTTATCTTTTTCTGGAAGATAGAGAATGCCTATCAATGTTAAAAAGTTAAGTCTTCAACAGCAGGAGAGAGAAGGGAGAAACAGAATTCTGAGAGCCTTAAACAAATCTGTAGCTACATATCCTATTGCTAGAGAATGTAAATGATGGTTCTCATGGGACGTCGTGGGTCTGGGGGATTGGGAAGGGGAAGGAAAGTGCAAAGAAAGAATCTTTCAACTAACATTCATCCTGATGGCATTGTATGGGTGATGGGTTGATTTCCCTTTTCTGGCCACCCTTCCAATTAGTGAGACTTGTTCTCAATGTTGCTAAAAGTTGTCTGTCATGGTAGTGTTCGTTTTTATCTTGTTCCATGACTTCATAGGAGTGAGGGCTACTACACACGCCATTTTAAATCAAAGTTCTTACACTTTCTTTCTCTTCTAGGAGAAACCCAGAAAGGACTGGAGGGGAAGGGGAGCTGGGAAGTGCTGAGCAAAAAGGTCTATGCAACGGTAGCAGGCAGTGGGCATACTTTGAGGGATGGGTTATGGGTGCTGCGTCTTATTCTGTGAACTAGTGTGAGGACATACCTCAAAAAATCAATAAAGAAAAAGAAAAGGCACACTGGGTTCTGCATACTCCAGATTTATTTGTGAAGTCTGGTCCCATCATTTATTTGGTCGCAGCCTTTGAGTTTGCTCACAGCTTTCTCTCCATCAGCCTCTCTTCTTTTCCAGGACAGGTTTCTTCTCTCCACATCTAAACTCACTTGGTCCCAGTAATTCTAGTTTCTCTTTCAACTGGATTCTTCCCTGGACCTCTTTTGGTACCTGCTGTGACAGATGCTAAGTAGCTCCTCCCTATTTCCCAGAAATTTCTAGCTGGCTCATCCCTGGATGCTTCACATCCTTCTAGTCGCCCCTGAACCCCCCCGCCCATGGAAATCCATCCTGCCGGCACCTTTAGCTCAAGGAAAAGCTTCCTTGTTGTTCTTCATTCCTGTTCCTGCCCTGCTTGAACAGGCAGGTTCCAAGCCAACACCTTTTTACAAGACCCACTCATCAAAAGCTTTTCCAATTACCCTTTCAAAACCCAGTTCATTTGCATTGGTTGAGCTTGCTATGTTTTGTTTTCCTCCAACAAACAGAGAATGTTTGGAGGACGGTTATTTATTTGCCACATTCTTCTTAGAGTCTGGCTGAAATTATTGAGTAAAACGGAGTCTGTTCTGCCCACATGGGGAGAAAATGGCTCAGCCTTCCCTCTCTGAGCCTCTCGGCTGTTTCGAGACCCTAGACCCTTCCTGGCCTTTGCTAGATTGGCCTCATGGGCCTAATTTTGGCTTCTGGAAGGCTCCAGGTATTTCGCCTGCTTTCCTCGGCCTCTTTTTTCCTTGGCTCTTTTCTTCCCTGAGGAGCGGGCTACAATCACCACAGCTCTCTCGGTGGACTTGTAGCTTCCGATCGTCAGTTCACAGATTCTCTAATTTTATTTAATGGTTTCATAAAGAAGCAACGGGGATTACAGTTCTTTACCAAAGTTGACACCCAGGGCACTGTATGCAGGAGGTTTAGAATATCCTTGTTTAAATGAAGCAGATAGTGGCTGGCTTTACATCTTTACATTAGTGGCTAGTTTTCACCGCTGTGTGGGGCAGGATAGAGATACTTGGTTTGCTGGGAACCCTTCTTGTTTCTGGGAGTCAAGTCTCCCTAGTTGTGGCCCCGGAGGAAACAGAGTTCACTTGATCCTGTCTGCTACATGTACGTTCATACACACTCCCATTTAAAAAAAACTCTTCCCGAATTTTCTTTTCAGGTTCCCAGTCACGTGGTCTGATTTCACTATATGGGAGATATGTCATGATAGCTTCCAAGATTCACTTCCTGAACTCCAGATAAATGTATATTTAACATGGCATATTTTTTGCAAGTCTCCAAGACTTGCAAGTCTCCAAGAGTCAGAGATGGGCATACTGCCAACTACCCTGAGGGCATGTGGGCTCCATCCGTCTCAGACTAATATTTCCCGGATAGGTACAACAAGGAGAAGTGGAGGCAGATTTGGTAGATTATGTCACCCAGAGTTGATGTCAGCCAAAAATGAGAATGTCACCCTTCTCCCATCTTCTACAATCATCTGAATCGGTCTGTGATTTTTTTTTTTTAAGATTTTATGTATTTATTTTGAGAGAGAGGGAGGGCAGGGGGAGGAGCAGAGGGAGACGGAAAAGCAGGCTCTGTGCCGAGCACGGAGCCCAATGAGGGCTCGGTCCCAAGACCCTGAGATCATGACCTGAGCTGAAACCAAGAGTTGGACGCTTAGCTGACTGAGCCACCCTGACGCCCGCAATCTGTGATCCTTAAGAGACTTTTGGAAATCATCATGGAGTTAATTATCATTCATTCATTTAACAAATACATTCTGAGTATCTACTCTGTAGCAGGAATTTGCTAGGTAGGAGGCATAAGCTGATACCCAAGCAGGCAGTCACTGATGTCAGTCTTGCAGCCTTAGGAGGACACAAAGTTAATGAGTGTTTAAACGTTCCATTAAAAATAATAAGTACTGTACATTATATATAATAGTCCAAAATGGTACAATCTAAATAACTATCAACTGGTGAGTAGGAAAACAAACTATGGCATATCCACACAATGAAATATTATTTGTCAATAAAAAGGAATGAAATACTGATGTGTATTGTAACATATAAAGTTGGATCTTGAAAACATTATGCTAAATGGAAAAAACTATATACAAGAGACCACAGCTTAAGTGTATCCATTTATATGAAATGTCTGCAAAAGGCAAGTCTGTAGAGATGGAAAGTACATTTTTTTAATAATAATAATAATATTTTTTATTGTAATATGTTAGTCACCATACAGTACATCCCTGGTTTTTGATGTAAAGTTCCATGATTCATTACTTGCATATAACACCCAGTGCCCTCCTTAATACCCATCACCAGCCTATCCCATTCCCCCACCCCCCTCCCCTCTGAAGCCCTCAGTTTGTTTCCCAGAGTCCATAGTTTCTCATGGTTCATTCCCCCTTCTGTTTACTCCCCTTTCTTCTTCCCCTTCTTCTCCTACCGATCTTCCTAGTTCTTATGTTCCATAAATGAGTGAAACCATATGATAATTGTCTTTCTCTGCTTGACTTGTTTTGCTTAGCATTATCTCCTCCAGTCCCGTCCATGTTGCAGCAAATGTTGAGATGGAAAGTACATTAATGGTTGCTTGGGCCTGAGGTGAGAATGAAGAGTGACTCTCAAAGGGCATGAAGCAAATGATCTGAAATTGAATTGTGGCAATGGTTGTACAACTCTTTTAAGTTTCCTTGAAGTAGAAAACATTGAATGTATGCTTCAAACAGGTGAATTTCATGGCATGTAAGTCATACCTCAAAAAAGTTGTTTAAAAAAATCTTTAAGAATTAATTGGGCCAGGGGGCGCCTGGGTGGCATAGCGGTTAAGCGTCTGCCTTCGGCTCAGGGCGTGATCCCGGCATTGTGGGATGTAGCCCTACATCAGGCTCTTCCACTATGAGCCTGCTTCTTCCTCTCCCACTCCCCCTGCTTGTGTTCCCTCTCTCGCTGGCTGTCTCTATCTCTGTCGAATAAATAAATAAAATCTTAAAAAAAAAAAAAGAATTAATTGGGCCAATAAATCCCAAAAATTATTACTTGAAAAATTCTTGCCCTAAAGGAATTTAGGAGGGGGTATGATAAAGGATCAGTGTGCCTATGTATGTGTCTCCTTAAATAAGGTGTGTCTCCTTAAATAAGGTGTGTCTCCTTAAATAAGGTGGCCGATGAAGATTTTGCTCAGGCAATAACACGGAGAAATCAGAAGGGTAAGAAAGAGCCAACGACAAGAACCCCTGATGGAAGAGACTATGAGTGAGAAAGATTAGCTTCCTGGGATGGGGCAAATTTCAGTCTTTCTGAGGAACTGAGGAGAGGCCCATGTGGAGGGAACTATGTTGCATAGGGCCATATGATCCATGGAAATTAGCTGAGATTCTATTCTCAGTGTAATATCAATCCACTGCAGAGCTTGGAACAGGGCAAGAGTGAAGGTGGGGAAAATCAGATCAGATGCTGTTCTATGGCTCAGGAGAGAGAGGATGTCTTGGGTGAGGGCGGCAGAATGACAGAAATAGATCCATATGGTATTGATGCTTGAGATAGACTCCCCCACAATTGATTTGAGAATTGGGTTTTGGAGAGAGAAGAATCAAAGAGGACTTCCATATTCCAGTTAAAGAATTTGCTAAGACGATTTCCTATGAAGATGAAGAAGGAGGTAGGAACACGTTTGGGCAGCAGGAGAATCAGGAGTTCCATTTTGGACACTTTGAGTTAAAATGTCTCTGAAACCAAAGGAAGGGTGCTGGAGAAGGCAAATGAAATGTAGGTTTGCAAAAGACACCAAGGTTATTGACCTGTGAGCCCAAGAAAGCACAGAAGAACACGATATTGCACAATCTTATAAAAAAGAGACCTGAGAAAGAGAGAGTGGGCACCATCAGATACAATGAGGATTGCCCAAATGGAGGCCCTGAGCCTGCATAAAGCAATTTCTTGTAGGAATGACGATAGGAGCCACAGAGGGATCAGCTGAGACCTGAAGGGAATGAGAATATGGAGGCCACGTATGTGGATGACTCAAAATTCTTGGACCAGAAAGGAAGATGAGGGAGTGGCAGTACTTTTAGGGAAATGAGGAATCAAGAGAATGGGAGCATATCCATTAGGATTAGTTTGGGCTCCAAATGTTAGAAAACCGAACAACTTGATAGATGTCTATTTTTCCCCCCATTATGTTAGGCAGTAAGAAGTTCTGGGCTGCTGTGGTGGCTCCCCAAATACCAGAGCCCAAATTCTGCTACTTTATAACTACGTCAACAAAAACATGAGGAGGGAGTGCTCGGGTGGCTCAGTTGGTTAAGCATCTTTGGCTCAGGTCATGATCCCAGGGTCTTGGGTTCAAGCCCCGTATTGGGCTCCCTACTCAGTGGGGAGTCTGCTTCTCCCTCTGCCCCTCCCCCTGCTCGTGCTCTCTCTCTCTCAAATAAATAAATAAAATATTTTGAAAAAGAGGGAGTGATGGAAAGCTCAGGTCCTCCCATTTTGAAGTTGCTTCCAAGACGTTGAGGTCCTGCATCTGCTAACTCAATCACATGGCCACACCTTGGTGAAGAGAAGCTGGAGAACATTCTCTCTTCTAGGTGTTGATGGACTCAGCTAAATACATGGGTTCTTTAATCAAGGGGAGAAAGGAATGATGGACATTGGAGATCAATTATCATCCTTTGCAGGGTTTGAGTTTTGTTTGTGAGTTTGCTTTTTTGTTTAGGTGTTTGTACTGTTGAGTTTGTGAGCTGATCCAGTAAAGGAGTGTTGGCTACAGGAGAGCAAGGGACCAAAGTCCACAAAATCCTTGAGAAGGATGAGGAGACAGGATTCAGAACCAAAGTAAAAGGGCTGGCTCTTTGAGAACAGAAGGCATCCATCATCAGTTGTAATTTTGAAGGATAAAGGTAAGCCAGGGCCATTGTAGGAAAGCCTTAATATTTAAAATTCTGTAAAAGATGAGATTCCCAACTGATGGCACTTATTGTCCAGGTGACATTTGTAGTGAGGTCAACTGAAACTGGAAGCTTCAGGAGAGAGGGAGGGTGTGGAATTTTTTTATTGCCTTGGAGATCCCACACAGTGGGGAAACTGGGCGGAGCTCCCAGGCAGTGATAAGAGTCCATGTGAAGCTTGGGATTTTATTCTTAAAGTGGAACCAAGGTTAGCCAGGGTCAGACCATATTAGCCAAGCGAAGCTACTGGCACAGAGACGTGGAAGGCAGATGGTTGAGTGAATCCAACGCCGGGGTTTGGCAAAGCAAGTACTAGAGGCTAGAGAAGGTGAAGTTGTTACAAAACTTGGAAGGAAGTAATAATGATCATCACCCTAATCATCATCAATCGGTTTCAATCACAGCTCTTTATTGATGTAATGGCTCATTTGCATAGGACACCTCTTGCTTATCAGAACTTTTATAGCTTCTCTTTGTTGTTCCTTAAAACTCTTTTTTTTTTAACTTTTGTGGTTCATGGGATGTTTTCCTATATACATGAAATTGTTCTTAATTTAAGTCCATTTCCCAAATTATTACTTTTCACTTTGAAAAAAAAATGGTCCTGCATTGCGTCCCTCTTCCTTGTCTGAACTCTCTCCAAGTTCTCTGTCCCCTTTTGAAATGTGGAACCAAAGGTTTGTCCTCCTTTAGCCATATTCTATGGGAAAAACTACCCAGATTTCAAAATGTTGGGGTGCCTGGGTGGCTCAGTCGTTAAGCATCTGCCTTCGGCTCAGGGCATGATCCTGGAGTTCTGGGATCGAACCCCACATCAGGCTCCATGCTCTTCTGGGAGCCTGCTTCTTCCTCTCCCACTCCCCCTGCTCGTGTTCCCTCTCTCACTGGCTGTCTCTCTCTCTGTCAAATAAATAAATAAAATCTTTAAAAAAAAATGTTATTTACATCCGAGCTGTGATACAGAAACAAGAAATAAATTGGAAGGAGCAAGGGACAATTCCTGGCCCTGATTTTCTTTTCCCGGGCCTTTCCTTGTCTTATGCCCAGGTTGGTCTACCACGGTATCTTGGATTTCCTGACTTTTCCACTCCTCCTACGCTCCCTATTCCACTTCAATTTCCTGGGAACTGTAAGGAATACCAAAACCTGCTCCTCTTTTGTTTGGTGATTAAATGTATCACTGAGTACAATGATATTTCAGAAGTATTTCTGCAAGAACAACATCTCAAATTTCCAATCTCATTTTGCATTTGGGTTCTAATTTCCAGAAAATGTGCTTAATTTATGGTCATCTGCAAAAGCTGGAAAATAAGTTCTTGGTTTCGAGCTCAGCTTCCTGGTCGCCACGCTGTCCTCGGAAGACGGTAGAATGAGGTCCCTGTGACATAGCTTCACGAGGCCCTGGAGACAGAGGTTCAGCCACAGGGAGTAGGGGATGACCCACGCCACAGACTGTCCTTTCTAAAAATTTTTTTAAAATTTTAACTAGGCTCCGCGCCCTATGTGGGACTTGAACTCACGCTCTGAGATTAAGAGTGGCATGTTCTATAGACTGAGCCAGCCAGGCACCCCCAGACTGTTCTTTCCTTCAGGTCATAAAAAAATAAATAAAATGTATATGTGTGTATATATATATCCATGTATAATATGTGTATATAAGTGCATGTGTATATGTGTGTGTATAAAGCACACATATAATTTGTACAAATATATTTCTATATGGATAAATACATTAGCATATATTATATACATACGTTTAAATATGTATGCTCCCTGATTTAGCACTGGATTACACTCTAGAGCCACTACCATCTTAACGTCTGCATTAATTGCTCCCAAAGCAAATGAGAAGTTACAACAATAATAACCATTCCTTTAAAGGAAAGAAAATGCCCTTTGCCATTTACTTTAAAAGTCTTCATTAATTTCTCACCAGAGTTGTGGTCTCAAACCCACCAATATCTTTTCTACTGTACTTTTCAACATATTATTTCCCGTACGTTGGCGAAATGTTCCCGGTTGCCAGGCAGTGTCCCACCCGCTCAGGGTCCTTGTGGTACCTGGTATTTGGCTCCCGAACCATGCTCTACAGACTTGATGGAACGTGTGAAGAAAAGGACGTCTCCATTTGCCTTTGTCTTTAAGAAAGTGAGTAATTGTCTCCCTCCTTGCCTCTTTCCTCCATAGAGAATTTACTGGCCCAAATTTTTAAAAAAGCTCCTACCACACTCCCATTTTCTGTAAGTGCAATTAGTTGCAGGTACAAAATTTGGAGCAAAGAGGCCTCTCGTGGCCTGTTGTGCCTGCAGTTATCCAACTGTGGCTGCAGTTTTTCAGTGCACAACTGATTGCACCCACAAAAAGAAAGGCTACACTCTGAAAATGGGTCCCTTTAAGACAGTTGGGGGATTGCATGCCTCCAGTTGGCAAATTGCAATCTTTTATAGAGACACAGCCATCGCTCCGGCTCGCACTGCAAGTCTGAAATCCAGGTTAGGCACCTCCAGTGAGGGAGAGGGGTCCCCCCCACCCCGAAGCAGGTGCAGAGCCCCTCTGCAACTCCACCTCAGCCCCAACTTCACCTTGACCTACCGGTGGACAGTGCATTAGCATTCAGCATTCCCGATTCCATCGCCTGCTTAGTTCACCAGTCACTCTCCAAAAGGGTTTGAAGAGAGAAGCTCGGTCACACTGTCAATATAACACATTTAACCAACTCTAAATTTGCTTTAAAGAGACAGCTACAAAGATTGACTTTTGCAAAGTGACTCACTCCACCATGCAGCAAGAGACGTCCATTGGCTCCCGACTGTTATTAACTGTGTCACTGAGTACATAAGAAAGGGTGTTGAAGGAATTCCAGTGTGAATCCACTAATTCAATAATCCAATAACATAAATTCAAGTAATGGATATTAATACTATGTTCAAAACACGCTCACAACTTTTATATCTCTCTTTCTCCAGCAGACAGAGCATGCGTCGCTGAGAGGCTCCTGATGAAATAATAAAACCCAATTCTCATCTAGAAAAAAGAATCATTATAGGAGGATGGTAATTTACTTTATATGACCTTCAATTGATTATTCTAGGGCTGCTCCACAAATATCACAGGAGCTATTGATCGTAAAACCTACCAAATAGATCTCTAATAGCTTTTACTGGGCAAAAATAATTATGCTTGCACTGTGGTCAAACACACATAAACCAATGTGGAGGTATTAATGTATGCTATTATTACCCATCTGTCTGCGAGGTATGGAGAAGACCCTTCATGGGAACACACTATGTCTAAGGCCATGAAAGCTCAATATCCAAGCCAACAATTACAGCCAGTTACACTGAAAAAAAAAATTGATTAATGTAACTAAAAGCTAGGGCTGGAAAAACAGAGGCTGCAGCTTGCTTAATAAAAGTAAAATCATAACAAGAGAAATCCTAATTGAGGAGGAGTCCCTGGCCGGGCACAGGCAGAAATTGAATTTCCCCGTGGTGTTGGCAACAGAGTAACTTTTCAGAGTCAAGAGCTTTCTATCCGGCCCAGATCAAGATCAATGATCAACACCCGTAAAAGGTCAGGATGTCTAATCAAAGAACAGATCATCTATCTCGCAAGGAAAAGTGTACAACATAATCCAGAAATGTGGCACTGCTGGCCACGGAGAGCGAGAAAAACCCGGGGAAGGAGAGATTCCAGTTCCGCCGTGATGAACACGAAGAATGCTCCGCTCCTACAAAATGTGTCGCCAGACGTGGGCAGGCAATGGCAGGTGGCTCAGGTGGGTCCCGAGCCGCGAATGAGCAGAAGCCGCAGCGGAGGAACTTCTCCAAGTTCTGAGAAAAAGAATTTAGCCTTCAAAATTCCCCAGCGAGCAAAATTCCTCCTATCCCTCGCTCTCCAGCCGCCCCCTCCCAGCCAGTATCTTAAATAATAATGAAAACATAAATGCGTTAATACAAAAAACAAACCAAAACAGCCCTTGCTCTCAAGGTGTTAAAATGAGGAGTGATCAATTTCCAACACCTGGAATAAACAGAGCAGCATGCGAATAAAAGTAAGTGATGGATGGCAAAAAAAAAAAAAAAAGGAGAGATTGAGACTGTCAACTCCGTGTGGACCGCGTGTATTTGATGGCGGAGGGGAAAAGGGGGGCAGTTGTATCCCATGAAACGGAACAGCATAATATCCCATGAATCCTATCCATGGATCCCATGAAACAGAACAGAAATGGAATGTGCAGCTGGAGGGCCGTGCATGCCAACGACAGGGAAGGTTTTCTAAAGCACTTATATTCAGACCACACCCAAGACCAAGAGAATCCGAGTGTGGCTCTAGGCATTGGTATTTTCTTAAAAAAAATACAAAACCAAAAAACCAAAACCCCAAAGAAAGAAAAACAAAAACAAAACCCCAAAACCCACAAACCCAGGCTTGGGTCTCATGTGAAGCCAGGTTTCAGAACGACCAACTTGGAGGACCTGAGGGCCTTCTTAGCGTAGGAGCTCTCAAACAGATGAGAAACCTGGACCTTCCCAAGCCTACCCCTCCCTCTGGCAGTAATATGCCTCACATGTTTGTTTCTCTTCCTTTTGGCATTATCAGTTCCAGTTGTGAAAGGCAGGAAAACTGGAGTCACTGATCTCTCTTTCATGATTTATGATTCAGGAGGCAGCCAGGGGTGGAGGGTTGGGGGTGATGCTTACTGCTGTGGTTGCTGTTTTTTATTTTTATTTTTATTTTTATTTTTATTTTTATTTTTATTTTTATTTTTATTTTTATTTTTATTTTTATTTTTATTTTTATTTTTATTTTTATTTTTATTTTTATTTCCTTGCCTGGACATAACTGACATTTACATAGACACACTCTTGGAACATAAGGGGGAGGGGTGGGGATTCTGCTTGCCCTCAGTTGTTCTCAAATTACATGATAAAGTAAATGTACTGGATCCTTTACACCTAAAGGAGTTATAGAGTCCAGTTATAAAATCCATAACACCTTAGCGGGACTCACTGTAGTTGCTTCCTCAGAAAAGCCAAGGAACCCAGACCCACCCTTAAAGGCAAGGTGATTGCTCTACAATTAGTTGACCTATTTGGAAAATGAAGGCTTCCCAGTGGTTTGAGGTTCTGCTCATTTTTTTTTTTTTAATTTTACAAGTTGGTTGTTTTTTTTGTTTGTTTGTTTGTTTGTTTGTTTGTTTACCACCCTTGAGGTCCAGGTTAGGTTTTTGCTCGGAGTAGTTTGTGTAGCCTATGGAGATTAGTTATTAGCGCTGTGTTAATATCTTGCACTTAGGTCTGGGGTGGGGGGGAGTGTCAGGGAGGAATACTGCCTGAAGTCTGCATGGGCCAGGCTGATTTCAGACTTGGCTTGCAAACTCATCCTGGGTCCTTGCTATCAAAGGAACGGACCAGAGGCAAGGAATTCTATCACTCAAATGTGTTCTCACTTACTCCTCCCTTCCAAAGGTGAGTATCTTAATTCTTTCACTTTTTAGAGACCAAACCCAGTGAGGGCCCGTGTGTGTCCGCACACACGGATGGCAGCCCACTCCAAAGCAGGCGTGTGCATGAAGGGAGAACGTGTCCCCTCACGTTCCTGCAGCCCCCCCGGGCCGCCAGCGGCGGCTCGGCCGCGCACACCGTCCCTGTCACCCGAACGTACCTGCCCGGTTCTGGCCTTGGAGAACGCCGGGGCTGCAAGGGCACCGCCAGCCGGCGAAGCGCGGCGAGGGGAGCGGAGGGGAGCGGCGGGCCATCCCGCAGGTGCGCTCCACCTGCCGCCCGATTGGCCGCGGCGGCGGCGCTCGGCGGGAGGAGGGCGGATGATGGATGGCCTGTCTGCCGGCCCGGGTCCGAGCAGCGGGGGGCTGGCGAGTGTAAATACGAGCTCGCTCCGCGGCTCCCGGCACTGGGCGGGGAGAGCAAGATGCCTACACAAAAGGACCGGGCTCGGAATGTTTAGATTTTGAAGATTAGTTTCTATTATATCTCTGTGGGAGAAAGGAAAACGCACTATGGGAAAGTGGAGGGCGAAGAAGCTCGCCTCATTTGGGACTGATGCTTGACAAATCATTTAGCCATCCGAACCATCCCTGAGCCTCCCCATCCCAAATTGCAAACAGTTTTTAAGTCCTATTTCCCATTTATGGGAGTGATGCCCTATCGGTTATCTGAGAAACAATACGAAATCAGACCTGCACAGTTGCATTCTCTTATCTCAGGCAACATTAAGATCATTGAAAATAGGTTTCAAAAACTGGGGGTGGTGGTGGGGGGCAATGCACTTTAGATGGTCTCTGCAGGATAAAAAAATAAGACAATTGGATATTAAATGCTAAAAAACTTTAGCTCAAAAAGAATAGAATAAAATAGAAGAATGTGTTCTAGAGATAATTTTGCACTCTAGAATGTGTAAAATTTTCATAATTTGTCTAGCTTTTATGTGCTCAAAAGTCATGAGCAATTTGAATATGTTTTGTTTATCCTTGCAAAAAGATGACAGCACATGGTTTTAGGCAATTCGATTTAAGAAGTGTCCTTTTAAAAACTCATTAGGTTGAGAGTAGGGATTGAAGCCGACAGAAGGATAACAGGAAAAAATATGTCATGAACCACCGTGGAAATGGGGTTGGTAGAGAGCTATTGTGTCATCCGGGCTCTTCTCTGGCAACTGAAGGACAGGTCCATTCACTGTATTTTCCCCTGTACAGGCTGCAGCGCTAAAGCGAATACATCTCGCATGTCAAGGAGTAGGTCAGTCCTGCCTATAAGCTGATTCTTTCACCTCTGTGAGCAAAGTAGTTTAAGAAAAACAGTGGGATTTTTCAAAATATGGGAATATTATTCAATCTCATTGTGCGTTAGAATACCCACCATCCTCTTCTGCCCTAGTGACTACCATCA